>NW_024425341.1:33490849-33500865 GCF_017311325.1 Ursus maritimus | reverse complement strand
GGGGCCATAAGGGAGCCCATTCAGGCCTGGGACAGGGTCGGTCTGAAGTCAGTCCTGTGCTCAGAAGCCTCTAGGAGGCATCTCTCTTCTTAACAGGGCCAGCCAAGAGGTGAGGAAGGAGGGAGCAAACCTGAGAGGCGCCAGGCCTGGGGAGAGAGGCCCCCCACCCTGCAGTCAGAGAGAACCCACAGGCCCCTATACGCAGATGGAGGCAGATGGGGGCGTCGGGCTGGTGCTTTGTGTGTCCCTCATGCCCGGGGTCTCGGGGCCGCCAGGCTTACGGGAGCCCATCACCTATTACCGCTTCACTTTGAATTGTTAATTAGTTCCTCAATAATTTAGACCATTTCTTTCTACGCCGTAAATGGCTGATGTTTTAAAATTTAAAGTTTATTTTTGAAATCAGGGCTAATCTTCTGCAGGCGTTCTGGAGGTTTCACAGAACAGCAGCTACTTAGGATTTCAGCACGTGTCTAGAACACAGACATAGGGGTGCTTTTCGAACCACGAGCACCCCCGGGACCAACGCTGTCCCTGGCCTCATGGCGGCCAGGTAGCCAGACCTGCTCACGGCTTGGACATGTGCACCCACCAGATTCGGACCTACTCGGGTGCCACCGAGCAAGTGCCGGTCTAGACAGGAGCCCGGCGCAGCAGGCAGCCAAGCCCCCCCGGCAAAGAGGCGTGAAAGGGCGGGGTTTCCTGGAAAATGGGAGAAAGTCCACGTAGCTGGATTTCAGGACCAGTAGGTCCTGACCTGGAGAGGCCAGGGAGTGAGTGGGTGGGGATCCGAGCTGGCTTGGGGCCTCAGACATCAAGCTTGGACTTGGACGGTACGTGCAGCAAGATGCGTGGGAAGAGCATGGATTTCGTCAGCAGGAGGACTAGCATTACAGCCCTAGCCCCCGCAGCACCAGCCTTGGGGTGTGGGCCCGTTCCTAGCCTGGGGGAGGTGGGAAAAGCCTGGAAGGAAGCCCAGCTCCAGACTCCTGCTGTGGGGGCCTTCCTGGAAGTAATCCTGGGGATGTGGCATTCAGCAGCTCTGCCCTGCCCAGGCATTCGTCTCTCTGCATGTGGAGTGGGGTTCTGACCTTGCGCTGCCCTAGAGCAGGGAGGGCCAGGGGCACTAGTCCCCAGGGTAGCCCTGCCCCCTCAGCATAGGCCACATCGAGCCCTGAGCTGGGTGGGACCGTTCCAAGCTCTTGAGACCTACTGACTCCCAGACTTCACAGCCGAAACAGCCGCGGAGAGGTGGAGTCACTCATGCAGGTTCCTGCAGCTGGTACTCCGGTACTCCGCAGAGCTGGGAGACCCTAGCCGACTGGATCCAGAGCCCGTACCTCGGCCTTGCCTGCACTGCACGCTGCACAATGTCCTCCGGGCTGTTGATCGGGCCCCACCTCCTCCAGGAAGCTGCGGGATGCCCCCAGGCAGAACTGGGGTGTTTCGGCCTGTGCTCACAGCAATCCCCGCTCTGTTGAGAAAGAATCCTCGTCTGCTTCCCAACTAGACGTGCAGTCCTGGAGGACAGGGGCCTTTCTTCTCTGGGACCTGCTGTAGTGCCTGTCACATGTGGGAGTCCTACCTCAATCTGAGCTGCTGGGCCTTTGTCTGTGTTGGTTTCATGTGAGGTTTCATTGGCGTGAAGATCCACACATAAAAACCATTGCCAACCATGGCACGAGGGTTCTCAAAGGATCCTCAGGCTCCAGCCCTCTGCAGGGTCCCCTCTGGCTTCCAGGGGCGGGGTGCCCAGGGAGGGAGAGGGGGTGCCAGCATGGTGGGCCCTGGGGGCTCCTTATTCAAGAGGACGGCAGCTCCTTCCTCCTGGCTCCCTCCTGACAGTGACGTCCAGAGGGACCTGCCCAGCTGGCTAAGCCCTCTGTGGTGGCTGCCATCACTGGGGAGCAAAAGACCCATAACCAGGGACATCCCTGGAGACCTGATGCTGTCCTGTCTGGGCTTTAGGTGTGTCTCTAGTCTTTGCCGCAGTGAGAAACTAAGGTCTTCACCTAGGGATAGACTCTTCTGTGTTAACCGTGGAAAGGAGCGCTGTGGCTCTGGATCTCTGTCTCTCTCAAGCAGCTGGGGGCATTGGAGGCCGGGAGGGAGTGGCCCAGGGGCACAGGTCCGGGCCCACTTTAAAGATGGGGAAGGCCGAGGCGCAGAGCCCGCCGTGGTCGCCTCCCTGGGCCCAGGCCGAGCTGGGCCTCACAGGCGGGTCTCCAGTGCTGCGGCTTCTCCCGGCTGTGCCGC
Organism: Ursus maritimus; assembly: GCF_017311325.1. NCBI lineage: Eukaryota > Metazoa > Chordata > Mammalia > Carnivora > Ursidae > Ursus > Ursus maritimus. The sequence goes on along the minus strand of NW_024425341.1, from coordinate 33,498,609 downwards.
CTCTCCGGGGAATGGCTAAGTCTGATTAACTAGAGCACTAATTGGCGGAGGCCCCAGAAAGAGCCCTGAGTGTGGCAAGGCTGGTCCTGTTTCCCTGTGATTTACAAGAGCCGGGCAAGTCTGCGTCCCCATCTTAACAAGCGGCAGAGTAATTGGGGAGGAGCGGCCTTCTAGAATCCAGAGCCCTGGTTCTCCTCCCCCGGAGAGCATTGTGGCTCACGGGCCTATGGATGTGGCGGTAGGGTGATGGGCTTGGGAGCGAGGCGTGGAGCAGATTCGTGCAACAGGGTCTCCTTGTCTGGAGGGCAGGGGTCTGCTCACAGGGCGAGAACTTTATGTCTCAGGGCTGGTTTCCAAGCAACCCACAGGTGTTAGAGCAGGGAGGAGGTGCTGGTCAGAGGCCCAGAGTGACCTGGCTGGAGGCCACGAGTCATTGGTGGCAGCATCAGGTAAACCCAAGGGTTCTGAGAAGTGGTGCGAGATTCTTCTTCCCTGGTGACTCTGACGGAGTGTGGGCACCTGTGTGTGTGTGTGTGTGTGTGTGTGTGTGTGATCTCACGCCTGGCTTCTCTCTCCCCATCACTCCAGCCCCCATGGGGCAGGAGAGGGACTTACCCTTATTGGTGAGTTGGGGAGAATGAACTCCGCACTCTTGGTTCATGGGCAGAGAAGGGGGCTCCCCGCCCCACCAGGAGCGGCCTGCCTGGGGCCAGCCCTGCCAGTGAAGTCGGGGGACATTACCTACTTTTGGCATCTGGTTAACAGTCTCCTTTACTTTTCATGTGAAGCTACAGTCTTCAACTTGGTCTTAATTTAAGGTGACATTTTGGCTTTACTGGGCCAGCTTTGGTCCTTTCATTTCCATGAAGACTTGGGTAGGGAATAAGGGCGGTTGGTTTCACACAGGCCTCCCAAAATGACAACGGGCTCTAGCACAGACGGTTTCTGAAGGCAGGACACCAGCTCAGGCTGCCATTTAAAAGTGGCATCCATTGGCTTCTCTGGGTGACAACGAGGGAGCAAAAAGCTGAAATGCCCTTCTTTCCTCCCGTGGCCACTGCAGCGCTGGGCAGATGGAGATGGATGTCTGCACCACGAGGCCTCAGCTGTCCAGTGAATCTGGAGGGAGTTCCCTTCTCCAGGCTGTCACTCTAGCGCTTACGGTGAGAGCCTGGCTCCCTCAGAAATGAAGTGCCACTCTGAATTTAAATGATCTGTCCTTCTGGGAAATTCTTCCCGGCAACAGGACTGTTCAAACATGAAAAGCAAAAGGGAAACAATGCGATAGTTCAGAAACCACTGTTTTCCGGGGGTTGCAAAACTCACATAGCCATAGCCCGCGGACAAACCCTGGGAGGAAGGGCCTTATTTTGATCCGCCAAGCGAGATGAACATTGTTTGACAAAGTTTCTGCCTGACGCGAAGGGAACTCTTACGGGAGCAATCTTTGCAAGGACCAGCCTCAGTGAGGGAGTGCATGAAGCAGAAGTAATCGCTTTATGTGTGAAACTCTGTGGGCACAGCAAAGATGGGGAAATGGAGGATAATGGGAATTGGCCTAACCGGGGAGACCGGTGGAAGTTGTGGGGTGGGGGCTGCCTTTTGGTTTCCGGTCTGGGCGCTGCTGTTTTGGCATCGGTCACGTTCTTCACCAACGATGCTCAGCACTAGGGGGCGCTAGAGCCCCACCCGAAAGTGCCTGGGAACCCGCACGAAGCTCCAGGGATGTCCCTGGAGGAGCTCGTGGCCCCAAGTCCTCCCTCACCCGGACCCTCTCGGGGATTTTAGGAGAAGAAAGCATCCCACAGGCCCTGCCCACTGTGCCACCAGGTGTTGGGATGGCTTTTCATTTCCGCAGGAGCCAGAGCCCTGGAGGTGGAGGGAACGACAGGATGGCCCCGCCATGGAAATGGAGGGGACTTTAGGGAAAGATGCTCTTCGCTCTGCTACCTCCCACCAGCCATTTCCCTCCAGGACCTCAGCCGGGATCGGTTCTCTCCTGCTGGGTCACCCCTGTGTCTTCTCTAATGCAGTGGCACCTGTCAACGCTGGAGCCGGAAGCATAAGCCCCAGCCCCCTCCCCCCTCACTACAGGGTCAAAACTAGAATTAACGTCATAGCTAAGTGAAGAGATTTTGAAAATCTGCTTGTTTATAACCTTTTGTACGTACGCTGGGGACAAGCGAGGCCAATTTCCCGTGATGTCCTGGGTCATTATTGAGTCAATCTGGTCTACCGCAGGGAGCTGCATGGTTTTCCTTCCATGCCTTAGAAAGATACATGCTTCGATACAACTGGAAGGGTTGCAAGCCAGACGGCTTCTACTGGGGTAAAGCAAAGGGTCTCATGCATGTAGAGACAGGAGCGCTGGGATGATTTTTGTAGAATGTCCTGGAGAACCAATAGACTGGTATCTCTAGAATCTCCCTGGCATTAATTCTGCAGGAAAACATTTGGGATAGGGCAGTTTCTGATAGGAAGTCCAGGTTGAAAGGCGCCTTTGGCGTGTGTCCTCCCAGACTGCCACTGAGCGGTCCCACTTTCAGCCTTTCCGTCACTGAACTGGTCATTTCCACTCCTCGGGTATTTAGGCTCCCCTCATACCCCGCTTATGAAGTTAACGTGTGAACATTTTAAGAAATTCATTTTGCCTCAGTCAGGAGACCGCTTGTAAATCCTGCAGTCGGAGGCCGTGAGAGGTGGGCTGCATGGAAATAGCCAGTGTGGGTGGAAGTCAGGAAGTCTTTGCACGCGTGTAAAAGGAGGCGATTTCCCCTCCTAAATCCAGGCTGAACGCTTGCGGCTAGGGCCCAGCTCACAATCCATTCTACAAGCAGGAGGATGTAACCGAGCCCCTGTCTAGAAGTCACAATTTATGCTCCTAATTTTAATTTTTCTCAGCTTAGGTCCCCCAAGGATTGACTATATTCGCGTTGTGGACCCCATTAACACTAAACTGAATGATGACGCTGTTCCAGGTTTAGAATCAGTTTCCGGTGAATTCTCTGCACACGGGACTCTAGGAAGCCTGTATCCCTCCACAACAGAATTTTAAGTCAGTTCATAAATGAAAACGTCTTCTCAATTTACCTGAAAGTTATTAGTAACTAACTGACATCAAGAGACCACTGCTGGGACGCCTGGGTGGCACAGCGGTTAAGCGTCTGCCTTCAGCTCAGGGCGTGATCCCGGTGTTATGGGATCGAGCCCCACATCAGGCTCCTCCGCTATGAGCCTGCTTCTTCCTCTCCCACTCCCCCTGCTTGTGTTCCCTCTCTCGCTGGCTGTCTCTGTCTCTGTCGAATAAATAAATAAAAAAACTTAAAAAAAAAAAAAAAGAGACCACTGCTGGCAGAGGTGGTGAACAGCAAACAGGAACTCTGGCGAGAGAGGACGTTCGTTATGTGGTTTAAATTAGAAGGTGGAAAACTCGAATGGCTTAGCAGTACCTCCTTGATACCCTGGCTTAGGGCTGTGGTTAAAATGGGTCATGATGACTTATAATCAGTTTTTATTTTTTCACTGGCTTCGTTGGATGACCAAAGCCTGATGAATAACTTATGGAAAATCTAGATAAATAGCCTGACACATGCATATATGCAAATCAGGGGTCATTCTTTTAGAAGTCTTTTGAGAAATTATGAAGTCATTAATATTGCATGGCAGACCTTCGTATCTAAGACGAGGGGGCTGAGGAGCCAGAAATATCGGCAGGCGGAGGGGAGCTCAAGACACGTGCCCGGTTAGAGGGCCTGGGCATTTTTACATGATGGAGAACGTAATTGAGGACTCGAAATCACAGCAGCTCTGGAAAGACGAGGTGAGGGAACGAGGGTGGGATGGGCGTGCCGGTGCCTTCCCGGGTGGTGCTCTCAGGGGACTCAAGCGGTGGCGGGCGCTCGCTGCAGGCCTGAGCAGCCTCGGTGACCTTGAACAACACACTCAAACTTCGCCAAGTCCCCTCAGGCTCCACTTCTAGAATTTGATGCATTTCCTGCCTGGGGGTGCTGGAATGAGCTTGGGCTCTCAGAGAACGGGAGACGGAATCTGGGTATACGTGAAAGGAGGAAGAGCTGAGTCGCCCTTCAAGGCCTCGGGGTGGGGTGGGGTGGGGTGGCAGCCACCTTCATTCGGGAGCTGGGAGCCGACCAAGATAAAAGGAAGAAGAGACCGGTGAACAGAGAACAGGGGGCCCGGGTAGTCTGTGCACCACCGGCAGGATGCTCTCCTCCTCTTCGAAGCGGCGAGGGCGCTGTTCATAACCGGTGCTGTGATTACATTCAGGCCCACATGCAAGTATTAGGTGACGTGGGATGGATGTGAACAGGTGGACAGGAACTGCACAGAGGTGCCAGCAGCATCCCTCAGACCCAGAAAATTCTTTCCCAAGATACAATTTTTACCTACAATGTTTCTCTTTGCATTTGTTCAAACGTGGCTTTAAAGGAGAGGAGCAGACAAAACGAAAGAGAAAATGAAAGTCGGAATCATTGCACGGGTTCTCCTGGATTTCCCAGGTTGGAGCACGTTAAACTCTAATTCAAGAAGAGGAAAAAAAAATAGACCGGTTTGCCAAGTGGAGTGACCAGATTCTTGCTGGACGAACATGTTGTCACTACAAAGCAAGTGGGTTGAAGCCCGCCTTTTCTGACTGAAATCAAAGCCCTGACTGCCAGCCTGGGATTGCCGACCTAAGCGTCCCCTCATCACCAGGCAGTACGGAGATTTAGACAACTCCGGGAGGCTGGGAGCCTATCAGGCCTAAACTGATTATTCTAATCAAGTGTTTTAATTAAGCACTTATTGCCAGGATCGCAGGAACGAGGCCTGTTTTCGAGCAGTAATGGGCAGTGTCTTTTTTTTTTTTTTTTAATTCTTCTTTATTCTTCTTTGGCTTTGTGGGGGTGTATTTAAGGTTTTTTTTTAAACTACGCCATGGGAAGAGTCCCCTGGCAAAGTATATAATGCTGAACTGGCAGTCGGGCCAGTGCACACAAAAATTAAAAAAAAAGAAAAGAAAAGAAAAGATACTACCAACTGGGTTGCAGATGAATCGGTACCCCCAACAATGCATCTGTTTGCATCCTTTGCTCTAAAACACACGCTGGCTAGCCCAAGATTTAAAAAAAATATATATGTAAACACACACACATTGGGTTGGCTTTTATTGGAATGCCTAGATGCAGTCTATAGTCAAGTTATGGAAAATTCAGGTCACATAGAAAGTTAAGAAGGCAAATGAAAAGAACAATACAAATCAGACAAAATTTACATCTCAAAATATCATGAAAGCATTTTGACTGGCTTTGCCTAAAATACTTTGAATATCAATTTTTTTTTGTAAGCTAATTCTTTCCATTATACAGTCCCCCACCCCCCCAACTCTTAGAAAAAGGTCTTTTGTTTACATATTCCCCAAGGTCACTATTTCTTGTAAAAGCATGTCCAGATCACAAGTCTTTTTAGAAAGAAATAGGCTCATTATACCTACTAACGAGACACTAATTGGGTTGATTTGACTTCATCTAAAATAAGCACCAAGAGATACTCCCAATCTGTTATTTATCGGTGCCAGCCTAAAGGACCAGTCCATGTCGAGAAGAGGGTAAGATTATCATTTCACTTCTGCCATGTGGTACAAGCTTTTCACGGTCAATACATCAGAAACATTTCTGAGAATTTAGACTCAGAGCCTATTTCAACCAAAAGTACTTAACAGCATGCTAAACACAGTCCTGCAGAAACGTCATCGAACAGAACTGCAAACACCTAAGTTAACAGTTAAAAAACAAAATGTAAAACAGAGCCATGTTTATGTGGTTTGAAATCTCGTAGTTTTCTAAATTGGGGCTTCGTAATACTTGCCAAAGGATTTCCAGGATAAAAAATATTAATGCTAATCTGTGCTTTCATTCTAATAAAATATCAGCATTCATTAGAAGATTAATTACTTCGGTACGCTCTACCAAATACACAAAGACAGTAATAGCACTGATTCTGTAAACTCAGTAGCTATTTTGAAACTTTCCCAGCCAATCTGTTTAATAAACACGCCTACTGTGCAATTTAGAGTATGTGATACATACAAAGCAGTTAGAAAATTATTTTCAGTACATCACTTGAACCTTTATATTTACGACATGTTCACTTGCTATATTTTATCACCATTATACATAGAGGAAAACAGTGTGTACTATAGCTCAATGAACGGAGAAATATTTTTCTAAAAATATTTTTGTGGCTGAATTTAGTGCTCACGAAAAGAGATTTGCAAGAGCGGCTGGGCCGTCACGGGAGTGCAGATGGCCGCCGTGCCCGGGCCTGCTCGCCCAGTGCGCGAGGGCACGGCTGTCACTTCACCTCCAGCTGGATCGGCCACCCCCGGCTTCCCCGAGAAAGGGCAGAGGCTGCCATTCAAACCAGCTCCCAGGACGGGTGGGTCGTGTGGGCTTACGGGAGCTTTTGTCTCCCTTTTGTGTCCCTCTTGGTGACTGGACGGTCCAAACCCAAGACTAGCAGAGGGACCCTGACCTTCCCCATCCAGCCCTCTCCCCGCTGCTCGGGTTCTGCTATCTTTCGTAGATCTTAAGACACATGTTAACGGTCATGACTACATCAGATCCTTTCCTTCTCACGCACGTTTCCCGGAGCATCTGATGTGGTCTCTTGCCTCCATCATGAAATGGAGCTTCAAGGAATGGTTAACAGTAAAAACCCTGTGGTTAATTCTATCAACTCCCCATGACTTCTAGGGACGAGAGAGGACCTCTCTGGCCCAGTTTTTGTATTTTATTTTTTTCCTATCTTCTGCTACATTCCACCAGCCTGAGTTTTCTACTGTGCCTCTTAGTTGATAATGGTTGAGGACGCTGGCCTGATGAAAAAGAGAAGAGAGAGAAAGGAGTTCTTTGATTAGCCACCCACTTAGGATTGCACTGTCCTATCCATCTAGTGATAGAAAGTTGCACATTTTTTTTCAACCTAATACAAAAATATTAACACTTCTGGACATTATAGGCATAAGTCGTTATATCTCTACAATATAATAATTTATACTGTACAGCTATAACAGATAACAAAAGGTGCAATCCTTTTAAAAAATCACACAGTTCACATGTTTTTATCGTTTTATTTTTAAGTATAAACTTTTTAAACACTTTACATAAATTAACTCCTCTGAGACTAATATTTGATGTACAGTAAATTGTAATTCATATAAAAATCCATAAACAACTTGTCTCACATAATTTACAAAAAAAATCAGGGTTTCCTTTGCTTATCAGTGACAAGGATTCTATTTGCCAGTTTTTTTCCCCCAAGGCAAACCACGTTAGCATTGTAAAATCCGTTATGAAATCCCCGCCGGAGCAGAAGTCACTTGTGCCAATGTCCTTTTACAAAGCAGCACAGGGAAAGCGGTTGGGTTGTCTAGAAACAGTAATTTTGCCCCACATTTTAAAATTAACAGAGATTATATATCACATCCTACGCAGAGAGACTACTTCTTGTAAGCAAAGGTCGACGATTCGGTAATACCTGGAAACACTGTATGCATGTTACCTTACTGAAATACAGTGTCTCCAAGGAACGGATGGCCTCGCGCAAAACGTTGAGGCCTTTTTTCCTTTCTTTCACTTACTTATTTTTCCTTTTAATACTTCCAGTCCAACTGAGTGCAGCGAAATGCATATGTAAACATATTCTTTAAAGCCGATCACCTTTAAGGTCATTCAGAAAAAAAGTTTTGTTTTTTTTTTTTT
>NW_024425341.1:33165890-33490839 GCF_017311325.1 Ursus maritimus | reverse complement strand
TTTTTTTTTTTTTGTGGATTTTTTTCTTTTCTTTTTTAACAGCAGTCTCATTCTCCCGGAAGGCTCTTCTGTGTCGGAGAGTCCGATTCGGATTGTGCTACAGAGAAATCCGAGCAACGGTGTGTGGTTGAGGCTCGAGCGCAGCGCCTGCCCCCGGCTGGGTCCGCCTCCCAGCGCGGGGCGGCCGCCGACAATCCGCCCGCGGCAGCCGGCCCGGGGGTTACCTCTTGCCGATCTCGCTTTGTCGGAGGAACTGGATGTTGTTGGCGCTGTCGGCCAGCTCGGGGTACTGCTCCACCGAGAGTACGTAGTACCCGTCGTAGCCCTGCACCTTGCCGGCGCTCAGCAGCTGCCGCTTCTCGCCCTCCGTCCAGAGGCGCGCGCCCTCCTCGCCGTCGCGCACGCGCTGCTGCTCGCGCGCCCAGGCCCGGGCGAGCGCGCGCTGCCGCGCCTGCTCCAGGATGCGCGCCTTCTCCTCGTCCAGCGTCATGCCGTAGCGCACGTGCAGCGCCAGCGCGCCGAACTGCATCTCCACGTCGGCGAACCTGCGAGTCCTGCCGTTGACCACGGTGGTGGACTGCGACACGGTCACGTTGATGCCGTTCTCCAGGGCCTTGCGGCCGCTCGTCAGCCGCAGCGTGCCCAGGTCGCTCTCGGGCGTGGTGGTCTTGATGAAGTAGTGCGTGTCCTTGCCCTCGATGGTGAAGTGCAGGTTCTCCAGGTAGAAGGCGTTGTTGAGCACGGCCGCCACCTTGATGCAGTCCTCGTTGGCGATGTTGAGCACGTTGGTCTGCACGCGGCCCTGGCTCACGGCCAGCATGACGCCCTTGCCGATCAGCGACTTGACCGTGGCGAACCACAGCCACGAGGGCGCGCCGCCGCCCTTGCGCCTGCTCACCTGCACCTCTGCCATCTTCCCCAGGGACAGGAAGGCCTTGGCCTGCCTCGCCACTTGTTGCTGAACTCCGAAAATGGGCTGAGAAGCGAAACAGAAGGGGGGGGGGCGGTTTAGACAACATCTGTAGCTCTTGGTTGCCGGGGAGCCAGGCTTCCTGGCAGCACGCCCGGTCCTGACAACCACCAAAAAAAGAGGGGGGTGGGGGGGGGACACTTCTGTGGAGAGCTCCCAGGCGTTTATTAAAACCTTTAGAGATGAAAAGCCTTAAAAAAAAAAAACAAACGCTCGGTAGAGGAAGGCACTCGAAGGTCCTCTCCTCTCAAGCTGATCCAAATGAGTTTTGAAACGTAAAAAGAGGTGACTCCATCATGTATTAGTTCAAAGCTTTTTCGTTTTTAATGTGGGCAAATATGGCTTTAGCTTTTTCAGTTTCTTGATGCCCCTTTCCCACGCCCATCCCATTTGGGGAACCCCGTTTCTGAGGGTCACTGTGGCTTTCTCCAAGGGAGCCCGGGGAGGAAGCAGCCAACATAGACGAGGGTTTGAAAGGCTGGGGTACTCAGGCCGAACCACCGCGTCCTACATTATATGCTTTGAAATCCCTGTGCTCTAATTTAGGGAAACTCTGTCCTGGCGAACACAGTCTTCACCTGAATTTCGCCAGTGTTACCTGCATTAGTGAAATGTCCAGGGCTGAGTGCACAGTGGGACGGCCAGAGGTGAGTATTTATTACTTGGGAAAACATTTACTTTTGGAGACTTAGGGACGGTGGACCATCTCCGCTGGCAAATGTTTTAAATTGAGGGCATCTGAACTCAGCCATTTCTTCTACTGCCAGATGTTTGGCCAGTGTTTCCCAAGAAAACATCTGTTTCATCTGCAGCAATGAAAGAAACATTTGTTTTTCTGTGCTTGGGGCAGCCTCCAATGTCTTTGCTGGCGATTCCCTAAGCTGTCCTTACCGTGCGCTTTTCTTGACAGAGAACTTGAACCATATTTAGGAGGCTGCCTAGGAAAAAAGTTGGCAAGTCCATTTGTACAGTAAGACTTAAGTGTTCGCAGACATGTTGGAAAGTCAGACACAATTAGGACGTGCCTGTTCAAATGCACTGGGAAACTTCAGTGTGTCTTCTGACACTTCAGTGTAGATGTATTTGCAATTCGAAATGTGAAAATGGCTCCCAGACCTTGGAAACTTGATGGGTTTTGCTTCTTAAAGGTAAAGGTGACATCCTGAAGAAGGAATTGGTTTATATGAAGTATGAAACATATACCAGAAAACAGGTACTGGCACTGAAAATACTGTGTGTGTGTGTGTGTGTGTGTGTGTGTGTGTGTGTGTGTTTCAGCCGTGACTGCCTTTTCTCTTTGTATTCACTGAAATTATAGGAAATTGCTCAAGGGGGGAAATTAATCTTTCTAAGAAACTCTGCACTCTCTTCTCCTTATCATTATGGGGTAACCCAATTTCTTGATCTTTAATTATTCTGGCTTTAAGCTAGAAATTCTGGTGTTTTGTTGTACCTTCCTTTCTGATCTCTGAATGGCGGGAATTAAAAGGCCCATTTTCTGAAATGGCAGCTTTGACTTTGCAATTTTCCATTCTTTTTCTTTTCTTTTAGTTCTCAGAACAATTACAGGCCTCCTGAAATGTTATTTTCAGGAAAATTCTATAAACACCTCGTTGCAGATGGAGCTTTATCAGGGGACATTTTATTTTTATTTTCAATCTGTCCCCATGAAACACTGTTCAGATTTTAAAGAAGTTGAACTTTGCGGCGCTGTTTGTGGGCTGCTAATTTGTAATACGAATCCCCTGCCCTCCCGTTTATTGTATCTTTGCCTTAAGGTCCCAAGTGCTATAAATATGCTTTCACGGGGGTTCTCTGTAGAAACCTGGCGCTCAAAAATGAGCTCGCTCATTTTATTACCTTCTGATAATGTCTTTTTATGTTTTTATTAGCACCACTAAAAACCGATTTAAGCCTGTTTAACAGGCCCCTGGTTTGCTGAACAGAAATGTGATGCTTTTCTACCCTAGAAGAGTCAAAATAATTAAAAACTGGTCCTTGGTCCAGCTTTCACAAGGACAGCTTGATGAAATGGGTAAATATGACACAGATAACCCATCAATCACCTTTTCACAGTTTTGCTTTTGGTTTCTTACCGGTATATCATCCCACTGCTGACTCTTCACAAGTTCGTAAGAAGGCTCGGTTAAATCAAATTTGGGAACAGGGAATCCAGGAATAGCATTGTGCAGATGGAAGCCAAATGTCACCAGCCAGCTGTTAACATCTAGGGGAAGAATGTTCAAAATGAAAGGTGTCAGAGTTACTTTGTGCTTTCATAAATTTAAATTCTTACCTTTAAAACACCCCACCTTCACAAATAATAACCTGAAGAGGAGCACATGATTGCCTTTATTCTCCAATTCTGACCCCACTCTCTATTTTCAGACTGGAAGCTACTAGTGTCAATAACAGAGCTTCGGCAAGGGCTACAGAAAACACAGTCAGATAGCGTCTCACTGAGGCTGGATAAACTGTCCCGCGGGCGAAGCTGCATCCTGAGCTAGTCATGAGTGATAAAAAGCGGGTAATAACAATGCAACAGCAGCACGGAAGAGCCGGAAGAGCTGCAGTCGAGGAAAAACAAAGGGAACTGGTAGTTAGTCAAGACTGGTCTTAAATAGAAGTTGTGTGTTATTAGCTTTCAAAAGCGATCGCCCAAGGATATGCAGCTTCCACAACCCATTTTCTATTAATAAAAACCCTAAATTGAGAGAATTAAAATCAACAGTTGATTCTTAATCAGAGATGAATGCTGAAACCTGGCAGAACTGGCCAAGGGCACAGAAGTTCTGATTTCCATCAGCTATGACTTCAAAGGCTCACTGTGCACAGGTGGAGATGAACTTTTTGGGGACAGAACCTGGAAACCTTTAAAATGGTATTTTAAAATATTGCCATGTGACTCCAAAAGCCATTAAGCTCAGAATAAGGCTTTTATTCTATTCTGGAGGTTATAATGTTACAGAACTACTCAGCAGGCTTGCAGTTTTATGAGTACAGTTGGGTGTAGATTATTTTATGTATTAAGCACATTGCTGGAAAATTTGAAATTGCATTTCACCTAATATATTTTATGCTGTTCCATCTCTCTTTTGATGTTTTTCAGAAACTGCTGCTATGGCATTCCCTGCAGTCCACGTTGCTAGGAGAGGATGGATTCAGGAGCTGTGGGGTTTCCCGCCTTTCAGGCAGCCCCTGTCAACACCTCTTAAATGACCAGTGGTAAACTGCTTGTCAGAATGATGGAGAGCCACTTGCTTCCTATTTCCTCCTCTAGGGCACAAACTCTCACCTCATCACCAGGCTGGCAGGTCCTTTGTCCAAGCAACATATGGCCATAGAACTAGTGGTATTCTCCCTCTTATAAAAGGAGGGGTGGTGGTGGTGGTGGTGGTAGAGAAAAATTCCAAGTTCATCACGTAGAATAGAGGGTGATACTTTTTTGGGGTGCGCACGTGTATGTGAGTGTATATAAGATTACAGGGTATCTTATGTTTTGGAGAAAATTCTCCTGAATGGTAGTGTCGGGGCAAAAGTTCTCCTACTGTGAACAATGTCTGTGTAACAGTGAAAAAAAAAAAAAAAAAGAAAAGAAAAAATCACAGGGTTTTATGTATTGAAAAGCATTGCCAAAATAATGGGACTCAGATGCCAATGTGTATCGAGCAAGCTGAAGGAGGACACCATGAGGGTGTTGCTGAACCAGGATTGTGAACGAAGCGAGTTTCAGCTGGTTCACATGGAGGAGAGCTATGACAAGGTTTTGGCAGTCTGGGAAAGCAGGAAGCAGATGTCAGATGAACAGGGGGCAGCGTTTTGAGAGCTGTACCAAGAGCTGAGAAAACAGGCATCTCAGTGTGCCTCAAATATTGAGCACGGAAAGAGACAGCCTGAAGGAGCATCTAACACAAGCCAAAACAAAAGAGAAAACCCCAAACCAAACCAAAAACAAAACAAAAACAAAAAAGAAAACAGGAAAGAACCTTCTTTCCAGGAAGCATACATGTGGTAGAGAGGTTCATTATGGTGGTGTAATTCAGGAAAGGAAGGCGGGAGCAGAAGTATTCAGAACCCGTGCAGTGGGAGATGAGTGGAGAAGTCAGGAACTAAAGGGAACTAAAGCCGTGTTTCCAAAGACCTTGTTTCTCTCATCCTGGTGGTATTGTGGTGGCAGAAGTGGGACAAGATGTTTCAATTAGATCATGCCTGAAACTTGGAAAGATCTTATTACCCCCTATTGGCAGAAAAATTAGTGTGTCTATTAGTAGTACTGTCGTGCACGAACTGCCCCAAATAGCACGAAGACAGAAGCAGGATCCACTGGCTAAGCAAGTGATGGGAGAAACTGTTGCTTTATTGCCCTGAGGTGATGGTGGTGGAGAGTTAAACATCCCAGGAATGAGATGGTGAATCGCACTTTGCTGTGTTTCACGATTCCTCCATTAGAACTTCATGCATGTATGAAAGAAAAACCCACATTACAAATTTGTAAGGTAGTTAATAATTCAAGCAGAATTGTACATATTTTATACCATCAAGGGAGGCATTATTCCCCCCCCCCCATTTCATTGTTAAGGGAACAGATTAAAAAACCAACAACTGTGACTTGTCTGTAAAGCCACATGACTTACAGGAGAGGGACTGGGACTGGAACTTCACCTTGGGGACTCCCATGTTCATCCTGTTTTCCACATCCCCATGTCACCTCCCTTCCCTAAGTGACTGGATTCCATGTCATTTCAGAAATTTGTGGCCTTGGGCAGACAGAACAGGAAGTACAAACTATGTCTCTGTTTCCCTTTCTGGTTTCTCTTGATTCCATAGAGAAATAAACACATGTAAAAGGTTAGGCATTTGATTCTGCAGGAGTAAAGTGTAAGGCTAAAGAAAGCAACTTCAGTTCCTGTGTGTATTCATATAAGGAGCAAAGTAATTCAGCACTTGGAAAGGAAAAAAATGCTTACCTGTGATGTAATCTTTCACATCATGGATTTTGCTTGCGGGGTTGTTATTCCTAAACATATAGAGGTTAAAAGGAGCTGGGTCCTTCCCAATTCTTTTCCAGATTTCTATGTCAGGTGTTGTCCATCGTCCTGCTAAAATATCATAATCTCTTTCTCCAAAGTGGATCAGTTTCGTGAGTGGGTCATATAAGCCACCATGAAATCCAATTACCAGTTGAAAGTCAATATTGGAGTCAAAATAGATTTCTCCATATGCAGTATACTGAATCTGTTTTAGCATAAGCCCGTTGCTACTGAAAACAGCCAGTGGCGTCCCTGTGTTATCGGACGCAATGTAGAATTCATCCCCACTGCTGATTTCCATGGCAAAGAGATGTCCTTGGAGATCGTAATAGAGAGAAGTGATTTCTGAACTTGAATGGTTGTAGACATGAGTAATCCTCGTGGGGTAAGTTAAGTCGGCATAAAAAAACTGCAGGTGCTGTCCCAGACTGGTTTTGCTGGATACGCGCCTTCCCAGGCCATCGTAACGATAGATCACTGTCCAGCCGCTGCCTTTACTATAAACTCGAGTCAGAAGCCCCTTGGAGCTGTACTCGAAGATCTCTGTGCCTCTCTGACGCAGGAACCCATCTTCATCCAACCGATACTGCACATCCCCGAGGCGGGTGATTCTGTCTCGCAGGTCATAGCGAAGAGGGGTCAGACGGGCACTGTTACTCGGGTTCAGTAAGTGGAGGTTTCCATTCAGGTCATAGTTGTAACGCCACATGATCTTTTCATTTAGATACACTGTTTGGAGCTGCCCGTCGACATCATACTCGTAAGCGTATTTGGTAGTGTTGGCGAAGGGCCCTATTTTAATTTCTCTTTTGGTTACCCGACCCATGTTATCATACTGAATTGTAATCCAGTACATGAGTGACCTGAAGATCTCGTACTGAATTTCCTTGATGCGGCCATGGGCATCGAAGTGCTTTGTATAAGTCATTACAGCCGTGGAAATGATCTGGTTAATATCATAATATATAACTCCAAATTTTCCAAACTGCTCCACTTTGCCAGAAATGTCATCAAACTGATAGAGATCAATGGGCAGTGGCGTTTCATTGATGACACCCTGCATGCTGGTCACTCGAAAGCTGTTGTCGTAGCTGTAGTCAAATCTCGCATTTACCATCCCATCCTCACTAAAGCGGAAAATCTGTCTGTCAATCAGGGGGCCAATCTGCCTGTACCTAATGGTGCAAATAAAACCATCGCTCTGGAGGTTTACCGTTTTGAGGACTCCTGCTGTCTCGTCGTAGGTAAAACTGACTCTCGTGCTATCATACAAAATTTCTGAGAGCCTCGTCTGCCTTCTGTACTTGAACAAGACCCTCCGGCTTGTCCCCAGGAAGGCCGTCTGCAGGAGCAGCCCCTCCTCGTTGTAGTCCGTGATGACAGAGGCGTTGCTCTCGGGGGGGTTGTAAATGTTGCGGTAGTAGATGGTCTGCATGGTGTGGCGAGCCACGCTGGGCATGGTGATGGCAGACAGCCGGTCCCACATGTCATATTCGAAGATGTACTGCCTCTGGCTGTGAAGCAGGAGGACCATGGACTGCAAAGACAGAGCAGACTGTGGTTCAGTATTTGTGAACGGGGCGGGGCGGGGGGAAGCAAAAGCGGATCCAGTGACCACAAATACACAGAAACATTTTGCTTGAGAAAATGATTTTCATTGTAATTGAGTTATCCTTGACCTTACATGTTGTTAACGATTCCCTGCCTAATTTGCTTGGATGCTTAATTGTGAGGGGTTCTGCAATTAGTGGCTCAAGATTCATAATGCGCCACTTGTCACGATTGTACCATTCTTTTTCTAGGCGACTCACAGCCAAGCAGCAGATTGTCGATGGATTTGGGTAAGTCATAATACAGGCACGAGCAAAGCTGCTTTAAAGACAATATTTCAAGGAGAAAACAGCATATGGGAAAAGCAATCCTATCCATAATTAGCAATTCTTTAGGACGGTGGCTTTTCCCCCTCATTTGATTGAAGAGCCACTCAAATCATGTCGTAATTTCCAGTGCATGTGGGGGAGGAGCAAAGCATTCAAAATATTACTTTATGAAGAAGAGACATAAAATTAGTCAAAAATGGATCAACGTCAACAAACATTGCTAAATCACACGGTGAATGAGAGCCGTAAAGGCCCTTAATTGAAATAGGGATGCAGGTACGGTTTGTGTTTGTTTGTTTGCAAATTCTTACCTGTCACCTGGAATGACAATAAAATCTACATTCTGAAATTTGCTTTAGTGAGTACCAAATCTGATTTGTGTCTCAGCTGCTGTAAGAATGGTTTCTGGGCTACATTCTACTTTGGTGCTAAATAACACAGTGAATAAATATATAAATTAAAATGAGCTCTGCCTATTTTGCAAGTACTTGCAAAAAGACACAAGACAATCATTTATTAGGCCAGCAGGAGCTCAACCCTGAGGCTCAGTAGTGAATGATACGGCTCAACGGTCATACAGAAAATGGGCGATTCCCTCCTTTGCGGAAGCTTCTCCCAAACCCTGTTAGACCAAATGCAATGATGGCAGATGTGGGAGGACGCGCGTGTTAGGAGCCCTCCTGGGACTTACGCTTTGCTTTTGCCAGAGAAACACGTAAGCCCTTGTCCAAGGCTCATTCCCTTTCTCTTTACCGTCCGCCATCTTTGAAAGCAGCCTGTAGGCAGGTTCTGTGGAGTTTCCTCTGTGGGCATATCTAGGGACAGGCTTTGCTGGCTGTGTGGCAGAGGTCTTGAGAATTGTTCCTAACAGTTTGCAGTGTGCCAAGGAAGGCTTGGATTATTGCTGAATTCATGGAATTAGTACTTAGCTGTGTAGTCATTGAAAATCACATCTGAGGGTAGTTGGTAAAATAGTACTGCTTCTGCTATGAGTAAGTTTTGGTTTTAGCGTGCCTTTCCTAGCAAGGAAATGGAAGTGGTTTGGGTGGATTTTAGGGATTTGGGAGAGATGATGAAAATACTTGCTGGCTTTTCTGATCCCTACTGATACATGAAAGTGACCTCAGTTACTGCTGGTGTCTTTTCCTGTCGGTGGCTCTTATCAATGCCATGCTCCCTGTCTCCTTTTAAACATTTTCCCATGACGTTACGATCACTACTATCGGTTTTTAGGGTCTGGGTATTTCTGTTACATATCTCTGTAATGTACTTAGTTTACACTGGGAAAAGCGTTCCAGGATGAAGTGGGGACCCACTCCCAGTTTCTTCAGGGGGAAGCTGTCTTGGGGTTTGCTAGGTTGGAGAATGAAGTGTTTTCCAGGCATGAGGACTTACTCCCAGGAGGGTATGTGGGCAGGGGGGGCTTACTCTGTGGTCTCTCAACAAATCGCCAGTGGAGTAACTTTCGAGTGTGATGATTAGTGTGGAGGGAAACTGTCATCTAGTGGCTGGTCCCCTGTCTCAAGGGTGAGTCTCTTCGAGGGAGAGATGAGCAGGTTTGTGAGAGAAGAGACTGACAAGCAGGGTAGGCTGGGAGCATTCGAGTTGGGAGGCATCCATGGTGAGCCCTGAACCTGACACTCCTTGTCCAGAAGGCTAGTCTGTGTCAAGGCCATCCAGAAGTAGACAGGAGGACTCCCGGGCAGTGGGTTTAGGTGTAGACTGAAGAGTTGTGCAGACCACCTCTGGTGAAGAACAAGACGGTGTGAGGTGAGCACGACAATGGCACGGGCTGGCGTTCCGGGTGACGGGTTAGTCTGGCTAATGCACGTAAGGCTGGAGGCGGTAACCCCTGCGTGTGTGACCTGGGCTGCTGCGAGCCTGGTGCGGGCATGCTTTGAGGTGGGACAGGCACTGGAGCTCAGAATGGAACCCTTCCCTGGGGCTAATGTTTTCTCAAGGGCACGTGGAACGTTCCACGAACACGCTCTTTGGTGGGTTCAGTTTTTGCAGAAGGGAATTGCAGGCAGGTGGCCCGTTCCCTGTCCCTCTTCTGTTGCTTTCATCCCTTTGGACCACAGTCACTGTCCCAAACTCTCAGAGTGCAACTGAGCATTTTGCACACGGGTAACTTCAGGTCTTTTCTGGGATCGGGCCTGGAGCGTAAAGATGGGGGAATCCTAAGCGAGGGTGCTTACACCTTTTCTACGCACAAGAAAGGAGAAATGTGGCTTTCTAGAAAATAGCCTCTCATGGTTAATAACGCATACATAGGATCTACATGTTTCTCATGGCCGTGTCGAAGCTCTGCCAGCGACGACACAAAACTGACGGCTTCAGCGCTGCTCACGTAAGGCTCTTTCTTACATGACAGAGCTGGCACGGAGATTATTTACAAATGACTTACATGCCCGAGGTCTAATTTGTGAATGTTGTCGACGTAGAAACTTGGCAGGTGGACAGCGTTATTGCTTGTCTGTTTGCGGCATAAATCACTTAAAAGGGTCTCAGGTAGCAGAACTTAACTAAGGAGAAACTACTTGGCTAATGCAGAAATTCATCACCGCTGCACCAATGCGAATTACGTATTGATACTTAGAGTAATAAATGGAGCCCCTGCACATGCCCCCCCCCCCCGTCTCCCTCCCCTGCAGTGCTCTGGGTGATCGCTGAAAACTCCTAATCATCCCTTCCCTCCTCTGACTCGCACCGCGCCGGCATACCTTGTCCAAGTACGTGTAGCTCCATGTTTTACCGTCAGCAAAGACCCGAGACACGATCCTCCCCTGGCCATCATAATCGACTTTCTCGCTAGTCGTTCCCCGTTGGACGCTGGCAATTTGGCCGGTGGACGAATAGGTGACATTGACCGCCATCAGCTTGCTGCTGGGCAGCCAGAGAGTCGGGTGCCCCGACGTGTCGTAGGCGATCCTCAGCAGAAATTTACGGTGGTCATCGTAGATCTTTTCTGTCTTTGTTGTTCGATCAAAGTCAACGGAAAGGAGGTTTCTGCCATTCACCTGTTACAACACAAACAGGATGATAACATAACTCATGCTATTCCAACGCCAGTCCCTCAGTACTCTTCAGGGTCCCCGCTATTGTTTAAACACCATTTATGATGATTGATTCTCTTTGTCAGTAAATTAATTTAGCAACTTCTTGGTTACAAGTGCAAGGCAGGAGATTAACAGCTCCTTTAAAAGGTTTCATTAAGCAGAAAGACAGCCTGGCATTTGTTCAAAACCTTTCCAATTAAATGTTGTAAACTTAAGCAACTGATAAGAAAAACACCAAAATGTATTTGCTTTAAAGTTTGTTTAGAATATATGAAGGTGGTCAACATGCCATGTCTGTAAATTACTCAAAGCCCCTCCCTCCGTAAGACACTGGAAGATAACTGCTTGGTAGATTAATCATGGCTATATTAAATAAAAGCGGTAAATGTGACTCCGGCCCTTTGAAGAATAGTTAAGTAGAAGTTGGAACCCACATTACTGTAAATTATTAATGAGTCTAAATAGCAGGAGGTTACAAACATGATCATTGCTTTCGGGCCCATGCTGAAATGTCACAAGTTTTTAGAATGCCTTTCCCTTTAATAACATCTGGTTAACTGGCAGGGACCTGAGGCTTCGCTCCCACGTCCACAGGGTCTGACGATGATGCTTCGTGTACAGATCTGGCACCATGTTGCTGTAATCGGGTCTCCGTGTGGCTCTGTGCCAAGGCCAGAATCTCTGACTACATTTGGCTCTTACTGTCTGGCATCCAAGGCACATACAGACCAGCACTCGTTACCGCAATGGCAACGGGGCCGTGGTTCCACTCTACTCTGGAAACAGCCCGCCGCGTACCGAGGACCCCCAAAGCGTGGATTTTCTATAGCAAGACGGTGATAGCCCGGACAACAAATCTGCACTAACTATTGGACTGTTAAACATTAAATGGGAAAATCTGAATTTTCCATGACCACGTCTTAGTTAGAACTTTCAAAATGGACAGCTGCAGCTGGTCAGTTATACCCACAGAAGCACGCACACCACTTCCGCACCAACAGCCACACATACGTGTGTGTGCACACATAACACGCGTGTATATTTCTGTAAACTCTGGGATAAAACTAATCTGCGCGTTCTGTCATTGACGTTAACCAAGCCCCATGAAAAGACACTCTTCAGGCTTAAACTTTTCTAATTAGCCACCCAAGGGGAGTATCGTAATGTCCATGGAAAGGTGTGGAAAGGTAAAGGTATAAACCAAAAAGAAGTCCATAGAGTGAACCAGGTGAGGTAATGTTGGAGGCAAAAAAGGCCCCAGGCAGACGAGTCACAGAAAATGAGAAAGGGTAGAGCCCTGGAGGGCAACCCGGAGATCTTAATGTTCTGGTTCTGTCCTTGCAGGTCCAATGGCAGTGGGGAAGGCCCCCGCCGTGCCGCCGCAGAATCTGGTGTGTAAGGCATGCGTGCGTGTGCCCGTGTGTGTGTGTGTGTGTGTGTGTGGGTTCGCTGCGGAGAGGAGCCTGGGACTCAAGGAGCCCCATTTCCATACCTGATAGGGTCTAGAGGCAGCGTGACTGGGCTCCGGCCCCTCTGATGATGACTGTCCACCTGTGACGTGCTCGCATGAGAGCCTGTAGGCTCTGTCAGTGACCTGACTGAATTCTGCGCCTGGCCAGCTTAAGGCTTTCGGGGCTTCTGGTCTCCCCTGTGGAAATGCCTGCTAGTTAGTCCCTGCCTGATGTGAATTTTGTGAAACTCCACGAGGTTCGGTTTGCAGAATGCTTTGCGGCCCTTGAAAAGAAGCTGCTAGCTAATATTACAGATATCTACTTTAAAGCCTGTAGGAAGATCTGATGTGATATCGAATGAGCTCAATACTCAACTGGCAGAGCCAGTTCTGCTGCTTATCTTTGCACCAAATTTTTGATGTGCTAGGATGAGGTTTTGCACGATTTAAATGGTTTCCTATGCTTCTTGAACGTATTTCTCTGGTTGTGATTTATAAGAAAAAACAAACCCAACAACCTCTGAATGCTTAGGTTTGCCCTCTTTTCTCCTTCCGTAGGCTACTCCGGCCTGCGCCCAGCGCGTCGGACTGCCTGTGTAGCTTCTGTGGACTGCGTGGCCCACAGGACTGCCTGTGTAGCTTCCGGGGACTGCGTGGCCCACAGGACTGCCCCATCTGTGTGCATTTTACTTTGTGTTCATTTTAATTTGTATTTCAATTCTTTATTGCCTTCCTTAACCACCCCTGCTCTCTGCAGTGCTGCCTCTGGTTAGGGCATGAGCAATCTGGACTACGGGCCTGCTCCGACCGTGTGGGTATTAAAGGGAGCCGGGCAAAGAGCAGCCTGGGGCCCCTTCCTCCCACTGCCTGCCCCTGCCACCCCGCTCTTCCTGTGGTTCGTGGATACGGCTACGCAACACCAAAGCATGCAGGCGACAATCCCGTGGTGTCATTCCTGTAGCCACTGTGTGCGCCACCATACCCGTATGCCACCGTATGGAAACATCTGGAAGCATTGGGAGACTGAACATTTGGGTCCAAGGTTCAATTTTTCTTTTTATCCAGACAAACGCTGGGTGCAATGCCTTTCTTGTGTCCTCAGACCGGGCAAGGAGGAAAGAATTAGCATGTGGCTGTGTTTCCTCCCACATTCCTAACACGAGCCAAGGTTTCAACCGTTCTGACTGTTTCCAGACACCAGTCATTGTTATTATGTAAAATTTCCAAAGATACTAACAGATCTTTTGTTTCCTCTCTTCTTCCCATACACACCCAAACTTTCTCCTTTGGGTATTATCAACAAAATGCAGACGTCAAGGGACATTTCCATTCTAGGACACAGTCCTACTTAACTGTACCTTTATGAAATTATGGCAACGTTTCAACCCTTTCCCCCTTTTGACAATCATAAAGGACCAGCCTTGTTCCATGTCCCAGTGGCCTTTTAATAAATAGTTTCAATATAAAAAATATCAATCTAAATTGAATAGTTCATCTAAGATGAAAAACCTTAGATCAGATCATTACTGTACCTCCAGCTATATAAAAATGAATCCAAATGTTACATTCGGAGAAGAGAGCACCATGAAGTCCTTTGTGATATATAGCATTTCTTTTAAGGAAGCATGGAAAACCCCCATTTTCAAAGATCATGTCCAGCATGACTGTGAAGAAATCACAGCGTCCCTTTGATATGGGGGGTAGCGATCATCTTCCCTCTAGAATGCTTGAAAAACTAAGGCGTAAAGATGTTAAACAATGTCTTTATGTTTAAAGACATAAAGCATCATCAGATTATATTCACGTATCCGGAATGTTACGGAGGGAAGTGAGAAAAGGCTGGCTCGTTACCCAGTACGCTCAGTGACAACGTCACGACTCCCCTGTGTCCCTGCTGGAACATGGGTTGGCTGCAGACTGTTTTGTGTGTCTCCACATGTCAGCCAGCGCTAACGGCATTGTACCATCCCACTCCAGGCTGCGCCGCTCCCTTTGAGGGAGAATAGCCCATCACACAAGCGTGACCCGCAGAATAAAATTCCAGTACGCCATCGTACTCATGTGTGCCTTTAAACACACTTTTGGCTTTCAAATTTTGAGATTTTCTTTTTTAAGATATTCACTAATGTTTTTTTTTCTTTAAGCATCTGAATTCTGGGCAAGTGTAGAAGATACATCTTTCTTCTTAGAATGCCATAGCAGTTTTTTTGTGACTGATGAAAGGCTGGTTCCAAAGTCCAGCACTGACAAAAAACGAGGAATATTTACCAAACATAAGAGAAAAACAAGCAATTTTTATGCCTGTGTCTTTCTCTCTCTCTGTCTTTTTTTTTTTTAACTTAGCCACAAACAAGCGAGCTCTGGAAATGTCTAATCTTTATTTTGCAATGTTTTCCCACATCTCTCGCAATTTTATTTGCTTGTGATTTCTGGCTGTATTTCCCTTTCCCATTAAAGCATTTCAGAGAAAATGCCTTCCATGTTGCTAGTTCCTTGTTAATTTTCCTTTTCTACTCTTTGCTTTAAAAACCTTTTTAAACTACAGGACCTGGCATTCTATCTTTTACCGCCGCGCCACCTGTTTAGAGTTAGGTTCGTATAGCAGGCAAACATGTGCAAGGGTGTGCTGTTCCTAGAGCTTCTTGCTTGGATCGAGATGCGGTGAGATAATCCCGATTACAAGGCTGGCTTTTCCTCATTCATTCACTGAATAAATATTTGAGTGCCCGCTCTGTGTCTGGCACCTCACTGAACTTAGGCAAACACCTTAAAAATGAAAAGAAGTTTCTGCTAGGAAATAACGAAAGGTGAGAGGGAATGTTCTCTGTCTCAGGAAAGGGTGGGATGCAGAGGAGTAGCCCCCTAAGGTGATCCCGTGCGCCTCGCGGGCCTTCGCTCCTTCCCCCTTCACTTCTCTTCCCTGTTTTGGCAGACTCCGGTCCAGTCCTGCAACCAGGTTTTCGTATCCTCACTCTCTCCCTAGAATTTCTCCCGTAGAACCACAGAGGAATGAAATTAGCAGTCAGAGCTGGCACATCCAATCTTATCTTGAAAGTAAGAAACCCTCCCTTGTGATCTTGGCATTGTCTCTACGAGAGCAATCACACACATCGGCTGGAAATCTCCTCCCAGTGGGGCTGAACAGGCCACTTTAAACCGCGCATTCTCTGAAACAACTTGCCGCGGCACTGCAGTCCCGCTATTTAGAAGAAACGAACACCCATGCCTCTGTGCTCTCGTCTTTTCTTCCCCCAAAGTGAGGTCTCTGCTTCGTTTTGAACCAGGCTGAGAACCAGAGATGCAAGATAGGATTTCCTCTTTTCCTCTACTCTTCCTGATTCCTTTTTATGCCTAGAAAAGCCATGTTACAAAGAAACAGAGGACACGCTAGACACAGCCTGTCTCGAAGAAGAAAAGGCAGCATATTATGCATTTGGTTTCTGGGCAAAGCGCATCCCATACTCTTCCCTTGTTTTCCTAACTAGGGCGCTAAAGGGCCCTTTCCTGTCTACCCGCGGTGTGGGTATAAATGCCTAACGTATGCCCGTGTGGTAGAGATCCTCCGGGTTGGGATTAGGGAACATGTAATCATGCCTTGTCTTTGTAAGGTACTTTCACATGGTCTCATTTGATTCTGTAACAATTGTGTGACATGGAGGCAGGGCAGGTAAATTGTATTTATCCATTATCTGTATCCAATGCCTCTCTCTACGTTGTCTATGCGAGGAACTGTGTGTCTATGACCTAGACAATGTCTATATTATAATGTTGTAATGTATATATTATCTACATCATGTTATATTATTTATATCCTATATGGATTACCATGATACGTAAAGAAAACGAGGTTTCAGCGATGTTAAGATTTTCCCATAAGGTTTATTATTAGCAAAAAGCGGAGACTGCTCTAGAATGCATGTTTTTGGGATTCTAGGCACTGCTGTCTTCTCTGCTGTGAGGAGCGAGGAGCACAAATTGAGCAGCATCTTTGTACCTTTTGGTGAAGGAAGTCCTGTGTCTAAGGGTGGGTGTGACTCTGTGCGTGTGTGTGCACGCACATGTGTCCTTGTACACCATGCTGCTTATAGGGAGAGCTGGGCAAGAGAAAGCCTGTGCGCTAGCTTCCGGTCCGCAATGGCTCAGGGAAGCAGGGGTCCTGGGAAGAAGCAGTAGGTGGGGGCAGCTGCCACTGATGTCTAGATACAGTCGAGGGAAAGGCGGAGAGCTGGTTTCCTCTCCTGTCACTTTATCTTCAACTCCACTGCTGCTCTTCCTGCTAGCGTTCTCTTGCTGTTTCTCCTCACTTCTCTCTCCGAACAAGCCCCTCTCCCGCGTCCCCTGGCTGCCGCCTGCCACAACTCCTGAGCCAGGTGGCTCGGAGCTAGGGCATCCTGGCTCCCACAGCCTGGGGCATGGGAGGTGGGAGCACACAGCACGGGTTTCAGAAGGTCATGGGTATTTAGAGTCCCAAACACCTGCCTTGAAATGGAAGTGAAATCAGAATGTAACCTGTAAGCTGGATACCGGCTGTATTTGATCCACTGATCCTTTATTCCTTTATTTCTAGTTCTTGGAAGCAGCCAGAGACCATATGCATTAGCTGATTCTTACCCTAAAGGACTGTCAAGGTAAATCATGTTGGCCTCTTATAATAATAATAATTTAACCATTTTCAGTGCAGGAAAAAGAACATTAATGGTATGCTCTGTGTTTTGTTCTCTATCCTTGATTTCAAGTCCTTTTTTTTTTTTAATGGCAAGGGGAGGTCATTTTAGGAATAGTTGTCTCCATTTATCTGATGAACTAAAATCTGTTTGCTAGTAGAAAGAATGAGTCAGGTTCAGTTTATAGTGGTCCGAAGGTGGTTTCGTGTAACTTGTGTTTTAGTACCTAATCTATGTTGTCTCTACCAAATAGCTGCCATAAATCACAGCTTGCTTTCTCAATATATTTGGCCTACAATCTGAGAAGAGGGAAAAAAAAACCACACCCAACAAGGTAATGCGGAGGACATTCTGCAAAGATCAATTACACCAGCGTCATCAGAAATATCATTGCATTTCTCATAAAGACAATATAAATCAATAGTGAGGAGGCAGCAGTGAGGTTCTGCCACTGATATTCTTCCATGAGTCCAAACTATAAAAATATTGAGAACGCAAAGAAAGAATCTGCCTTTCAATGGCCAGCCCATCTCTTCATGACTTGGAAAACTTTCAGTGTTTAAGCTCACTCTTACCCTCATCCCCACGTTAGGAAGCCATCACTCCTGCGTGGGTAAAGGAAAAGCGTAAGATGATCAAAATCATATTAGGAAAACAACAATGGACCGAGGCCCAAGCCCTCTGGGACTGTGCTCCACGCAATTTCCTGATGTCTCTGGGAAGCACTGATTTTTAACCACAGATACATTGAGAAAAAGCTTTTCTCCGACAGTTGGCTTTTATTACGAACGATCAAATGGCTTGACGGCTGGCTATACCTCGTGCTGGCAGGGACAGCGCTGCCCCGAGTGTGGCTCTGGGCGGACGAGGACGAGGAGGGGAGGAGCGCTAGGCCCCCCTCGGGAACGCGGCATCCGCCCGCACGGACGGCCGGGCAGCGGCACCTGCTCCCTGACGCGTGCTTACCCGAAGCTTCCGGCCGAAGACGTTGACTTTTCCTTGGGCTTGCTCTTTTCGGAACCTCCACTCGACCAAATTTTGACCATTTTCCCCAGGAAGACTCATATTTCTCTTGGCGACTGTCGGATTCGCCGTGCCAGCCAGGACGTGCGGCTCGGTCTGGTAGTGGGAATCCAGGCCGCTGGCATAGATGATTCTAAGGGAGCCATCGTAACCGATCTGGTAGCTGTTTCTTAACTGATCTGAAAGACAAGGAGCCGAAAACAGGGGCTACAAACGTGAACTAAACAATGGGTAGGTTGTGCAGCTAGAAGTGATACACATTTCTAAAATGCTGACCGAACTCCATGTGTCGGGAAACGAAGAGTACTTAATGATGTCCTTTTAGAACCTATCACAGCAACTCTGATTTCTGGCCATTTTGTGCTGTTAACAGAATGGGCTGACTGGCAAAGGCAGGCTTCAGAGGAATTTATAATCTTTTGCTACTTTAGATTTCTTTTTCTCATTTGCCTGGTGGAATAAATGAGGGGTCAGTCTCCACGGATGTGCAGGGAAGCTTCTGCCAAGAGCCACGCACGCCTTCCCCCGGGAGGCTGGTGTGTCACTGCGGTCACTGCCAGGGTCTTGGGAGACGCCCCTCCCCCACACCCATCCCTCCCTCGTCTATTCAACATCTTTTGGAAAGACTTCATATCCGTACGTTGTATACCAAAAAGATAAGATGATATTGCCCTGAAACTGACTTTTAAAACAGTGATCTTCGTTCTGTGTTGTACAAAACCCCCTCCTGCATTTTAGGCTACTGCCCCAATGTAAAAGTTTTGAATGATATTGGACCATTTGGGGAAGAAAGGAATTCAAGCAACAGTCATTTTAGACGACTGCAGAGCTTGCTTGAGAGAACTGGTAAAAACAATGAGTCAAAGAAGTTTAACTCCGATTTGGTAATTATTCTTAGAGCTATGACCTCACAATTGCAACTGTCATGGTAAACAGGCTTTTCCAAGATTATGTCCAAAAGGAACATGGCAGGAGGGTCCATCATGAATATACTGGATATATACGCCTATGGACTGAATGGAAAAAAAAAAGTCCAGATATTACATAGATGGGCCCGCAGAATTTGGTATCAAGTTTCCAGGGATCACATATATGGGGACTGAAATGCAGCATCTCGTGCGCACTCAGAATGGGCTCTGTCTCAACTGACTGGACTTCCACGGCCAGGAAGAGGACCCGCTCCCTGAAACGGCAGCAGATGACTCCGCAAGGGTCTGAGGGCGCACGTGAACAGCTGCAGTGAAGGTGCTTTCCGAAGCCGGAGTACGAGTCAGGTGATCCGAGATAACGTGGCTATCACGGAATGAACACTACCTATAGACACGGGGCTGTTTCACCAACATCTCTAGGGGTTTATGGTTTCACCTTCCCTTTTCTGGCTCATCTTAGAAAATGGGGTCACCACATTTTATGGGGGTGCTAGTGGCATTTAAGGTTCTCCATTTCAAGTGATGCTTTCATGTTTACCTTGAACCATGGTGTAGAAGGAGTCGATGGAGGACAGATTTGAAGTGATGCTGACATCCTCTTCACGGCTGGATGACTCGATGTCCACGGTGATGGCCTTGTCCATGTCCCCATGCAGGTTTGTGACCACTCCCGTTGGAAATGTAACGTTTGTCAGACGCCCTTCGCTGTCATAGCTGCACAAAAGAGGCACCGACTCGGCGTTAAAGAGCGAACGGCAGGTTCTCCCTACTTATAAATACCAGGGGCGGCATATTAGCTGCGGACGTTGGGAAGGATATTTGTCTTTGTGCGTGAGCCACGCAGAGTGAGGACTTCAAACATGCTTTGAAGTAATCGAAAGCCTGTTTAACACAGAAAAACCTCACCAGCAAGAGCAAGAGTAAAGAGAAGAGCCCTCCTCCTCAGCATCTTCTTCTCTGAAGTGTGACCCAAATGCCCTGCACATCTAATTTGCTGTTTCAAAGGGAACATGTTTACTGATATTAAATTCCTTAGTCTTCACCATCTTTTCTACAAAGTAGATTTAATTCGCTGTTATATCAGTTTTTAAGTTTTACTAACTTACGCAGTGCCATAGGAATATGTGAAACTTTGCAAAACAGTATGTATACATTGTATATGGTATGTAAAAATATTCTTGTAGTATCTTGTGACATCTTCAACAAATTAATAAAATAAAGCCATTTAAAGACCTTTTTTTTTTTTAAAGATTTTATTTATTTATTTGACAGAGATAGACAGCCAGCGAGAGAGGGAACACAAGCAGGGGGAGTGGGAGAGGAAGAAGCAGGCTCATAGCGGAGGAGCCTGATGTGGGGCTTGATCCCAGAACGTGGGATCACACCCTGAGCCGAAGGCAGACGCTTAACAACTGAGCCACCCAGGCGCCCCATGAGCCACCCAGGCGCCCCTAAAGACCTTCTTATTTCCCAGTGTTGACATACCTCATAATGGTAAATAGGGACTTAAATGTTGGCAGGGGTGGTGAGATGCTATCTCGTCTGGACTGACGTTGTAGGAATGGATGAGCTCTTGAATGATGATTTATTATGTTTACTGAAATGCAATGTACTAGTTCCTGCATTTAATGATTAGTTGCTTTTCCAATTATACACTTACTTTTTTAGCATGTAAATAGAGGAGGAACATATAATTAAAACGTTAGGATGTGTTTTTAAAAGCTGTCCTATAATCATAAATATGCATCATAGATACAACATTTTAGTAGAGAACTGATTTTTGAGTGACTTTTCTATTTGTGGCGGCACCAGAGAAAATTTCAAAAGTGACAGTGTGGTTTGAAGAAAGAAAAAAACAGATCACAAATTCCAGATGGAACACGAGGCACTGCCTTGGGACCACAACACAGGTGAGCCTGTATTTCAGCTTGATACCGAGGCTGCTTCGTTAAGAAGAGGTCTAAGCGAGATGAAGACTTGCACCATGTCCTCCTTACAATAAGCCCAGATGCAGAACGGTGGACAAAGGGTCTTCTTAGCGAAAGAAGTTCCCAGGGCAGGGGGATAAAAGGTGGGGAGGATCCCAATGATAGGTGTAAATATGGGGCAACAGGGAATAAGGGGTAGAAAAAAGGACTTAAATGATACTTTGCAATACAAGGAGAGGGTTTTAGAGGGTAAAAAAGGTAGTTTTGGAAACTGTGGTTAGTCCCGAAGGAGAAGATTCTAGGTAATGAAGGCAGAGAAGATTCAGCAAGGGTAGTGCCATGGTAGAGACAGGAAGGAAGGAAGGAGGAGGAGGAGAGAGACGGTATCTGCTCGGGGGCCAGTGAGGAGGCGATCCCATTAATCCCGGGGGACAGCATCAGTCAGATCCAGGGTCTGACCGACCTGATCTGACAGTCTGCCTTGCTGCTTAGCCAGCGGCACTCGTGGGCACTCAGGACAGGCAAGCAAGGGAGGGAGAAGCCGAGAGAAAGGAAAAGTGCCGTTAAGTGTAATCATTGTTTGGACCCACAAAAGGCAGAGCTGAAATAAAAAAAGCAGAGTCCTTCCCCTCCCCACCAGCACAAATGCCCCTAGCCGATGAAGACATCACCGAAAGCAATCTAATATGGATTGCCGCCGTCATTGCTTTAGAAGAAATTACCGCTCCTGAAAAAAAAAAACGCATAGCTTTGCGTGTGCAGGATTACTGAGAAAACCAGCTTCAGGCCCAACCTCCACCTGGACACACATGTGGCATCTCTCTACATTGCTCACAGGCGACTGTGTTTTGAAGCAATGAACGTCCTTCCGAATGCTCCTACGGAGAAGGTAGTTCAGTCCTGCGTTCTCCCCCAGCCCCCGCCCATTTTACAGATGGAAAAAGGAAAACACGATGTGCTCAGGCTTGTGGATCGGGCTCTCCCGGCATCCAGTGACGGGGCCCTAGTGGGGCTTCCGTGCACCGGACCCCAGGTCCGCGATCGTTCTGTAAATCACAGAGCCTGCTGCTTTCTATAGAGGAAGCCACCGGCAAGCACCTTGCGGATTCATTCTTGCTGCCGTCACTCACCTGCCCTTTCTGACCCGTTTGCTCGTTTATGTTTTCCAGCTCCATTCAATCTAAGCAGGCACTCACCTTTCTGCTGCAGAAAGCATTTCTCCAACCTTTGCCTCTGCTCTTTCATTGGCTTCACCCCCCACTCCGCGTCCTGCCCGGCAGGCATTTCATATCCCAGGACGCTGAGCGCGCCGCGGCAGACCACGGGATGCAGCTCACCCAGGCTCTAACCTAGAAGCCCTTGGTTCTTCGTAAAGGAAGAACACAAGTACACTCAGAATGACACGGGGTTAGGCTGGCATCTTAGGGGCCCAGCTTCCCGGTTGGGCCCCAGGAGTCTTGAATTTGGCCCTTTAGAGCAGGGGCTGGGGTGACATGAAAGGCGCGGGCAGGCCGAGGTGCTTGCACGAGGCAGGTCAGGACGGGTGCTACCGTGGAAGGGCCCTCAGAGGTGCGGCCTAACCAGTCCCCTCACAGGTCAGGCAGCCAGCGCTTCCCAGACTTGCGAACTGTACCAACCCGGGAAAAAAATCAGGCACCGACAGAGCATTTTTGTCTAAAGAAGTAATCCCTGTTATCTCCATCCTTTCATAAAGAAAGGTCACTGAAGCGAACCAGAGGTAGAAAGGACCTCACTTCGGGGTAAGAGGCTGCTGTTTAAAAGGAATAAGTAAAGCTTGGAGAAAAAATTCTCCACGTCGTTTATGTTTTTCATTTCAGCGTGGATCCGCGAAAACTCTTCCCACAGATTAGCACCCATGTCGGGAGAAAGGAAAACCAGATGGATGAGAGACCTTAACGTTACCAGGGCTCTCTGGAGAAGGGACTGAGAGAAGATAAATGGTCAAGGATGACTTTCAGAAACGGCAGGTGAATCCTTGACCTCGTCAAGAGAAGAGAAACAACGCACCAGCACATGTCCAGCTGTCCTCAGGAATGCTCCGACCCGCTGTACTAAAAGGGGCCTTCCCATCAAATATTTGCCTCGGGACATAGTGTCTGCTTTTGTGCGACTCCGTGGCTCGAGTTAATGCTGCTTGGCCTTGGTGGTGAACCAGCCCTGCCCAGCTTGTGTATCTTTTCTTTTATTAGCCTTTTGAATTTACAATGCCATAGGCTCTGGGGAACCTGAATAGAACGTCAGCTTCATGCTCTCCATTCCACTCATCTGGTCTCGGCCTCATAGCTTCAAATTCATACCCCAGCACATTCTTTTTGCTCCCGACTGACCCTCTGCACAAAGGACTCTCACTGGAAAAAGACAACCTCCCTCAGGCTCTTCATGACCTTCTGCCCTTCCACTGACGGGATGCCCTTATTTGATGTTTATCTATTTGCTCGTCTTTAATTTTGATTGCATTTTTGCCTAGACTTGCTGTTTTTAGCCTTTGTGGTATATTTTTAAATCTCTTTTTAAGTTTCCTAAGCAGCGGGATTATTGATCAATGCCCCAGAGGGTCAGAGCCTCAGCCCTCGTCAGTTGAAATGCTGGATTCATCCTGACGTGAAATTTCCTCTCTCCCCCTTGTAGACGGAGGTTCCCACTCTCCATTTTCCCTTCCCAATCTCACAGATACCTCCGTTCCCAGTCCCACGGCCGCTCTCGGTAAATGCGCGTCTCCTTGCCCCCCCATATTCGCGGATAGCAGATTAATCTTCTGAAACACCAATATCCTAGTACTTCCCTGCTTACACATCTTCTGCGGCTCCTCCACTGAGAGAAAAATCGCCTGAGTCAGACTGTTACCAACACCAAGTCAACAGACTATTGATATTGCAAGTTTATTCAAGCGGAGACAATGTGCTGTTCTAGAAAACTTGCTTTAAAACTCAACAACAGGATTATCTGTTGTCTTCCGTGTTTTCCCATACAATGGCCTCTCTCATCAAATATTATGTTTTTTAAAATTATCTCCTGCTTTTGAGAAAAAGCTGTGTAAATTAGAGTAGGGCTTAGGAGAAGCAAGTAGACCAGAGAAGAGAAGGAATGATCACTCTGGAGAGGCAGGGCTGTTTTCAGGGGCGGTACACTCTTTACCCCTTATGTACGCTCATGATTCAGCCTGAGACTGAGCTGGTCTTTCTCAAAGATGAGCCAAACTTACATATTTACTCATAGAATGTTGGCGATGCCCCCTCCCAAACCTTTATTCTCTTCCGCTATAGGAGAGTGAAGCTAAAAATGTATGTTTTATACGACTGGTCTCTCCGGCCCAAAGGCCTGCTCTGAGAAGGTTAGGACAGCAGGAGCTGGTGGTGTGAGGACATTGGGGATAAATGTTTCAGTTAAGTCTGAGTGAAGACTGGCCCTTCCCCGCCTTCCCCGGGGCCCTCCCAGGACAAGCCTACCGTGGGCGCTGCTTCGTGAGGACACAGTAAGGCTGCCTATGAAGGAGACTTACCTAACCTGCTTGCTCCCCACTGTCCCCCGACACAGAGGGAGAATGTTCTCTTTCAACTACTGGAGTTCCTTAGGTTCACATTTCCTTCCATGCTTAATAGCCAGCACTGCCCCCCCATAAAAACCTCCCCTTAATCTCGCCATCTGTTAGGGCAATATTCCCCCCCACAGCGCTCACGTGGCACATCTTAGCTGTTGCGTCAGTGAAGTACAGTAAACTCACTAACGTCTCAGAGCGAAACCGTGTGCCTGTGTCATCCCTCGAGCCTCACTCCTGATGAAGGGCGCACGACAGCAGACACAGCGGAACGGAGCGGATTTACACCTCTGATGGCGGGCTGCCTGGGAGCCCTAATGACAACACTGTGATTTGCAACACTAATATCCAAAGAATTTACATGGACCCATTCTAGAAACGAATCTGAGGTTGAGGCATTTTAACAATTATCTCAGAGACAAGCCGTAATTTTTTGAGTTCAGTAGCAATATTATCAGTTAGAAATCCGCACAAATCAGGTTCTGGAGAGAAAATGTAAAATGCTTCCATCACCCAGGAACGCATAGCAATCAAGCAAGTCCTAAATCATGAGTCCGTCTGGCACTGGGTTGCCTGCTACCTACATATTACCCAAAATGGCAGGGAGAAAGCAGCAGAAGAAAGACAAAGGATTAATTTACATGCTTTTGGTCTCGAGCGCTGAGATGATCTCGAGATGAGCGCGGTGAGAACTGCACGGGCCGGGGAGGTGCCTAACCCGATTCACATTGCCTTGTTGCCCAGCTGTGTCTCAGTCACAGGTCTTTGCTGTTGGGGGCAAGTTCGGCCCAGCGCTTTGCTCCATAAACCCAGAAAAGGCAGTAGTCTGAAGTCAAGCCACTCACTATTCTCTTGTTCTAACACCTCAGAAAACGAGTTCAGAGAAGCAGAGGCTTGGTGACCTTTCCTTCCTCACCTCTCTGGTCCAGCCCTCTCTGTGAACATGGAGCCCAGTATAGACGGTCACGGACAGGACATATTATCCAGACATCAAATCCAAGAAAAGGGACCCAATGCCTCTTTCCTCACACAGTTATGATGACCAGAGCAGGGAGTCGTGACCAGGAGATAATGCCCAGCTTTGAAATTCATCTGCCTCAAGACGAAGGCATCCAAGCCAGGATGTTCCAGAATTAGTTCCCTTGGGGTTTGAAAGATTCTGGATTGACCATCCTTAAGAGAAGGATCATATTTAAGTCCCTTTTCTTTAAAAAACAAAACAAAACTCTGTTTATTGACTGAGGAAGGCTGAGAATGAGCAGAACTCATTTGCTTAGAGAACAGGCGTCAGCTTGCCAGAGAGCTGATGTCAAGGGGAATCTGGGCTTCAAAGAATCCGTAAGACAGAACCGCGCATGCCCTCCTCGTCCCAGATCTACTCCATGGGGCCGAGAAGTGCTCAGAGGACAAAGCCACGCTTCTCTTTTGTCTTCCTCTTTCTGTTTTGGCCCTTGTTCTGCCAGATACAGACACCCACCCGGGAAAGGGCATTGCCTTGCATGAGGACAAGGAGACTCGGGGTCAGTTGGAAAAGCTGAAAAAAAAGTAGGGAGTCCATTTGGAAAGAGAAAATTTAATTATTATTATAAGTTGCTATTACTAACACCAGCATAACATGTAAGATACTAAGTCTGACAAAAATGTGTCTTAACTGTTTTGGCAAAGGAGATCTGGTAACTGGTGAAATGTTGTTGTTGTTGTTTTTGGAATAAGCCTCGAGGGGAACTCTGTGAAAAGCTGGGGAGAAATGTCGGAATCAAAGACGTTTTAAAATAGGAAGGGAGTTTTGATCATTAAGAAGCCTTTCATGTCACAGGTGAGGACACACTTTGATGGGGTGCTGTGACTTGCCCAAGGTCACACCGTTTGGAGGAAGTGACCAAATCAGTCACTCGGGAAGCCAGAGTTTTCATTTCCAGGTCTCACGCCTTTTTCCAGGCAGCCTGGCGTCTCCCAGGTTGTGACCGGGCATTTTGGACCACACGCTAACCTCAAATTCATAGTTTCCAAAGCAGAACTCAGGGCTTGCCTACAACCCAGGGTCCTCAGCTGGGGGATGCTCTCTCCCTCTCCACTAGCCTTCAGCCACCAAGTTCTAGTCATTTCCGGAATCACGATGGGTTGGCCTCTTTCCCAGTACCTTCGGTGCCCAGCCCGAGAGTTCAGGCCTCCCTTCTGGAACTGGAGCTACGCTCTCCTACCCAATAGCCCCACCCTTGCTTTGTAGCCTCTCCTTTCTACGGGAAAGCCATCCTCCCCTTGTCACCAGACCGACCACATTGCTTCCCAGTTAGACTCCTTTATAAGAGCCCTGTCTGCCCAGGACGGCCCAGCACACACGTCAATACAAGCCCGACCCGAGCAGGATGGCCACCTGCCCAGGTCCCACCCTCCTCCTTCCCCACACACGTGCTATGCTCGGGCCGTATGTTCCTTCCAGAAGCTGCCATCCTGCCTCCCGAGTACAGGCTTTCTCTGGCCTAGAACACGCTAGCTCTTCTTGCTAGCCTTTATTCATCATCCTTAAGACGAAGCTTCAAAATTACCCGTCTTGGGCACGGTTTCTCGCCTCGTGCCTGTCCCCAGTCCCAACCGACGGAGATGGTCCTCCTTCCTACCCTCGCAGCGCGTCTAACACTCTAGCTCTGCGCTCATCAGCGTCACGACTGCTCGCTTCTGTCTCCCTCCGTGGACTCGGAGCTCCTGGCCAGGGGCCAACGCGCCTTTTCACTCGGCACACTCGGCACCTACACGAGTACCCGGCACCCGACACGTCCTTCCTGACCGAACAGTGTGCCGAGTGAGTCAACGAATGCCAGCTAGTCAGTGGGCAAATGGGAAGTGCGCGATGTCCCAAGGGCAAGCGCAAAATTCCCAGCTCATCGATGCCTAGGAGGGTTGAAATAAATTCATAATTTGCCAATCAGCGTGCCTCTGCGATGTCACACGTAACGACTTTCCTTTTCTTTAAAGACTTTCATCTTCTTTTAGGTGCCACAACCGCTTTGGGACAGAGTGCCTCCCTTGGGGCTGGTGTTGCCTGGACCAGTCCCAGGTGGGACTGACTACCCTTGCCTGTGGGAACCTCCCTGTTAAGGAGAAGGAAGCGTCCTTTACTAATTAAGTTAAAAAAGCAGAACTCTTTATTAAATTAATAAAGCATCAGCGAGCTAACTTTTTTTTTGAGATTTTAATTATTTATCTGAGAGAAGAGAGAGCACTAGAGAGAGAGAGAGCACCTATGAGTGGGGGGCAGAGGGAGAGGGAGAAGCAGACTCCCTGCTGAGCAGGGAGCCTGATGGGGGGTTCGAGCCCAGCACCCTGGGATCATGACCTGAGCTGAAGGCAGCTGCTTAGCCGACTGAGCCCCCCAGGCCCCTAAGGGAGCTCATGTTGAACTGTATGTGCACATACAGGTAAGTACGGGAAGATAAGCTGCGGGGTGTTCCCTCTCTCACGAGCTCTGAATTACAAACACCCACTGCCTAAACTCGTTCCTCGGGGACGTAAAGGTTCAGGATTCAGTCATCCTGACTAGGTCTTGGTTCACACAGGAGTTGTGTGATGCTTCCGGATACTTGGCCATTTTGTTTCCCCGGATTAGAACACTCTCGCAATCTTTCTTTTGTTACTTTGACTCTAACGATCCAGTTTAAAAACCACATCTGCGAGTAAAGAACTTTCTTCCAATCCCTCTGGGCACCCTTTGCTTGCCTCTACTATACCTTGGTTCCTTTTTTTCCCTTCCTAGCGCTGGAAATAGAAAGAAGTCTTTCTTCTAGCTGATGCTTGCCTTCTGTTCACGAAGTACTTAAAAATTAACTCTTCCTTTAGATAAACTGTAAGTTTTTTCAGCTTTTGCTTTTTATATACCGCTTTTCATTACAGGGCTCAGAGATGGGAAAATCTGAGTTTATATAAAAGACTTAAATTCTTAAAACAGGTTTAAACTGAACAAAAGCCAGCTTTTAGCCAGAGACACAATGTGGTATTTCTTTACATTAACATTTTCCCCAGAAGTTTAATTTTTTAATATGTATTTATTTGGGGAGGTGTCTCACTTTACGAACGGCAGATATACCGAACTTTGGGATGAACCAAGGTCTGGGAAATGCGTTCTGAAGTGTGTGCGTGTGCATGTGTGAGGTGGGGTAGCGATGGATGGGAGGGATGCGAAGTGAGGAGCTGGGGTGATCTGAAGCATGTGGATGGTACCCCCAATCATCTTATCTTCTTCACAGACTGCCTCCCCCTGCCCCCCCCCCCCGGGAGAGAGTTCTCCACGGGAGTTCTGCATCTGCAGCCTCTAGACATTCTGAAAGCCTGCCAGGACCTGAGAATACAGGCAAGGGGCTCTCTGGGAGGCGGAGAAACTAGGGTAGCCAGGGGTGAGGGCTGCTGCTGACGCTGGACCAGTCGGAGCTGGAGATACCGGATAGTCTCTGGAAAATACCTCACTGTGGATCTGCAGTGCTGTGATTAGTAAAAAACAACAAGTTCCCTTTCACTGGTTGTCAGCGTGCAATTTCTCGTCCTGTTGTCCAACCATCCTTTAAAACGGTTGGTGTACATAACTCAGTCTTAGAGGAAATGACTGGATCATCACTGTGTCAGAGGGGAGCTGTGGAAGTACACACATAGGCGGCTGTCAGATTTAGACAGTCACATAGCTAAAGAGGGAATCCAACACTTCCGGAAGCTGCATTTACTCTTGCCCCATTATGGAGCAATTAAGCACACCCAGAACATTAATGCTAAACGGAACACACAGAAAGGGTTAATATAGCCTTGCAACTATCGAAACCCTGCAGATCATACTGAGAAAACCTGAGAAAGTTTCTATTACATTATACACCGAGATACACTGAGAAAATCTGACTAATCTGTTTTTATTTTTGTTGGAATTTTTTCAAGTACTATGAATAACATACACATATCCTATTTCCCTTTCTGTTTTCAAACCTGGACAGAACTAACTATATCTTAAAACTAGACTGTAGATGAAAATTGGATTAAATCGAGTATTAACAAAAGCATTGCTTTCATAGAGCTCATGTTAATGTTTGAAATGTATAGCAGTCACTTTATTCAACTGCCTGTACTTTTTTTTTTTTTTTACTGATGTCCCTGGGAACACACATTCTGGTTAAAAATTTAAAGCAAAATTATTAAACAAACAAAATAGCAAATGCAGAAATAGTGTTTTGCCATGATTTTAAGTGATCTGATAACATTTCTTAAAAATTATTCTCCATGTCTTAAATGTTTCCTTCCATGAACAAAGCAAGCAGAGAACAGACAGAAGGTTAGCAAAGGGGAGGTGGGTGGGGGGATGGGGGAGCCAGGTGATGGGGACTGAGGAGGGCACTTGTCATGATGAGCCCCGCGTGTTGTATGGAAGTGTTGAATTACCGCACTGTGCACCTGAAACGAACATTAGACGGTATGCTAACTACCTGGAATGAAAACAAAACCTTAAAAAAAAAAAAAAAAAGAAAGAAAAAGAAAAAAGAAAATAAAGGGGGGGGGGCTAGAACCATTTTTAGACACATATTTATAAAATGGGCTTTGTTTTTAATGCGGTTTCTGGCAGAAGCAGCACGGCAACGTGGCTTCCGGGCTGGAGTGCTCAGGCTCGGATGTCAGCTGCCCATCAAAGGAAAGGCGACTCTGTCCATTCTGTCCTGCGGCAGACGCCTCTCCATTTCTCTGACATCACAAGCTCCTGCGGTAACACACACGAGGAGGACACACCATGGCACGGATGTCAGGCTCTTCAGACAGGATTCTGCGTCAACGAGCACGGACACATCTTTTCTAATTGGAGTAACTGTCACTGAGTTTTCCAAATCACCTGCGCTTTCTGGGCACTACTTTGAGTCTGTTAATCCGGGCCCTCTGTACCCTGTCTGTCCTTCCTCCTCTGAGATCCCTCTTTGATACCTTCCCGGAGTCTCAGAACTAATGTCAGTGGCAGTCACGGGTTTGCCATGGGCGCAAAGTTAAGTTCATTATCAAGAAATGGTTCAGAAGCTCATTCCGAAACTGCTCAGCTTGGACGAGGGGCGATAAAGCACCCGAATGAGAAGCTAGAGACCCATATATACCTACATAAATGTGTAAAAGCTGAAACTCCTTTATTTACTCGGTACATCTGAATATAGCTCACGAAAGATCACAGAGTCAGCTCCACAAATACAAGGCTCTAAATACCCAGAGTCCCAAGATAGAAAAGCTGCCCCAGCCTGCTGGTGTATCTCTACGTATCACTGAGAACTCATAGCTTTAAAAAAACCAAAAAACAAAAAACTGTTGTCTTCTTTAACCAGACAGAAGAGCATTAGAAAGCTATGCCCAGTTTGTCTTTTCTGGGGGTGAGCAAGCAGAGAACTGTGAAATGCCATTTACTATTCAATCATTTATTCTACTGCCCCCCTCAATACACCGGATTTGCTTTTGTGTGCAGTCGAGTGTAAGAACTGTGGTTTCGCGTTGGGTCTGAATATTTCAAGTAAGACATTTTTAGCAGGTGAGATCTTTTTGACCACCCCGGAATTATTCTAGTTAAGGAATCGTAACATGTGATCATTGTCTTTAAATGGTGTGAAGACCAGCATGACACAGTCCCTAATACTAAGGGAAGGGAGTAACGAGGCTTATCACAGTGTCCTCACACAAGGGGGCCCCATTAGCTAGTTGGACATCCTTTGTACCGCGTGGCAAGTCAATGGAAGAGGAGATTTTGGACGAGATGGCTTATTCAATCAGCAGTACAGAGGTACTCAGTTCATGAAACAGATCAGTCTACCTCCGCGATTTCAAACCCATGTTGCAAACCCTCGGCTGCCCTACTGCCATCTTCCTAACATTCCATCCGGGAGCACGTCTAAGAGTATTGGCCGCTTCTCTAGCAAGTCACAATAGGGACATAATCATGACAAGTAACAAGGAGAGAACTGCTGCGAGGAGCACATGCTATCTCTGGTTTCTGAAATGAAGGTTCTTGTACCTTGGAAACTATCCGTGTACCCTAAAAAATCACCCTATTTTACTGGTGACTGATAAGAATCTCAATTTGGGACCTGGGTTTTCTCCTCCTAGAATCCTCCTTTCTCATCGCAGGTACAACAACGTATTTCAGCGGCATCTGCTTGGGGCACGTTCTCGGTCTCCACTCCAAGCTGACTCCTTAACACCAACATTTCAG
This sequence comes from Ursus maritimus, assembly GCF_017311325.1. NCBI lineage: Eukaryota > Metazoa > Chordata > Mammalia > Carnivora > Ursidae > Ursus > Ursus maritimus. The sequence goes on along the minus strand of NW_024425341.1, from coordinate 33,459,143 downwards.
AAGAGAGCACCATCAAGACGAAGTCATTCGTTCATGAATTATTTTACTAATACACCCACGGAGGAAGTCCTGATTTTATAAAAATGAAACTGAGTAAACATGTAATACTGGGTAAATATATTTAAAAATATCGGCAACAAAGAATGAAAATTGCTAATATTTTCAGCATCGATTCTTGCTGCGGAGAAGTCCCAACTACCTCAGAAAGCAAGTGAGCAACACTTGCAGGGGCTCCTTCCATGGACCCTGGGCGAGAGCCAGCTATGGGTTCTACCAGGCTCTTCCGTATCAACGAATATTCTCTTGTCTACATCGTTGGTCCTCTCTCCATTCCTTTGACCAACCAATAGTGACTGGGAGAGTTCTGTACGCACTGCACCATTCCAGGAGTTGTGGGAGCCACAAAGATAATTAGTTTGCAGTTTATAAAGTGCTTTCACATCAGTACTGTGGCACGTTACTGGTAAACTAAAGTTTGTACTGAGAAAAAAATAATACAATTAAAACACACAAGGTAAGTAATTGAGCTAATTCTCTTTTAAAATTTCTTTGGTAGAAACTACAGCAACTGTAGTTTTATCAGTAGGCAAATTTATTGATTCTGGGTCTTCTGCCATCTGTTTCTGTCCTAGAAAGCTTTTAATCTCAAGGCTTTTAAGATACTAGGCTAGGGAGAAAGCCGGACATGGACAAGAGGGACCTTGGGCCGAAAAATTTTTTGTTTTTTGGGTTTTTTAAATTTATCTGATAGAGCACAAGCAGGGGGAGCTGCAGGCTGAGGGAGAGGGAGAAGCAGGCTCCCTGCTGAGCAGGGAGCCCTATGTGGGTCTCGATCCCAGGACCCTGGGATCATGACCTGAGCCCAAGGCAGACGCTTAACGATTGACCCACCCAGGTGCTCCTGGGCCGAAAAGTTTCATTTCTTTTTGCAAAAGAGGAATTTGCGCAGAAAGAAGAGTATAAAGCCTGTACCAGCTCTAGGGACTGGGGTCCTGAAAGTCACAGAAAACAGGTGTTTTTCAGGTGGGAATGGTGATTTCCCCCTGTCAACCCCCCCACAATCTCCTTGTGGTTTTCGTAAAACTCTGACCATTGTCAAACCTCCCGTATCCCTTCTTTATGAAATCACCAAATATCCTTCTAAGGTCTAACTTAGACACGTGATATTGCACAGATATGAAGGGGAATGTGACAGATATTTCTAGCATTCCGGGAGTGCGCCGGCTCACCCATGATGGCAAACACCAAGGAAGTCTGGCAGGGAATTCAGACTCCCCCGCTGCCCCACCCCCAGCACCTTCACCCAGTCACGTGTCCAAGCCAGGAGGGAGTAAGCGGAAACTCTCATCAAAACGCCCATGGGTAGAGACAGGGGTTAAGCTTGCCCATCCACAGCGGCAAAGTGACGCAGACAACGTGCTGCTCTGTTCAACAGAGAGCGCTACGGAGGGGCTGCCGGAAAACGGCATTCCCCTCCCTTCTTTTGTGCGCTGACTTCTGAATGTGTTTTAAAGTTTCTGAAGCTTAGATAGAAGAGGTTGGCCCTTGTTCTTTCACAGCCAAAGTATTAAAATGTATAGAAGGGAAAAGAAAAGGGGGCGCCTGGGTGGCACAGTGGTTAAGCGTCTGCCTTCGGCTCAGGGCGTGATCCCGGTGTTATGGGATCGAGCCCCACATCAGGCTCCCCCGCTATGAGCCTGCTTCTTCCTCTCCCACTCCCCCTGCTTGTGTTCCCTCTTTCACTGGCTGTCTCTATCTCTGTCAAGTAAATAAATAAAAAATCTTAAAAAAAAAAAAAAAAGAAGGGAAAAGAAAAGATCACTTGTTATTCTGACATGGTGATTCTGAGTTACTTGGGTTAAGTGCCCTATTTTCGTTCCGTCTCTTACTGTAATATACTGTTTTGCCAAATGCAGAAATGTTTCGTAGACATTTTTTAGTCATGTCTTTTGCCGCAGACATCTAGAGAACAAGTGATAAAAGCATGGTTTTTAAAAAAGCAATATTTCTGTTAATTTTATTAGAAAAACGATTTTTCAAGCATGGGTTTATTAAACCACTATATTCTTAAATAATGACCCAAATACGTGAGTATATTTATATGTATAAATACACACAGGTTTATATTTGGAAAAATATTTGAATAATGGTTTCGGTAATAGTTGCCTTAGCTTATTTAGATATGACTTAATAGTTATACTTCAAATATGATGTGCAATGAATTTGTATTGGTGAAGCTATGATTGTGATGTACTTAAGTTAATTACAAACTTTATTCTTTAAGACGATGTTTGCCCCTTATAGTCACGAGATTGGCTTGCCAACTCAATCTCTGCTTTTGCTGCTGTGCTGATTCTGAACTAAGTCTGGGCTCCTGAAGAGTGTCTGCTACTGGAGAAATAGGTCCTCTTTGTGCACCACACTTTTTAAAAAAGGTCAAAATCCTAAATTTGATTATACCAGTCCAGATCAACGCTACCGATGGAGTATATCCCTTTCTCTAATTTTCCCAACTTGATTAAAATTCATTTGTAGGTCACAAGTAAACCACTCCATCTGCTGCAAGAAGTTCATGTGTCAGCAGTAACCCACACGATAAACTTCTATGCAGTGTCAATTCCCGGGAACAAGTAAGGACACATTCAAAAGTGGCCCACAGAGCAGAGCTTGAGTCCTAGACTGTACTAAAAACTTATTGTTCTATATTTTTCCTCCCTGCTTTTAACTAAACTGAAACCCTACCAATGCCACCATCATTTCCTGAAGGTCTTATAATCAGAGCAGCTCTCCTGCCCAGTCTCATCTGATGGTAGCACTTTTCCTATATTCTTTTTTTGCCTCTTTGGCAATATAGCCTGCTATCACTTTGAAAATGGTGCAAAGGAAGTGCTTTCCATTAACTTCCAATTTATTCCTTTCCTATTGCGATCCTAAAATGAGCAAAAGGAATGCTAAGAACAGAATTTTAATGTAATTCAATTGAAAAGGTTTGTTCCTCTGACAAAATCATGCTGCTGGGTAACATTCATTTTATTAAAAGGGAATCTGTCAAAAAAGAAAAGCAATTCAAGCTACAGGAGAACTCAGCTTTATGTATAAGATCCATTCCAGAAAAGTTGTACGGAAAATATTTGTATGTTGGATCATTTTTTTCCTACTGACTTTTATTATAATTGTAGAGGTGTACTCCTACAGAAAATACTTGTGCTTCAGTATATCATTGTAACCATCACACTGAGGAATGCAGTGTTCATTCCAAGTACTTGTGCTTCAGTATATCGTTGTAACCATCACACTGAGGAACTCAGTGTTCATTCCAAGTACTTGTGCTTCAGTATATCGTTGTAACCATCACACTGAGGAACGCAGTGTTCATTCCAAGTACTTGTGCTTCAGTATATCGTTGTAACCATCACACTGAGGAACGCAGTGTTCATTCCAAGGACTATTCTGCATCTGTCAACACGCCATCTCCGTACGTCTAATTTCCCCTTATGGTTGGTGTGAGGTTAGTGAACAGTAATCGAAAATGATTTGACATACGCGTTCACTGCAAAGTACATATCCCATAAAATATACAATGGCTGATTCTCATTTCATTCTGACTGACCTCACAGAATGTGACTGTTCCAATAGCCCACTGCCTGGGCCCCTACTCACATATTTAGTAGAAGAATATCCCGGCAGCAGGAACCTCATACTTCCTCACACACCTTCCACAGCAACCAGCACTTGCTGATTTGCATTTAGTGGAAAGGTCCTCTTAAGTGCAGTTTAGATTCTCCCATAACTGATTATAAAAAGTTAAGGCCTTCTATTGGATAAGAATGACCTCTGTAGCGTTGGTAGAAATAGCCAAATTCATTGTGAATGTTTTTAAAGGTCCTCTCCAGTGACAGACTTCCTCACACACCTTCCACAGCAACCAGCACTTGCTGATTTGCATTTAGTGGAAAGGTCCTCTTAAGTGCAGTTTAGATTCTCCCATAACTGATTATAAAAAGTTAAGGCCTTCTATTGGATAAGAATGACCTCTGTAGCGTTGGTAGAAATAGCCAAATTCATTGTGAATGTTTTTAAAGGTCCTCTCCAGTGACAGCTTTATCACAGGGGCAAACGGAAGCCCAAAGCATTTATACCTAAAACCAAGGTTGTAGCATATTTCTCCAAATGTTTGCTGCTGATAGATCAGGTCTGTAGGAAGCAAAATGTTAACCCTTAAGCAGAGGGAGATTGACTGGGAGGCGAATGACATGGAAGCTCAGAACTTCTCATTGGGTGGGGGGGGGTCCCTTCTTTTGTTTCATTTTGTCTTCCTTTTCAGGGAGAGAGGGATCCCCAAATTATAGAAGCTCCAGGTCCCCCCAAACCTGGATCTCACCTGCCCTTAAGATTCTATCATTATTTTTAGATTATATTACTCTATCACAGCATTTTATAATCAGAGCAGAATTTGGATATACTTACTCAAAAAATGTTGTCCATCCAGTTTCATCGCTTTTAGTGGCTAAAAGGCCACTATTGCCATGGTAAGTAAACAAAACTAATTCTAGTCCTTGAGCGGTCATGCTTTTCAAACATCCATTTGTTCCTATCGTCAACCATATCACTTGGTTGTCTGGAGACACCACTCGAACTGGCATCCGATTCGGGTCCCGCCTAATTCGAAGCGTGTTGCCACTGCTGTCTGTGACAGCGGTTATGTCGTTATCATTGCTGTAGCTAAAATTGTACAGGTAATCGCCAGTGACCAGACTGACAGTATACTGGTGAGTGCCGTTGACGTCAAAGATATAGAGTTCCTGGTCGGTCGGAGAGGCAACTTCGTAAAAGTTCATGGAGTTAAGGAAAGGCTTGTTCTTTGACACGGCCCGGATCCGAATGTTGCCCAGGTCTGCAATGTACAGGGTGCCATCGGGGGAGGCGGCCAGGGAGGACGGGGCACTGAGCTTGGCGTCTTTGGCGTAGCCGTCTCCGCTCTGGTAACAGTCACAGTTGGCGTCATTTTTGCAGTCACACTCTGAAGGTATCCCCGCCACCAGGGAGATCTCCCCGTCGGTGGTGACCTGCCTGATCCGGTTAATCTTCTTCTCGTCGGTTTCCGTGATGTACAGGACCCCGCTGTACGACACGGCGATGGCAGTAGCGGATTCCAGGGTTGTCTGGACCGCGTGCTTCCCCACGGAATATTCCACGCCCGGCACCTGGCAGTGCATGGGCCGTCCGGCAGCGATGCGCACCTGGCGGTTTTCGGTGATCTGCAGGACTACGTTATTATCCAGGACGTAAATGGAGTTATCCATCGGGTTAATGGCCAGGTCAGTGGGCCACTCCAGACGTACCTTAATAAAAGATAAACGGCCTGGTTAGTCAGTTTCTGCACTGCTGTTAATTTACCAGAAGAGCCAATTAGACCATTCACGGAAATTACCCTTAATTTGATAAACTGTCTTAAAATTGTTTTCTGGAATAGCTACTGTAAAATAAACCTAAGAATTTTGCGGGGAGACAAATGCAGGAAATAACATTTTAGTTAAAAATGCAGCTCCCTGGAAGATTTGCAAGTTATAGCCAAATAGCAGACGAACCTCTAAGCAGTGAGTTAATAGGTGTCAATGAGATATGAACACACATGTTCCGTCAGCTGTAATAACCACGGAACGTCGAGGCTCCCTGGCTTATGAATACATTAGTGTTCTATTGTGTTTTCAATCAGGCCAGAAGTAAAGTTCCTAATTCTAAATATAAGTCCCTTGGGACTAGTCATAGTGGGTTCTCTCCACTACTTAAAGAGCTCGTGCAATCAAAAGATTAGAGATTTACGCTGTTTTGTTCTTTCTGGAATATCTGCCTGCTGCTACTTTCCTGGTATTTTATGACGAATGCTTTAGTGTCTCTTCGTGCTAATTGTTCTGTAATCTCATTGAATTCATCAAATGCAGAACGATAGAAGAAAGTAACTTTTCGTTAGCTCCTGAGAGACATTTAAACGGAACAGCTTCAACACCACAAATGCCACACATGGTATACCCAGTTTAATATGGGGCCATCACGGACTACCGACCTAGTCAACCGAGGCACTAAGAAGAAAAACAAACAATGCAGCTTAAGATTTTAACTACCTGGCTGATGTGCATGCTGGTGTCACAAGTTAAAGGTCTGGCCGAGGTCAGATCGTTAGAGCCCAGGAGAGTTGATATGATCCCATTTTGATCCACTTTTCTGATCATGGTTCCATCAACAAAGTAGATCAATCCATTCTTATCAATCGCCATTCCTTTTCCAAGAGAAAACGTGACTCATTTTTAGGCCCATCATTAAATTCAACAGTCAACCCCAGGGACAACATGGGTGATAGGTAGCAGGTAAGACTGTAGATTGCAAATACATTAGGAAAAACCCAACAGAGGCATTTATAACACAAATCTATGTAAAATGTTACAAAGAAATGGCCGAAATTTGTAAGAATCTCCACTTAGTGTACGAATCATGTAGGCGCTCCCTGCATCTTAAATATAAAATTATAACTTCTGTATAATGTTGCTGTCTATCAATTATAGAAAAAGGTCAAATTCTTTTACTCTGAACTTAGAATAACTGTATTCTAACAAAAATAGATCTGAGCCAAGGTTAGTATTTCGTTGACCTTGTTACAATGAAATTTGCTATTATGAATAATTCAGTACAACAAATGCTTTTTTCCAGTCCTTGTTCACATAACAGTTGCTAGCCATAATGAAAAAAAAAAAAAAAAAGCCCCAAACCAAAAAACACTGTAATGAATGGCATAATACATGAGCAAGGAGTCAGTCCCAACTGGCTTAAAAGCTAGAAACCTTTATCACATAGAATTTTAGCCTTTGTTACCTCTAGAAATTCCTCACAGCAAGCATTCTTTCCCATGGCATAGAAACAAAAGTTTAATAGCTCCAAACTGGGTGAGGACTAATAGCGTTGCTTAGTGATGGTTTTTCAAGAGGCCTGGGACTCATTCATGACAAAGAGATTCCAGGACAATGAAAGAATCTGGACACTTCCTTGAAGTTTAACAGGATGTGACCTGAATAATATGGACTCGTTGCTTTGTTCTTTGAAAAGTTGAAAAAAAAAAAAAAAGGTATGATAAAAAAATGCTACGAATCTAATATTTACTGTAAAATCAACTTGGGATTCTAGCAGTTTCACGCTACATGGCTCTTCAAAACACTGGATGTGAAACAGCTTTCTAGCACACAGTTGAGGGTAAAATGTTAGACTCAGCATTAAACACAATCAGGCACTAACTGGATTTTCTATCTTTTTTTTTAATAAAAAGAAATCCTCAAATTGATTAATGCCAGTACCTTTGGGACTCATGAGTGTTGCCTCGATAGCCTTCCCCCCATCTCCACATCTGGCTTCATCGAATGGAAGGCACTGCTCCCCGGTCCCTGCGACCACGTCAGCATTTTTAGTCAAATCTTTTGTACCCGTAAGTGACTTTGGGCGATAAATTCTGCGGGTGTTGGTGTCAGAAACATACAAATCTCCTGTGACTGGGTCAGTTGCAAGGTAGTATCTATGAGCTGGGTTGCTGCTGTAAAAAAAAAAAAAGGATCACACGTAAACATCACAAGACAGTTACTCCTAACACACGGGGGAGAATGAAAAGCAAAACAAAACAGATCATGAGACACTGATTATAAACCGAAATCCGTTATTAAAGACTGGAAAATGACAACATATTTAATAACGACTTCAAAGAATGACTGAAAAGAACTGGAAGCGAGCTCTGATAGGACTGTTTTCCTCTCTTGCTTGTTGTGGAGGATTTAATTTATTAAATTTATTAAAATAGCCATCTTGAAAATAATCCCCTTTAGAAGGCAATATGCTTTTAGCCTCAAACAGAGAGAGAAGCAAGTTCTCTAAATTCTTTTGGTTCGATGAAGAGCCATTAATAAATTGCCCTTGAGTGATAGACCTAAAGTTTATTCTGGGGGAGGGTGTCTGCAACTTCGGTGAAGTGGAACATACCACTGATCTCACTCACACCTCATCGCAGGGAGTTTTCCCGTTTCGCTACAAATCCAAATCACGTGAACACCTGCCCCTGACAAAATGCAGCATCGCGTCTGTCCTGGATGCTCTACGTTCATCCAGAAAGGCGATCTGATGCAGTTCCGACGTTTGTCTTGAGCTAGGGGGTGAAATACTGAAATGAGGTCACTCATGCGTAGGAGCCCGTCGCAGTCGGTGGCCTGATGCAGTGAGCCAGAACGGCAAGCCCATCAGTTTTACTCTTAAAGTTGTAAATTAAGCTGCTCTGTGACCGGTCTATGAATCTGGTGAGATGTAGGCATTTGTTCACAAAACACAGTGCCTCAATTTTATACACATCAAGTAATGCAAATGTAAAATATTTTATGTCCCACTACCTGTAAAGAGTGGTAAGATGGCCATTATCAAGGAATGGACAAATCATGACACTTAGTTGGAATTAGAAAGTTAATCTCCTCATAAACGCTCAACACCACATACCTAGGATTAATGTAATTTTGTACATGGTGCACATGTCGTCTTTGGCAAAAAAATTCTACAAAGTTTAAACAATCTGGTGTCTCCATAAAGATGTCAACAGATAAGAATCCATCAGATTCCACATTATCTTGATGATAAACTTCGTTTTACTAACTCATTCTCATTCTCACACTCTCTTCACACACAAACACACAGACTTTTATTCTTGTTTCCATTTATTTTATATGTGGATATCTAAAAGATGGTGTATATATTGAACTACATGAAAATGTTTATTCTAAATAATGGTGTAGTAGTCTTCTCATTTCTATTAGGTTCTAACAAGACAGTTCTCACTACTTAAAGCTCTTCCTCTTAAGTGGTGAATACATGTCCTTTACGGCTCCTATGAGAGAGTCCGCTGTTAAAATAGCAAGTTCTTGGTTTCACGAGTGTGCCTTACATTGGTGGGCGCAGAGCTGGCCATGCATGGAATCTGCATGGAATCTTCTGGAACTCTGAAAAGGCCTACGGCTATGATGTGGATTTACATGGAGACACTGAGACACACAAAGCCTTGAATACCTGCAGGTTTCGGGTCTCCTTTCTACTCTTACTATCTTTTACTGACAAGAGACATTTGAGCAAGAAGTCTTGACTGGGTAAATATGTGTGAAAGGGTGAACAGGGAAACAAAGGACTCAAAGAGATAAAGTCATTTGAGGTAAAACCATTCCAGACCTACTGGGTTATACCAAAGGATCACCTTGCCATGTTAAGTGTTACTATGTCACTTTTCTAAGTCGATGCCTGAAATTTTAAATGCCCAGACATAATTGTGTTCCTTGATGTGGTAGATATTACTTTGTAATGAAGTGAAAAGCTACAACATATCATTATAAACTTCAGGGCAATTTTAAGAGGTTATGTTCCCCCTACAAACAGCCTGATACAGACAGAGCCGGTCTTTCAGACCTACAGTGGGTGACAAGGTTGCAACTCATCCAAACTGGGTCTATTTTGAGAGACATGACACTGGAGAGACTTCCCTAGTCTTTCCTATCTCCCCAATTATATACTAATTATCACAGGTCAGATAGCTGGTTATGAGCACGCACGCGCACACACACACTTCGCCCTCTTGTCGGCTGTGTATCTGTGAGCATGACCTCTGGACCAGACCGCTGGGGTCCGAATCCCAGCGTCATCACTCCCTAACTGCATGAACTTGAGCATCTGTTGAACTTATCTGTGCTACAGATGCATCTGTAAAGATGGTAATAACAATAATACACATTTCATAGGATGCTGACAGGGTGACATGAGCTAATACGGAGAAAATGCTTAGAAGAGTGCCTCGTACATACCACATACTCGATAAGCATTAGCTATTCTTAATATTTGCTTTGTGCTGCCCCGTCTCACACTGTTGTATGTCATCTGCCTGTAACTGTCTGCAGCAGAGGAGCGCAATAATGATTGCTAACCACCTCAAGCACGACTAGCCTTCTGAAAACGTTCCTAGGGAAAAAAGAACTAGCTAAACTTAGATACATTCACATTTGTTTCCTGGTCCTGCTGTTCCGCTGTAAGATCCTAAACTATGAGAACGAGGCAGACCCTTCTTTAAACATCCACTTGGAATTGTTTCTAGAGTAACAATGATCAAGGTAAATGAATAATGCAATCCAATGTAAATTCAGTTGGAGTTAGGTATTCATATGTAATACCTTCTTAAAGCCACAAGGTCACTTTTAAGAATACAGTAAATCTCTCTTGCTTTCGCATGTACAAAGGGTGGAAAGGTACCATCTCCAGGACAGCATGCCAGGGTCTTTTTGTTTCTCAGCGTTGAAGTACTATCACCAATCGTTCCTCTGAATTTTCAAAGCCAGATGACTTGGTCTTCAAATACATATGGTTTGGCTCAAGGACAAAGACCTTTGTTTGGGGTACTCTGGGAATATTCAGTAACTTTTCAAATGGAGGGTAATATGCAGAATTATTCATTTAAATGACATCCAAGCCCGGGATTGGGGGACTTAATCATGAAATCCTTTTAACCCTCTTTACAAATCTTTTCTAAAATATCGGTTGAAAAGGCTATTTGTAGCAAAATCCTTCAAGAGCAACTTCTAGGAGACAGTTTCAAAAATAAAGAATATTAATTCAGTTTTTCAATCCAAAGACATATAAAAATGAAGCAAAACTCAGATCATGATCTCCCCAACTATTTAACCCACTTATAAACTGTACGGAACTGTACATAATGAAAAGTGAAAGGATTCTCCCTTGCCCCTTCTTAGCTCCAATATTTCATGATAAAAAAAGCATATATCCTAAAAGAAGTATCTATTTATAGACATATTCATAGTTTTGCACAAAAGCTGTTCTGCACCTTGCCTTTTTCATTTGATAGTTTATAAGGGAGGATTTTAATGCCAAGCAGTTCTAACTATATAAATCATGGCTTTCCAATAAAGGAGAATAAAAACTTCAGGACCCTGATGAAGAATGATATTTAAAAAAAAGGGGCACTTGGGTGGCTCTGTTGGTGAAGCATCTGACTCTTGATTTCGGCTCAGGTCATGATCACAGGGTTGTGAGATCGAGCCCTGCGTCAGTCTCCGCACTCAGCGGGGAGTCTGCTTGACATTCTCTCTCTCCCTCTCCCGCTGCCCCTCCTGCCACAAACTGCGTGCACTCTCTCTTTCAGATAAATAAATAACATCTTAGAGAAAAGAATGATATAAAAAATTATACATGATTTTTCATGATGTGCCTCATTTTGGGAATAAAACAACAGATTCTTGAGGTGGCTGCTTGATCTCTAGGACATGAGTCCAAAAATAATGGACATTCAAGTCATAAGCTTTGCTTTTACTGACGTCAGTTTTGTTCCAGTGGGACAGTAATAAGAGAATGTCCCAAGTGGTGCTTACATTTGCCATTTCCTGTCCTGAAGCTTCTCCTTCTTTGAAGACAGAGAAATTTCTACATCAAGCAACATATGTCAATGGTTTTAAAAATGTCTGCCAAATGAAAACTCTAATTTTGCACACAACTCCATTGTCCAGAATAACAAATGTGGAGGCGTATGTGGTCTTGGAGAAGAGAATTTACCTCTGGAAATATTCCCCCACGAATGGTAGGAAATGAGAACTGGACGAGTTGTCTGCAGTGCAGCCTAGCATGGCAAATTAGAGCTGCTTCTTAGAGCCCAGCCCCTTCTAAATGAAAAGGTGGATCAGTACCAAAGCACAAACAGAAAAAAAAAAAGCGAGTTTGGAAACTTTCAGTTGACTGGACGCAGAGAGGCTCTGAACAATAGATGGGAGGGGTCTGGGGCTCAAGGACACCTGACGCCAGCAGAGCTTTCTGATAGCGAGCTACTGCTTGTGCTCTGACTTCCGGACAAGCCAAAGCCCTCGAGAGGCCGGTGTGTTGGTACAAATGGGTGGTGAGTTTTTAGATGAGCAATACATCTCATGTGGAAAATGCGAGGCTACGGCGACTGAGCGTGGCTGGCTGCTGGCAGCCGGAGCGTGGGGATGTACGAAACGGATGGGTTGCGGGAGTATCTGTTCGCCAGGAGAAGCACCATGGCCTTTTTGTACAATGGACTGAAATTCTCATTTCAGAGAGGCTTAGTTTGACATTAAGATTTTGACTAACGGCAGCAAAATCAAAGCAAGTTAAGAGCCTCACGTGTACTGCCCCTTGATGAGCCTATCCCGCACTGCCGAGATTATCACGCTTCCCGAGCGACCTTCTCCACGGACGCAGAGCCAGTGGTAAACACAGCCGAGACCCGCTTATTCATTCTGTCATAATTCAACCTTCTTAGACTAGAGAACTATTTGCAAAATACAGGCTATAGAATAGATTTCATTAACACTTTTATCTTTTTATTGGAAACTGTGCCATAGCCCTTACAACACAGAAAAGCATAAATTATATTTATGGATAACGATAAAATGCCTCTTTTCTGGTGACTAAAACTTTTTATACTTGCAGGCAGGGCTTTGGGATGTGGGATTTCTGTGCCTGTTTGATTTTTAAATAGTAAGTCAATAAGAAGTGCTGAATCAAGCTTTCATAATTTTGTTATCTAAACTTTAATTGATTCAAGTTCACAGACCTGTGACTGACATTTTCTTTGATCTTTTAATTGGTAATATAAAATTCTCAAAGTTGATTTTTAGTCTTGCATGTCTTATTGCCTCTTAGCTAGTATTAATTAATTTAAGTTCCTTTATTTTGGAATTTTAGAGAATTGGAACAGAGATGAGCTAAAATTTACTACCTCCAAAAGGAGTTTGTTAGCAAACTCATAAACATCAGAGGGAGAAATGTTTAGCATAGCTAAGAGAATCTTAAATTTCAAGGATTTCAGAAGCTTCCCTTTATGTAAAAAATTTAATAGGTTGATTGATTAGTATTTATAGCCATTCATTCAAGTATAGGTAGAAGTGACCCGTCAACATTGATTTAACAAGGATGAATACCAACGTAAAACCCAGACAGTGTGTTTTACATGCACGGAGCATAAAGGAAATGCAGGAGCTCACATTTAGCCAGGATAACGCACAGAGGACGAAGGTTAAGGGGGATCATGAGAGAGGGATTACAACGAGTATCACTGTCAGACACCATGAGTTGGTACATAATGAGCTCATATTAGAAAGTATTGTTAATAATAACGGAGCTCTAACCTAATCAATGTAGTTTTTTTTTATTCCCCAGAGAGAGAGAGATTATAGCTCTAAGTAATTTGTCAAATGATTGTGAAATAAGTCTGGCTTTTTGCATACCCAGGGAATTATCCCACAGAAACCCAGCCATTTGGACCCATAAAAACTGGCTGTGTGGTGTAGTGCAATGAACACACTTCGTAGAGTGGTTCAAATCCCTGCTCCCCATTTCTTAGTGATGTGTCTCGGGGAAGAAAAGGCTTCCCCGAGGCTTCCTTGCGCCTCAGTGACCTCATCTGTGATCCCGAAGGACTGTTGTGTGCATCTGCAATGAAGTCTATAACACCTGGCACCGAGCCTGGTTGGAATAGCCTGGTTTGTTAAAAGGGAGCTGTTCTGATAGCTCTTTCTCTATCGCCTCAAGCATTTTCACATTTAGATGGCGTACACGCGTGTTCGTCTTTCCTCTTTTCTCCAGAGTTACTAAGAAGGTGAGGCTCAGCAGTCTGGAGAAATTTAGTGTGAATCTTAGCATGTGACGGAGCTATTCGCTGGGAGCCCAAGATCGATAAGGGATCTCAGCGAAAGGTCACGGGGCCATGCCTGGCCATACTGATATGCAAGAGCTACTCATCTTCTGGTGGAGCTGTGTCTCTCATTTCCTAGCTGTCCGTGTCTACAACACAGGTTCAGCGGGTAATGCCGACGTAGTCATCTCAAGGATGTCGCATCAACTATCGCTAAGTTTTCCATCTGATGTCATTTCATTAGATACTTCACTGGCCAAACTAGATTCAGCAGGTCCAGGACGTCTTGCTTCTCTGGTGAGCTTTACTTTAAAATATATTGGATTTTTTTTTCTTTCTTTGTTGTCCTGGAGAAAGTTTTTCAGTTGAAAGTGTCCACACACAAGCTTTTACTATACCTTCTCTAGCTAAGTGTACATCGCAAATAGAATCCGAGAAACTTCTGAGCCTACGTATTTGCTTCAACTGTATTCATCCGTAGCTTTGAAGTAGGTCTTTTCCTTCATAATACTGTCCGTGAAAACATTACTTCGTAAAACTCCAATCTAGTAACTCTCTCAACTTGGGAAAACAGAAACGACAGCAGTGATGGGTTTACCAGGAAGTTTCCAAAGCCTAAGTGTTAGGGCTCCTTTGTATGGGTTCCTTGCAAGCCCAGTGAGGTTCTGGGGAACAGGGTCACATGATCTTGTGTTTTTAAAAACTTGCCCAAGTAAAACATTTTTTAGATTCTTTTCCTTAAACAGAATTCCCCCCAACTGAATAAGCTTTGGGCCCAATAAACCAGGATCCGCCCCGATTACTCGTCAAACTAAATTTGTCCTAGACTCGCCTACTCTGTTTCAAATTTGGTTCTGTTCAATATGGCTTACAGTACGTGAGCCAGTAACTGGAGTTCAGAATACATTTTGTTCTACAGACATGTTCATTATATTTTTTTGTGACAAAATTTATTTAATTAACCAACTTGAAAACAGCTTTTCAGATTATATTGCATAATATAATTTGCAACATGCTACATAATAATGGTTCATTTGAGCAGTTTTAATTCCTTAGATGTTCTGTGATACTAAGTTTCCTCTCTCATGATGAAATGTTCTTAGAGTCACATAAAAATGTAAAAAGGACATTTGAAAATACACAGTACCCTTTCAGCAAGATGCTTACCTATGTCTAAAATCTTTATTTCTTGGTGGAAGCAGATAAAAAAAAGTGGGGGGAGAAAACACAGTTAGAAAAGTTTCTAAAATATAATGAGTTGCATACTGAGATTTTAATTATTTGAATGGAGAATTGCCAACTTAAGCAGAAATAACATTGGAAATGAATTTCGTAGGCCAAGGCTTATCAAATAATTTACAGAACAGGATGATTTTAATAATCACACTTAAATGAACAAAGCAAAGCAACAATTTGTTACTTTAACTACTGGTATTATGGCTAATGGGTTAACCCAACTTGAAGATCCAATATTCTAACGGAAAGTTATAGCCTTAGTTCATTTACTATTATGTCCCGATACTGTGGGGAAATATTTTATCTCTCAATTTCAAGCGATGTGAAATAAAGTAACAACCTATATCAAGAGATTATTCTAAAGAACAACTGAAGAGATTTAAAAATCATAGTTCTATCCTATTGGAGCACAAACTATGCTCCGAAGTCAGTGAGACATTTTATATGTCGGGTGACTTTATACTCTTACACGTTTACAGCACAGTATACATGCGTTGTGCTTCCCCCAACTTTAACCAAGAATCTCATTTCTTTTCAGAGCAAATTTTAAACATTGGGAAGGTATATTTAAATAAATGAATTGGTCCATTAGACTAAACAGTTTTTCTTATAAAGGCATGCTTAGCATTGGTAAAAATCCCAAATTAAGGGGCTGCCTGGCTGGCTGTCGGTAGCATGCCACTCTTGATCTCGGGGTTGTAAGTTCGCGTCCCATGTTGGGTGCAGAGATTACTTAAAAATAAAATCTTAAAAAAAAAAAAAACAACAAACCCAAATTAAGGAAAGACATACCTTAGTTCTAAAACACTTGTTACGTTTCCAGAAGGGAATATTCGCCGAACATAGTTGAAATCCCCTACGTAGAGACTACCATCGATCCCGCAAGCTAATGCAACTGGGGCCAACAGTTTATTGCCATCGGCCTGACCGTTGCAACTTGGGCATGAGATGCTGCGTCTTCGGCCGTTTCCCATGATGCTGCTGACAACCGGAGGCTGTTGGGAGATGAACTGGTTTTCCCCATTTCCCTTGTACAGTATACCTAGAAGACATAAAACGCATTTTCCCTGTGATAAAAAGAATGATGAAAAGTCAACACGTTCACTCTTGATGTAACCATAATTCTGTGCTTTGTAGATACAGACTGGAAACGATTATTTAAGTTCTCCTGGAAAGAACGAGAACCCTATTCATTTACCTGGGGCAAAATGTTATTCGGCAAAATACCAAGAGTATATACAAAAAATGCTGTCTGTTATGAACATAAGGGAGGACTGGTGAAAGAAACAAAGGACTGACCAGAAAAATTAAAAGACCAAATTGTCAACATTGGTGATTCTCAAACTTGGCTACACACTGGAACTGACTGGGGAGCTGTAAAAAAATACCGATGCTTGGATCTCATCCTGAGAGATTCTGATTTAATCGGTCCGGGGAGCAGCCTTTTTAAACACCCTCCAGGCAGGGTGCCCGGGTGGCTCAGTTGGTTAAGTGTCTGCCTTCGGCTCAGGGTCCCGGGATCGAGCCCCATGTTGGGCTCCCTGCTCAGCGGGGAGTCTGCTTCTTCCTCTGCCTCTCCCCCCCCACCGCTTGTGCGCACGCTCTCTCTCTGTCAAATAAATAAATAAAATCTTTACAAAAACCCCCAAGCCTCCGGGTGACCCTAATGTGCAAATTTGAGAACCACGCTGTACCCCTTCTTCAGGGTATAGTAAGTTTGCCTAATTGCTAAATGACGTTATAATATTATATATTAATCCAATCAATAGAAAGGTGTACCACAAATACAAATTTCTTCCTCATGAGTTTATCACTGATTTTGAAAACGCTAAAAATACTTTGTGGAAAATAAAGTTAGATAATAAAAATCAACCCCCCTATATACTACTATGCTGTCAAAGAACATTCTTCTTGGTTATATGCTCTTATCTGCATGAGGGTGCATATACACTTCAAAATTCCAGACACGACAAAACTGTTACGGAAGTGCAACTTATTATTGAAGGAGAATTCTGCTCTAAGTCATGAAAGTGCCAATCTTTTTAAGACACAATGCCAGTCTGTTCCATTATGGTCCTCAAGGAAAATCTGAGAAAAAAAAAGTCCCAGATGAATATTAAACATTCTAATTGTTAGAAACTAGATTTGAGTTGCAATTCTAATTTTATTCATCTGCCATGATTATATAGAGAGCAGATCAATGGTTTCATTTTGGCCTGAGGTACCCTGGATGGTCAGCTGTTACTGTTCCGTACATGTTTCACGACACTTCGCAGAGGGCTATTATCTGCTGCTTGGACCTTGGCGTGGTACGTATTATATATTTATGGAACGTTCTCTATTTCAAAGCAGTTCCTCAAGTCAATGCTGATACTTTTTAGCAGCTATACTGTTAAAAGAATCAAACCATGAAAGTACAAACAGGAAACCCAAGAACGTGTTTTTTTCCTCCCACTTTGGGATAATTTTAAAGTGAAAAAGAGATCAGAATGATTATGTTCCTCTTATAGCTCAGCACATTTTTAGGGGGATTCTATGATGACTTTTTCTTTTTTAAAGATTTTATTTATTTATTTGACAGAGAGAGAGACAGCCAGCGAGAGAGGGAACAGGCAGGGGGAGTGGGAGAGGAAGAAGCAGGCTCCTAGCGGAGGAGCCTGATGTGGGGCTCGATCCCAGAACGCCGGGATCACGCCCTGAGCTGAAGGCAGACGCTTAACCACTGTGCTACCCAGGCGCCCCTCTATGATGACTTTTTAAATGCTTTTTGAGTGATGTAATAATCACAGAAAATTTACATTAAGAAATCAGGGAAGATAAAACAGGTTTATTCAAATTTAAGGAAAAATAAGCCAGATAAGGCTGGATCGTAACATGGGAAAAGACTTTTACCTTACCTTGAATATTCAAATACATTAATGATATCTGAGATCCTTCTTTCTGTGATTATGTTATTTGACAACTATGGACCTATAATTTCCTGTAAGAGCCAGGTCTGTAAGTTTCATGCGAAGAATCCTACAAGCCAGCCTACTGCTCTGCTCAGCCTGATTTATTCAGTCATTATTTTAAACAATTGGTCCTTCATGAGTCTCCTCTATTATGACAGAAGACAAAGATGAACATTAGAATATTTACTTCCAACGTTCCAGGCCTGCAAACACCTGTCACTGTCTCCATTTTGGCCTACTCTTCCTCCTTTAATGCGTTTCACAGCTCCTCCACCTTGTCACGATTACAAATCACTTTGTTTATTCAATTAGACACATGTCACTTCGAGAAGCCACTACTTGTCAAACTATTCTTGGATAAAATTTGAAATCACAATCAGTTTACCCTGTGAGTTAGGTTACCTCACATTTTCAAACAATATATATTTTATAATTTATAGCACTTTTTGGAGGACAGAATTTGGGGTAGCCCAGTTTCTACAGCTGACCTGATATTTTAATAAAAGCAAACGATGTATTATTCTGGTAGAGAGAGAGTGTGTGTGCATATTTCTATTACATATACATAGACAGAATATCTACAAGTTTCTCAAATAAACCTGAATACTGTTGGGTATCATAATAGTGTAATTCAACACTGTTGAACGTGCTTTATGGCATGGCTTTCCTGGAGCTCTCTGCTTATAGACCCCCTACAGGTTCATAATCTCTTGGTGAAATCCTGGGGCTATGAACTTTACCCTATATGCTCATGAAAACTGAAATGCTTCTAGAGAGGTTCCCCTGGTTTTGTTTATAAAGAACTTCCGAAGGAATCTAGCAATATGTCAAACTGTGTGAAATATAATTTCACATCACTTAATCAAGAGCAGCCCGGGGCACATTTGGCACGTGGCTTTGCATTTTGAAAGCTCATGACTACGCCTGGTGTTACTAACACGACAGACTGAAAGACTGCGGCCTCAGACCCCGCCGATGATTACGGATAACATATGGAGCGTCCTTCTTGGTGGGGAGTCTCACTTTTCCAAAGCGTATGCTACACGTGGCACTAGCTATGGGCTCTGCTCCCAACCTTCTGGCGTGCTCACTGAACGGCAACCTGATGTCTAGGACACAGCTAGACGGGGGCGGGGGGGGGTAGAGCTCAGCACTCCTGTAAGGTGGGAAAGGTGTGGACGGTTTTTCTGTTCTGTTTTTCCTCTATTGATTTGCTCAGTACTATTTTCTTCTAGAGGGAAGACACCAGCATTCTCCAGGACTGGCTTGGACACTACTGTAGACTTATTACATTTGGAAGCTGAAAATGCACCCTTTCCCAGCTTTGACAACAAATTTTTTTAAATAAAAAGAACAAATATCAGAGTAACATTAATCTGAAAAAGTGATCATTACTCATAAACATTTAGTTGTATTACATGCTCAATTCAAAATTCTGAACCTTCCAAAAACCTTTCCAAAGTCAAAGCTAGATGATTTGCCAAGACTGTGAAATCTCCTCTGGCTGTTTGGAAAGGGAGAGGAGGAGTTACTAGCATGATATGGTTTAGGACAGGGGGCTAGAGGAAGTCACTTTCAGGTTCTGTTTTTCTAGAAAAGTACCTATAAATTATCTGAGGTGTAGCCGGCATGTAGGCAAAATGTTAGACACACAGTGAAGACAACAGTGTTTGTGTAATATAAATAATATTCTTTACGAGATAAAGCTGGTCAAGTTTTGTAAAATAACTTGTATCTTTTTGTGACCGAGTTTTGTAAAATAACTTGTATCTTTTGTGATATCTGAAATACGTGTTTGCAGAGCATATGCCTTTATAGTATAAGGTTTACTCTAAGTAGAAACTCTCGATTCTTCCTTTCTTCTCAGATTATTCATTTATTTTTTCCTAATATTTACAAAGTTAAATAAGAGTATATGGAACCCAATTTGAGCAGGAGAGCAAATTTTTTTCTCACATACAATCTAAGAAGAACTGAAAAAAAATCTACCTGCTCAGACTAATTACTTAAGGATTAAGATCTATCAGAAATATTTTGGTAAAGTCACATGGATTTTTTTTTTCTTTACTTTTAAAAAAGTCCCCCTCTCTCCATTTTTGGTAAACTTTCTTAAAGCACTCTGGACCGACTCATGGGCCTACTATAGAATTAGGTACTTCTAGGTGAATCTGTGGTGAAGACTACCAAATGGAGTAGTTTCAAAGCAGCACCAAAGTCATCTACATTCAAATGGGAGAACTATTTTGGTGATGAGTTTATGAATGATTCAAAGTCCACAAGAAGAATATTAGGTAGTTCCCACTTCAGACTTTTATAGTTTTTAAAACTCTGTCTTTGTTTTTTCTACTAATTCTAATCCTTCAGTTCACAAAAGATAAAATGTTGCCACAATCTAATCAAGGTAAGCGATATTAATGAACTAGGAACAACATCTTACCATTCTGAACATCCAGCACATGATGTTTATCTAACGTCCAACCACCCATGTTGGAAGCGTCTAATTCGTAGCCTTGCAAAATGGCGGTCCTCTTTTCCCACAGAGTCAGGTCCAGACATGACTCGTATTCGTATCCAACTGACACTGGAATCAAGACAAGTCACAGTTCATCTTCTCAACTACAGGCAGAAATGCAATTTATTATTTTGATAAAATAATGCTTTTTTCCACAATTGTGTTCTAAGACTCAATTTCCACTCATTTATGCATATAGTTTTATATGAGAAGATCTGACTACATAAAAGGGGTTTTTCTAAGAAACGATCTTCAAATATTATTTTTCTATTGATTTGATAGGGAACTAGTATTTTTTTCTCCCCTCACATCACTTTTTCACAAGGGGTTCACAGCACAAAATGAAGACCAGATTGGGCACCTGGTTAAGTAATTAGATCAGATAAATCAGCCCCAGGTGGTGATCAGATGGTAACAGCGAAAAATAATATTTGCTATCTGAATAATTAGAGCTGTTTAGTTTCCGAGAGTATTAAAAGTTGTGCAAAGTGTTTACGATAAGTAAGGTTCAATACAGCAGAGAAGACAGTCTGATTATGACATTATATTCACATGTTACTATCAGGACTGAAAGATGACACTAGCAGTAAATTACCGTGAACAAATCACCAATGAAAAACTTCAGAGTTATAATGAAACACGGGTTTTAAAATTTAGAACAAAGTGAGGGAAGAAGTGGCAATTACCTGATTGGTGTGAACTAATTCAAGCCCAAGTTATATATTAATTTCAGAATAAAATGTCCAGGATATTGTCAGGTAAAAACTAACAGAACAAAAAGCCTCCATTAGTTTTTGCTGTCCTCAGCCTGAGTGTCTCAACACGCCAATGTGTGATCACACGGTCCCATCCGTCAGCGAAACAATGGGCTTAACTGGTGTTTTCAGAATGTCATTCCACCACATTGACTCCTAGTCTAAAGAGGGGAAATGATTTTTGGACACAAATATTGTCTGTATCCTTTAAAATAGCACCATGAGTTGAAACTACCCTAATAGTTAGATACAGAAAACATAAAAAAAGGATAAGAAAGCTAAGGAGATAATGTTAGAAACAAAAAATGAAAAAAGGAAGGAGAACAGTAAGGAGAAAGAACTTGAAGGAAAGGATACGACAACGTGAAATCCCATTCAGAACATTTTCGAAGGTAGAATTTCTAGCCAGAAAAAGAAGGGATACTTTCTCCTCATATGGAATACGTTCCCTTCTCCCATGGTAGGTCTCAACCAACCAGCAGACAAATCCCCAAGGACAATCTTACTGTCTTCCTATCTGTTGACCCATTGATTTCCAAGGGTGACAATCAACTTCATGTGAGTTCTGACTTCAAGACAATTTTTTTGACGCAGAACGCATCGATACGGAACTTACCAACAGCTTCAGACAGACCATAGACCTTCTGGTTATATGCATCTGTTTTATCCCATATAAAAGTATAGGCCAGGTTTGGTGAGGCAGGAAACCACTTCTGAAAGAGTCTTCCTACCACAGCCACCATAAGGTGAACCTTCATTAAATTAAATGGTATAACGGACTGGGTCATGGTGATCTTGAGAACTGACTTATACCCCGCTGCTCTGGAGCTCAAGTAGGAAAGTTTCAGATCTGTTCCTGGAATTGTCGTTTCTTCATGCAGCACCTAGGTTTGAACAAAGCAGGAGCTTCAGACTGTGCTCACAGGTAACTATGAGGTAAAACAGATTTAAAAGAAGTGAGCAGAGCAATTAAAAGAAGACACTATTCACAAATACACATCTGAGCTGTTACTTTATTCGATAATTAAGAATAACTCTGCTGCCAGCCCCATTTTTCTCCCCCTAAAAGCTTCTTGTCATTCGTTCGGAGTTAATCACACCTCAGGTCTACTCCTCATAGAGGAGCCAGCGCTGACACGCCCTGACTTGTTAGCTCCTAGTCACAGCGGATTCTCACTAACCCGTCTTTTGGCCCCGTGACCCTGGAAAATTAGAGCGAACATTTGTAAGATGGTTGGCTCAGAGCAGGGACGAGGTCTGGGCCAAAGATCTGGCCCATGCCAGCTGGCTCATTTAGGGATTAAACCTGTGTCCATGGCCTCGGCAGCTGACTGGCCACAGCCTAGAAAGACAGGAGTGATAACAGAAAAGACCAATGCATTTGGGTTAAATCGCAGTGAATTCCACATCCATGGTGAAAGGTGATATAACAAGAGCATATTCTCACAATTAGTTGCGCGAGGCCTCACTGCTGATTTTTGAGATGATGGTAGATGGACTAATATTTCAGAGCTGCACCAATTCTCCCCGAGAGAACGACTGCTGTGTTATCAGGTGCACATGCAAGACACACAATGTACACTTTTTGAGTTGAAACTGGACTGTGCAAAGTTAAAATAATTACCTGCCTAAGAATGATCTTCTTTATAGATTTTTTAAAAATCATATTCTTAACCCCACAATTTATCCATCAATGTGGCTGACTCAATGAATGTCAACAAATTTATACTGCTGTATGCCAACACATTTATGCCAAAACACGATTTAAGTATTTTGAAAACTATACTTTATGTGGCGTCTAACATCTGACCAAGGCCCTGTTAGCTTGGTTAACAACGGTGGCTCTTCGGAGGCTTACTGCGATATATATACTGTGAAGTGCGAGGCCATCTAGGCTCAAGAATCTGCCCCAGGAAGTCACCGTTTTGTCTGTCAAGAATTAAATACCATTCTCAAAGATCTCCTCATATTGGCTTATCGAGATTCATCGTTCAGACTGTGTTAGAAAGATCTTAGCATGGCGACCCAGTGGTCAGTGGGATCCAGCGCCTCTTGCACAGAACAGTTGGGATTGGTGCATATTTGTCGTCTCCAAATTGTAATGACTGAAGTCGAGCCCATGAGAGTGAGGCTGTCGTGGTCAGCGTGGGTATAAGCGAGTAGCACCTAAGAATGGGCTGAACAAACCTCCACCGTGGCCTTGAGCCGGTGTTGGTGTCGGGAGCGATGGGATGCAGTACCGCGGACTAAGAAGACATCGCTACTCACCACAGTGGGGTTTGCCTTACCGACCACGCGCACTGACTTCAGCCACGGACTACCCGAAGCAAAAGAGTTTATGGCCCTACAGAAACTTCCTAGAGTTCTGTTAGACTCACGGAGAACATTACATTTAAGATTGACAGCACTTTTGTGTGGCTGGAGGCTACAGGGTGAATAATCGAAATAGAACTCATTGTTCTTCCATCACTGGGGTGAAATATCAGTGGGTTGGCTTGAAAAATGGATTCCGTGACTCTTGAATGGCTCTCTGAAAATGTAGGTGATTGAACCCTAAGGCATATAATTTGTTTCCTCTTAATTTATTTTCAAAATAATTTCTCATAAATCTGATAGGTTTTCTATATGTCAGGCAGTCTTTCATTAGTTAAATATATATTTCCTGTGATCTGGTACGAGCCACTTCTCTAATTCAAAATATCATATGTTATTCCCAATTTTAATAACAGATTATTGTCTTTGTCATCATTAGCCTACTTCCATTGAACAGATATCTATAATTTAGTTCATTAAAACATGTGTTTCTCCTATGTAATTTAACTTGACCATGTTATTTTGCATTAGTGGGAAAAGTACATCCAGCCAGAGTGGAAAAATAAACCATCAACCCTATTTTTTGCCAGCTGTGTGATCTGTAAGCCCCCCTCTTCACCCCATTCAATATTCAGTTAGAAACTACAATTAAAATAAAAAATGTAATAAAATAAAAGACTTACTTTCTTTAATTTTGTTATTGTTTTGTTTCATAATAAATTAATAAATATTTTATTTTATAATAAATAAATAAAGTTATATATCCTGTCATAAAAAAAAAAAAGAAACTACATCCTGTCAATTCTACCTTCCAAATCTTGGTCTGATCTATTCCCTCTTCTCCATTTTCATCACCATTGTGAGTGTTGGGCCCTCCCCATCTCAGTGCTGGATATATATAGAAATACAGCAAACGCTAGTCAGTTCACTGATTTACATGTCCTCTCCCATCAATTACACATTTTGCCTCTTGAGTTAGCTTTAGAGAAATCTGAAAAGAGCCATTGGCCTCCTGGTTCCATATTGCCTAAAGAATTCAAGGTCTCCATTGTATGGCATTTTGGGGCCACTCAGAATCTAGCTCCAACCTTTCCTCTTATATGCCCTACATTTAAGTCATTCACCAGTTTGAATATGACATCATTTGTTTTTACCACCCTGTGGTTGCTCATACATTTTTTTCAATCTGGAATATTCTTTCCCCACTTTGAAGGCCAACCTCCTCAATGATGCTCTTTTTTGGCTTCCTTAGGAATAGACCTCTCTTTTGAACTTTCAGAGTTCTTCCTTCAAATCTTGATCACATTTAGAATGGTGGGAATCCATGTCTTATTACTCTTTTTATCCTAGTAGAGTACGTCCTACATAATAGGCTCTTAGTAAATTTCTACTAAATGTCTGCAGACTGTTTGATGGAATGGAAAAAAAAACCCTTCATGTATTCCTGCAACCGTTGACTATTTGAAACCCATTTCAGTGACTCAGTTTGCTAAAGATTTGCCACCTATAGACAGACAGACACAGCCTCAAGGTTAAATCTATTTAAGGAGTGGCTAAGAAGTTCAGAGTTACTGCAAGATGGCCCCTGGGGAGGACGTACTACATTGCATAAGGCTACAGTGAATTTCCAAAAGCTTCAGCTCAAAGCTGGCCTGTTATGCAGTAAATCATTGAGGTGTCTCTTCTGCATTGTATTTGCCTGTCAGAGTTCTTACCTGTTATCCTAGACCTTGCTCTCTATCTGCACTCCCTCCCTAGGGGATCTCATCCTATGCTTTATGTTTATCTGTATCACTGATGACCCCCAAGTGTACGTTTTATTTCCAACCTCTGCCCTGGACTCCACTCTTACACACCCACTTCTTACACCTTCCACCCCAACTCCCTTTGTCCAAGCCACCATCCTTTCTCCTATTATTGAGATTGTCTTCTATCCAGTCTCCTTGTTTCAACCTTTGCCCAATATGGAAATAGTCTTAGTGTAGCAACCAGTGATCCTTTTACGAAGGAAATTAGTAGGGGCGCCTGGGTGGCTCAGTCGGTTAAACATCCAACTCTTGATTTTGGCTCACGTCATGATCTCGGGGTCGTGGGATGGAGCCCTGCGTCCAGCTCCGTGCTCAGCAGGGAGTCTGCTTGAGATTCTTGCTCTCCCTCTGCCCCTCCCCCCCATGTGCGCGGGCTCTCTCTCTCATAAATAAATAAATAAATCTTAAAAAAAATAAAGACGACATAGTGTTACTTAGCTATTTATGAATAAAGTCCATTATTATTGTACCTAATGTCTTATCTTTCAGACCTCAAAGTTATTTTTAATTGGACACAAAGAAGAAGGAAAACAACCTCCAGATATTTCAGTAGATAAAAGGAATAGTGAAAGTATGGCTATTTTTAGAAAAGTTATACAGATTTTTTTCCCCCTGAGGAGAACAGGCTTTACCATAAATTATTAGAACTTAAGACATAATACCAAGTTTCTCAGATAAAACTATCTTGAGAAACTTAATGAACATTTGTTGCAAAAATCATCTTTTCTGAACATTTTTTTACTTCTAATTAGAATTAAACAGTAAGCCATTGAGAGTAATGACCACATATAATAGCACTTGATACCACATCAGTCAGGAGGTCGGGAGCATATAGGTATCAAAACCTTTTTCCAGTGAATGAGTGCATGAATAAAGACATTATTAGCTGTTGAGTGTAAACTGTTTGTCCATTTGGCTACAACTAATAAATATATAGAGATATAGGGTAGCCTGAACAAAAAAGTATTTTGAATAGATCTTTAAGAAATAACTAGATAACCTACCACAGTATTTTACCTCTACTTGCACACGCACGCACGCACACACACACACACACACGCACACCACATTCTATGTTTCAGACTATAGAATTACTTAGGGTAGTGCTGGAATTCTGCAATCCTTTTTTAAGATTCTTTGGAAACCACATGATCTGAAAATAGTTTCCTTAAAAGTACTACCTGCTAGAACATTCTACCTGTGTTTCGGGAATAATGGGGCTGTCTTCAGGAGAAGATCTGAAAAAAGTAGATAAAGGAGAAGACACGATGATGGGATTTGGTCTCACAAATCCACTCAGATCACAGCTGGGAATGTCATTCTCTTCCTTCTTCATGACGAGGGTATCCATCACATAAAAGACATTCCATGGAATCCACACGGTATGATACTGAGTGAGGAATGGGGAGCGTTCAAATACCAAAGTAAGAGAAGCCCCACCATTTGCCACCAAATCAAACCTAAGAAAAAACAAGATTACTTAGTGAATTATCTGGATCCCATACACCTTCCAACAACACTCGGCTCCTTCAATAAATATGCTTTACAAAGAAAACCAACTTTTCTCCCAACTTGTATATGATACAGTTTCAAATCTACAGGAATATTAAAGTCATTATTCAATGAGCACCCATATATGTTTTCCTTAGATTCAACAATTCATTAACATCTTCCAAAACTTGCTTTATCTCTCTACCCATCTACTCATTTTTTTCAGAACCATCTAAACTTAAGTTGTAGGTATTATGGAAGGTCATTTCTGAATAGTTCAACATGAATCTTCTAAAACAAAGAAAATTCTCCTACGAAACCACAACACTGTTACCATGTGTTGGCAAATGGAGCCAACTTTTAAGGAACTACATGAGCACGTGGCTTTAAGTCTCTGCCACACGCACTGTCACAGATTTCTGGAGCCTAAATTTGTTGCAGTTCTATATTAAAAGATAATAAAACATACTGGGAGACATAAGAATGTCTAGTTTTTATACTGAAAATATTCTAAACAGAGAGAGTGCAGTGGACTAACTCACATTCCGTCCTGGCGGGTAATAGTATACCCATATTCTGGGTAATGGAAAAATGAGACATTTACTCCGATAAGTGGAGTTCCGTCAGCAGTTAGTACTTGGCCTCTGATGACGGATACAAGGCTGTGGGAAAAGCAGAAGAATTAAAATGAACATTTGTCTTCTCAGGCCAACATTAGCATGATTTAGAGATAATTCAACCTAAGGATAAAATAACACGGCCACACACACTTGTGATTCACAAAAACCAGACCTGAAATAGTCCCAAGACAATGCCCCCTTTTAATTCAGGGCAATTCACATTCTCTAAATGCCTGGTGTTTACCCTGGGTTTTAATTTGTTGCAATCTGGTTTTGGAGAGTTATCAAGACCCGTAATTTAGAGAAGGATTTTTTAAAATTATAAACTGCGCTTTTTCATAAGTCATATATCTGGTGCTTACATGAAGAAAAGTATACCTTCCAATTAATTCCAAGGCAATCCGTAAATCTGCAGGGACCAGGAAGTACAAGATTTAAGGGGGCAATAAGGCACATTTGTGCAGCAACTTTTAATCAACCGCTGGGTCTAACTGCATTAATGCTGTTAAATTACTGCAGATCCAGGAGTTCTAGTGTAAATCATCTTCTTTTACTCAGTGAGACACAAGACACCTGCTTTCACTTACTGGTTTATTTTCAGGTCATTACTGTTCTGTAAAGCACCAAACAGCTTATGCAATCCCACTGCCATGCCGTTAGCAGTTCCATTACATTAATTCATAATTTATATTATTTAGCGAGCTCAGCTTTAAAAAAAAAAAAAGCTCACTTCTGTTTTGACTTTTGGGGTCTTTTCACTGCTTCTTTTGAAACATTTCCAACTGTGCTAACAAAATCAACTAGTTAAATGAAGATTTATTGACTCCTTAATGGAATGTCCTGTTATGGCTCAGGTACTGAATTTGACAAAGCGCGTGAACTGTGTCAAAAATGCTTGAAATGTGAAGTTTGGTGAGGAATTTGCCGAAGGAGGAAAAACTGCATTATGAAGGAAAAGCACTTTCCTAAAATTCACTGTCATCAGCATTTCATATAAAGTGCATGGAACTATTGACAACATCACTACAAATCTATGTAAGAAGAAAATGCACTAACCTCTTATTGAAAGGACTTTCTCCGGGTATGACATGGGTGCTATCAGACCCTATAAGAAAACTGATTCTATCATAGAAAGATTTGGCAGCTTGCTGCGAGGGGGACTGTAGGCTTTGGCTGATGACGTCCTGAGGATCAGGCAGTCCGCGGCAGTAGGGCTGGTTTTGGCAGGAACTCTGTAAACAGCAATCAGGATCCATACAGTCAACGAGCCCATCTGCAGAGATAAGTGTAAGCCAGTGAGAGGAGTCCTCTCGTTACGCGGTGATGTGCACCGTGTTTTGTTCGTTGGTTTGTTTTCTTTCAGATCCAGTGAATCTTCCCCTCATTGGAGAGTAATTTCTACGAGGCAAACTTTTTGCAAACAGATAAAATATTAATACAAGACTTGCAGCCTCTTTCACGTAGAGTAAATGTTTGGGTTGGAGATAGCTGATTCTGAGTAAGAATTTAAAAAATTACTGCTTAGGACAATCTAGTAGGAGTAGGAAGGACTACAGATTTGTTTTAAGTATAATTACTGAAGCCTTCTCTGTTTTAGAGAAAATGCACTAGGAGTTAACATAGTGTGCACGATGGGTCAGTGGTTCGGGACCTACGTAGGGAGTTCTAAAATTTGGGGAAGGGTCAGAAAATGAAAGTCCGTGAAGTGAAGCAAGTACAAATCAACATATAATGGATGAGATGAGCCAACCACCTTTCAAGGAAATAGCTTTCCCAAGGAAGGTAAAGTGTATTCCAAATAAAATTAAGGCATCTCTTAAATGTTAAACAGGATCCTGAGCCCCTTCTATGCCTCCGCTAAAATGGAGGTATTACTCTAAAATGTGACAAATGTAAGTGAGCCGTAATATTGGAAATGATAAGAAGCCTGCCATAAAAAAGTTGACCTACAGCGCTGGTAATGTGAAACGTGTAATGGATAGAATTTGCTAGTGCCTTTTCCAGGAACATCAAAAGGAAACCACATTCCATGGCCCATGTAAGTATTTTGTTTGAAACATATAAACCAACTCATTAATGGATAAGAGAGTCAGGTTATGATGATTTGGTGACATTATCCCTTAAGATCATTCTTTCACTCACCAGCTGACACATGAATTTTGGTCTGCTTGGCAATGACATTTCTCGGTGTAGATTAATAAAAACATCAGTTTCTGAAGACTCGAAATCATTCTTGGGAGATCGGACAAATGTTTTTCAAATCTTCAAACCCAAGTCTCAAGTCTTAGTGTGACCCTATTATGGCAAACTCAGTTGAAAATATCTAGTTGACCTACATATTTTATTTACACGAGGGCTTTTTAAATAACTTTTATTTGAAAAAAAAAAAAACACTACCCGTTTGTTTTGGCTTTAGGCCACTCTTATTAATAGAATATAAGTTTGCCCCTTCATTATCTGACAGCAAACCAAGATGCAAGAAAATAGACTAAATTGAGTTACGTTGGCCAGTCTAAAAGTAGGTCAACAACAACACAGGCAAGGTCAGAAACAAGAGATGAGGGGTCCTGGATCAATGTCCTTAAGTCACTTTGCCCACCTGAAGCAGAATGTGGCGAACACTTGTGAGTTCTCCCAATGCTCATTTCCTCTTCTTTGGGCAACAGCTCTACACATTCATTTACATATCCATCTGTCCCACCGCTCATCTGTGTGCATTTCCCCTTTCATGTTTGGTTCAGAAGTGTCCATTTGACCTAACTTGTCTAACTGGAGTGAATTTCAGGAACTGTCTGCAGAGATCCACCCTCCCCCCTTCCCCCGAAGCTTGGAGCTGTAAGGCTGTGAGGTTGGGGTCGCTGCTTCAATCCAGCTGCTACTGTAGGAGAACCTTTCTGGCAATGCAGCCATTCAAGAACCAGAACCAAGAGCTGGACAGAAAAACAACAGGTCATCCTGGCATCTTTAGGGTTTTTGCAGCAAGATATACCTGAGCTCTTGGGCTTTTCAGCTGCAGAAGCCAAGCTATTCTCTTCTTCCTTACGTCTGTTTGGGTTAGATTTTGTCACTTAAAAGTGAAAGAGACTTCGTTTATCTAGAGACAGCAACTAAAAATCCCTTTACTATTTCCCTTGTAGATGAAAAACAAGCTTAATACATGAATACTCGAATTAAATTTATGGTGTTGGACTCCTTTTACATTAGTATTTTAAATTTTTTATTACCACGTGAGTCAGAATTTCTGACACGCAGACCTTCTTATATATTGTTTCCTTATCACAGTTACATTTTTATGTAGATGTCTGTTATATTTTTTTAAAAATGTGTTAATTATTTGAAAGTGTAGTTTCATTCCTTTGATAAAAATTTTAAATCATGTTTTAAGCAACTCAAATGAAACTGAGTTTTGAAACTTTATATAAATATATCAAAATACGACTTTCTTAGGCAAAAGGACATGAAGATGAAAAATGTCTAAATATTTCTCTGTATTTCTGGAAGAAAGATAAAACTACACTATAGGCTTACTTTCCACGAAGCTATAATAATGCAATACCTGTATATATTTTTTCTCTCTCTCTCTCAAAGAAATAGAAGCAGTTATTAAGACTCAGATTTTTAAAGTCATAGACTATTGAACTATTGCTCCAATATCATTTCTGGCTTCAAAAGAAACCAATTAAAAAATAAAACTCCTTCAGTAACAATCCATGATTGTCTATTGAGACTATAAGGAATCTTTGATTACGTGTTTTATGATATATTTAAGAGTTCTTACTCCATGACTTTTGAATGGGTGTGCATATGCTTGGGAGAATCATTTACCACAAATATTTTATGTTCTTGCAGGTTTTTCCCTTACATTCATTCTTTCACCTAAATAGAAACTACTCACTAGAGGAAGTACTTCCAGTGATTGTAGATTATCTCCATTAATCTTACAAATTAAAGGTTAAATGCCCTCGTCCCCTCCTCCCACACACTACAACTACAGTATCTTCCTCTAGGCAATTGTGGTAGAGTTGCCAGGGAGGAATGCTCAAATTTAGTTGTTCATCTTTGTTAGTTTATAAAAAGCAAATGTACATCTGGCATGTAGTCTGCAGGTCATAAAACTGCACGAGACTGACACCTTCTGAACTAATCCGTTGGAAATGCATTTTTACAAGCCTCTCTGCTAACATCAATCAGAGAAAGAATCTCATTTTCAACAGCCACGAAGCAGGGACGTACAGTTTGTTATTTGTTTGTGGAGTTTATCAGTAACTTGCCCAAGCAAGTGATGGATGGTTATGAATCTGGCTCCCTATAACTTGAGAAAACATTTTTCATTCTGCATACTTACATAGCCAGGGCTATCTAGAACAACGAAGTGGATTACCCACTTGCCCAAATGTCCACTGTAGTAAAATTGTCTTTGTGGAATAGCTTCTCGAAATCATCGAGATTCCTTTTAGTACCAGGAATATTGGGTTGGTTTAAATTTTTATTGGTGTAGACTTCATATCTAATGGAATTAATCATAAAAAAATCTTAAAAAATCAGAAATGCTCAAAACCCACTGAATAACAACTTCAATGATCAGTTAAGACCCTTTCTTTCTTTGCAATATAAGTGGTACATTGATGTAAAGCAGATAATTTAGTTTATGCTTCTGTCCACTCAATCCTGAACATTATTTCTCTAATTATCATTTTATTATCTTTATTTTTAAAATATTTATTTATTTATTTATTTGAGAGAGAGAGGGAACAAGCAGGGGGAGTGCCAGAGGGAGAAGCAGGTTCCCCACCGAGCAGGGAGCCCGATTTGGGGCTCAATCCCAGGACCCCAGGATCATGACCTGAGCCAAAGGCAGATGCCCAACGAACTGAACACCCAGGCACCCATAGTTACCATTTTAAAACATGTTCTCATCTTACCTTAGGCTTTCGTTGGACCGTAATAGCGGTTGGCAAACTTACTTTGCAAAGGGCCAGACAGTAAATAATTCAGGCTTCGTAGGCCACTGCAGTCTCTGTTGCAACTGTTCAACCCTACCTTTACAGAGCTAAAGCAGCCGTAGACATTATGGAAATGAATGGGTGTGTTCCAATAAAACTTTATTTACAAAAACAGCCTTTGGCCCAGAAGTCATAGCTTGCCAGCCTCTGATCTTGCTTGTTTTTACCCTGCCCTATTTCCTTGTATTCTTCAAATCATTCTTGACATTGTTTCTGGCAAATTTAGACAATGCATATTTGCCAGATTATTACAACTTCTGACTCCAGGTCTTTTCCTAGGTTACTCCTCTGCTGGCCTTGATCTGCTTGTCAAAGCTCACCTGCTTCTTTCAAGTAGCTGAGGATGCCTGAACCTGTTTTTCCAAACCTTGATTTACTGACTGGATAAAGTGTCATGAATTTTCTTTTTTTACTCAAAAGATAATTAATGTCCTTCCCCACAGTATTTGGAAGCCCCTTTCCCTCCTCCCAAGTTAGAGGTAGAGATAGAAGTTCTGATGGAATAATTTATCTGTAGACTTGAGAATTTTCAAAGTGTATAGGTAAGACTTCCATTACTTTTTAGAGTCACCATTCTGTGATATGCATGAAATTCATTTATGACTGAATTGGAATCATGTTTGGGTTTCTGACTATTCTTGGTTTTTTGTGTGCATATCTCTTTGCAGTTTTCGTCTCTATGTTCACATATGTCTCCAGGCTGATCATTCTCCTGCACTTCAAATCCACGAACTGCCTTCTAGATATTTCCATTTGGATATTACACAGGCATCAAAAACAGTGGGTCTAAAACATAGCATATCTAACCTTCTCTAAACATGCTCTTTTCTTCTGTATTTCCTATTTCAACAAATGGTTCCACCATCCACCCACCCGGTCTCTCAATGTAGAAACCTGAGTGTCATCCTTGACTCCACTTCTCTCTTTTTCTCTGCACCTAATCAATTACCACGTCCTTCTTTTCTCCACCCCAAATATCTCTTGAATCAGTCTCTTTCTTTCCATGTCACTGAAACGGCCCTTCGGGCCACCATGGTCATCTCTGGAGGAGGTCTCTACCACCGTCTGATTTCCGGGTTCCAGCCTCGTCCCAGCTGTTCATCCTCCACACTCCATCAGAGTCATCACTGCAGAAGTCAGATCGGATAACTTCACTTCTCTAGCGAAACTACGTCCTTTATTTGGCCTCTACTGCCTTCTGAGTAGTTAGAACTCCTTACTGTGGCTTTTAAAAGCTTTCATCATTATTGTTTCCTTTGCCTGGAGAACCTCTGTCCTGCTCTCTAGCCCCCTATTCCCCAGACCCCCAGCCCCTCTTCCCATTCCTTCAGCCAGCAGCTCAGGCCATGGGTCAGGAAGCTCTTTGACAGCTGAGTTCACCACTGTACCCTCGCTATCTACTATACTTGTTGGCACCAAATCAGCATACAATGTATCTGCTGGAGGTATGGAGGAATGGATTGTTTCTAGAGAGAATTAGATCGAAGCACATCACAATGATGTCTTGCAGGTGCAGCAGAGACACCCTCTTGGTTTTCTTTTCTTACCCTTCTCCCACCCTTCGTACTATGCTCATCCTTGAGTTCTGGTTTCTTTTTTACCCCAGTGGTTATTTTAAAATGTTCTTGATTAATTGGAATTAACCAATCCAGACAATTATAAAAAAGCATTAGAAGACATGATATGAAACACTATGTATAATCTTACAAAGGGAAAGGGTCCTGTGCATTGTTGAAGACACACAACCCAGAATTTGTGAAAAGATACGCCTCATCCCAATCTACCTCATGTCAATGAGAACTGCTGCGTGATGACCGACAGCACCAGCAAAGTTAAAAGAGAAGTGAAAACCTGGGATACAATACCCGCAACATGCCTAACAGAGAATTGCCAAGCAGCATATACAAAGAAGTCCTAAAAATTAAAAGGGAAAAGTCAAGCCACTAATAGGGAAAAAATAGGCAAGAGAAATAAATAAGCACTTATCAAAAGAAGAAATACAATGGCCAAGAAGCATGGATAAGGATCACCAATCGAACCAATAATTAGAGAAATACAAATTAAAGCAATAAAAATGGAATCATTTTCACCTGTCAGACAAAATTCCTACTTTTCACTTGTTGGACAGTTTTGTTTGTGTACGATGATTATGTACACACTATAGATATGGAGAAAAGAAGCACTCTCGTACCGATGAAGTGCATGGGGGCGAAACCTACCTGCAAGGCGATTTGACTATGAAAATTAAAAATTTAAATACCCCTCGACCTAGGAATTTCACTTCTTGAAATCTGTCCAAAAGAAATACTTGTATATTCACACAAGGATTTATATGAAGATACACACACACACACAGACACAGAGATTCACTACAGATTTGTCTTTACGCTAAGAGCAAAAAAAGAACAAAAGAAACAACTAGGTTATTATAATTATCATTATTAATGTAGTAGTGGTAAAATTAATGACTATATCTGGGTTTCTATTATAAAGAATGAGGCAGACCTCTGTTTACTGGCTTGAAAAAAATCTCTAAAAAGATAGGAAACAACAAGTGTTGGAGAGGATGTGGAGAAAGGGGAACCCTCTTACACTGTTGGTGGGAATGCAAGTTGGTACAGCCAGTCTGGAACCAGTATGGAGATTCCTCAAGACCTTAAAAATAGAGCTACCCTACGACCCAGCAATTGCACTACTAGGTATTTACCCCTACGATACAGATGCAGTGATCTGAAGGGGCACATGCACCCCAGTGTTCATAGCAGCAATGTCCACAAGAGCCAAACTGTGGAAAGAGTCGAGATGCCTTCAACAGATGAATGGATAAAGAAGATGTGGTTCATATATACAATGGAATATTACTCAGCCATCAGAAAGGATGATTACCCACCATTTGCATTGACATGGATGGAACTGGAGGCGAATAAGCTAAATGAAATAAGTCAAGCAGAGAAAGACAATTATCATATGGTTTCACTCATATGTGGAACATAAGGAATAGCACAGAGGACCACAGGGGAAGGGAGGGAAAACTGAAGGGGGAGAAATCAGGGAGGGAGACGAACCATGAGAGACTCTGGACTCTTGGAACCAAACTGAGGGTTTCGGGGCGGGGGGGGATGACCTGGCCAGGTGATGGGTGTTAAGGTGTGGTGATGAGCACTGGGTGTTATACGCAACTAATGAATCGTTGAACACTACATCAAAAACTAATGATGTACTATATGCTGGCTAATTGACCATAATAATAATAATAAAAAAAGATTCTTTGGCAGAATCAAATTTAGAACAGCACCTATCCTATTTCACTTTAAAAACATAAACGTGCCTCTAAATCCACTGAAGGAGGGGCAGAAGAACGCACAGCCAGCTGCTGACAGCAGTTAAGTCTTTGAGAGCGCGAAAGCACTCCCCGTACACTGCGGCTACCACGACCAACTCTCGCCATTAACACAGAGGCTCTTAAGGTGGAGACATGTGGATCAAGCAGACCTGTTTCTGAGGACGTTCCGTGTCCTGCCCATTTCTATATTTTGAAACCTGAAGTAGCAGTTCCTGGTACTGGCTGTAAATTATAGGGAGGACTTTGAGGTCCAGCCTGTGTGGCTCGATTTTTGTCTCCGAAGTATAGTGGTAAAACGTCGTGTTCCTTGTGTGCCATCGGGCAGCTACTGGGGTGCTCTGCGTCGGAGGGTACAAGCTGGACTTCTCGCTCCTCCAATGCAACCGACACTGCTCTAAAAATTCTGTGCAGAGCAAAAGGGTTCACATAAACCCGAGTCTCTCCCCTAAAGCAGGAGCCAGCAGAGTCTTTCAAACTCGTAGTAATTTTTCCCCCAGATCATGATCTACCAGGAAAATGTATTTTAATGCTCTGAGATTCTGAGGGCCACTCCTGTGTTCTGACACCTGGAATCTTTCCTCCGGAAGTACTTATGATCTCCTGTAATCCTTTTTTGCTCTTTTTTTCTCTTTTCCTTCTTCCCTCCTTCCTTCCTAACTTCCTTCTTTTCTCCCTTCCTTCCTTTTGCTTCTTCTTCCTCTTCTCCTTCTTTTCTTAAAGACATCCCCCCCTCTTTCTTCCCAATTCTGGTACTATTTTATTTATTTAAATTTTATTTTAATATGTGTTTGGAGAACACAGTAGTCCCATCTTTCTGCTAGAACTTTTTAAGGAATCTATTTTCAAACATTTCCTTATTTTCATCTGGTAATCTCCAAACTTAGATGGCCCTGCCCACTCGCCATACTCATTCTGCTGCTTACATTAACATTTCATTCATTTTTCCACTTCTGGGTTTTATTGCTAGCGCACTCCCACATTTTCTCGCAGTCTGAACCTTCTGTTTGTGTTCTCTCTTCCTCTCTCTCCTGTTTTTATCTTTCTAATTTCTGAATAACCTCAATTGCATTGTGCTTTCCTCTCCATTGTCATCAGCCTCCACTTAAAAAAAAAAAAAGCCTCTTCTAGGTCCACCTTCCTGACATATCCCCACAAACTAATACTTCTGAAGGACAAAACCCCCCCCCCAAACCCACAACTAACTAATTACAAGTAAGATGTGTCACTCCTGGCACTGTATTTTGGCATGCGCCTATTCTTGCATAAAGGCTAGTATTTTTCTGTCCTCAACCACCCAATCTCTAAGAGACGGCTGGAGTCCCATGCCTTAGGAACCCACAGGGGAGCCATCCACTGGAGGACCAGACAGGGAAGCAAGATGTCAAAAGGAACCCTGTCTAGACAGATGGGAACATGGTAACGATGATAACATGTTTTGGAGAAACAATCTTGTTTATTTATTTAAAACAATTTTTTTTAAGTAGGCTCCACGCCCAGTGTAGAGTCCAGTGCGGGGCTTGAACTCACGACCCCTAGATCAAGATCTGAACTGAGATCAAGTCGGATGCTCAACCGACTGAGCCACCCTGGCGCCCCAAGAAACTGTCTTGTTCATAAGTATCTGGAGTTGCTGTAAAGGTAGAATTGCCTCTGGCAAGCTTTTGCATTTTGATGCTTGCATAAGGGGAGCTATTTAAAATCAAGAAACCCTCTACTGAATGAGATTCTCAGCGGGTATGCATGGTAAAAACAACGATGCTTGGAAAAGTATGTAGAGAGAACTGGAGAGCGCTTTGCCAACCTGGGGCGTGGAAAGCGCACCGAGGCTCGGCACTGCTCTTCTTGTTCTCATGTGAGAAGGCTATCATTTGGGGGGAAAGGAGGAGATAAAGAATAGCAGAATTCGTCCTGGGAGTAACAGAAGACTACGAGCTATACGAACTAGTTACTGGAGTATATTCCCTGGTGCTACTAAAACGAAATGCTATGAACGGCTGTTAGTATTCCTGTAGTAGAGTCTGATTTTCTGCCTATCCAGCATCCATACTCCTTTCTTCTGGTGATAGAATGTCAGTTTTTCTTCGGGCAAGGGACATAACTCAGGCCGATGAAGGTCCGCCTCAGACCTAGGCCTCCTGTAACCATTGAGAAAGGCTGTTATTCTCCTTGTACGGGGGTACTTACGCTGTGCGACGTAAAGCCAGAGCTGCTGGGGGTCATTCTGAGGAAGAGACAAAGAATGGTGCCAACGTGGGATAAGGCAGAGTTGACAGATGAATTAACCCAGATTTCTGTTACCATTGTTCAAACACCTAGGTGCAGCTATCTCTGAATTTTTCAGTTATGTAAGCTAATAAATGTTTCTTTTTTCTAAAGCTTAATACCGTTTGAGTGGAATTTCTATCACGTGGCACCAGAGAGTCTCTCCTGGTGAGAATAGCAAACACGAGGGCTAGCCTTGTGGAGGGGAGCTGAAGCGTGAGGCAGAGCGCGCTGTGAGACAGACGGGGCCACTTCCAGAAGCTGACTGGGGGGACACTGGAGTAGCTACAGAACGGGGCAGCACACAGGCTCACGGTCTGACACCCCAGGCTTGGTCACACTGCACTTACTGGTGACCGGTTCCCAGCTCTTCACCTGCCTGCTCTCTGGTCTCTGCAACTTCATCACCAGAGTGAGTTCTGGGATATGAACGGGAAATGGCTCAGCCCAGAGGGAGGCTGACTTCGTAGGTGCAGAAAGAGTTGAAGAAGAAATATGTATAAGCCAGGGCTAGGCAGGCACTGCTGATGTTCGCCCTGAAAGCTTTCTCAACCAGGGCAGGATATGGTGAGGTCGCTCCCAAGTGTCTCCACGCTCTGCTGGGAGATGTTACACAATTACCTGGTCCAGCGACCGTTCAGTTCTCACTTCCACTGTGTGACTGAAAACTCTTCTATTCTGTTGCCTGCCTCTGTCCAGAGGATCTGCTCCGACAGCCTCTGACCCGGAGCCAGATTTGAGAAGCAGTCTGAGGAGGCCCCTAGTCGATTCCATACAGAGTGGGGATCTTTGTCAGAGCCTTTACCGGGGGTAAAAGACTGCCCTTAGTTCTGAAATGCTGGTGACCCTGAGTGCATGACAAGAGTTTATTTGAGCCTTAAAGAAACGAGGTCCACCTGAACAGGAGACTGACTTCTTATGACTGTTTAGATGTTGAGGGAGAGGCTACAGATGAATTCCCCCAATCCATTTTACTGGTAGTCTCTTCCTTCTGTGTCTCCTGAAGAATTCCCTCGTAAGACTGCCTTTTCTTACGCATTTTAGAGACATAAAGGAGAAATGGGACTCGACGGGCAGAGAGGAACGCCTATTTAGTGGGATTTAGATCTTGAGGGTCTGTAGTCTTAAGACAGTGGGGATGGGGCAAGCCAGATTCGGTAAAGAAAAGTACATTTTAGAGGGGAAGGAAGATACTTGGACTAAGGAAAAATAGAACTATTTCCCCAAATACGTTGTCCTTTCTAAAACTTTTTAATGTATTTTCTTCAGTTCTGGGAATAGTAAGCAACCTTCTTTGTTCTGTTCTTTTCTTTTTTTAAACAAAGATCATGTTGTACAATGTTGCTCAGACTGGACTAGTAGCTGTTTGTATGTCATGCTGGTTAGGGCCAAATCAACCTTTTCATTTGTCCTTCCTCCTTAGTCACTTAACATGTTAAACTACTTAGCTACTTTCTGGCAAATTCGCCATCTGACAACAAACTTACTTTGAACAATGGGTCTATATCAGCATAAGTTAGCATACGTCAGGAAATTTCAGGTACAGGCCTTGTTTTAAACATTCTGCTCTACTGACCTCATATAGTGATGATGATAGCCTTAATGGCCAGATTATGTGCCTTGGGGATTTGGGGTTTGGTGTGGAAAATACTGTCTTTATTCACACAGTCCATGCTTAAGTTCAAAAAACCCTCTGGCTTAGGTTATAAAGCCGTACCTGGGTTATGATCTCAGGATGTAATAAAGCTGGCATTGAGATTCCTTCTCAGAAGATCAACAAAATTAGGTTAGCGACAGGAATACAAATTATATGAGATAAGTAAAGAATCCACAGGAGGTCTTCTACCGGCTCAGATTTCCCCTTGGAGAGGGAAGCCTAGAGATAGCATAGTTTCATGCTAATAAGAATAAACAAAGGGGGAACAGGCCAATTCACAGCTGATAAATTTTGAGGCAGGGGAAAAACCTCCTTAGCTGATAACAGCACTAAAGAATTGATTAGCCCCTAAATTACTCTGCCATGTCTCTGCAGACCTGGCCCTGCAGTCTGCTTCCCTCTGAGAGAGTTTGTGTAACCTCCTCAATGTAATCTTCTTTTAGAAGACAAAATCTGGAATATACGATCAAGGAGGGAAAGAAGCACTCCTTCCTCCCTAGGCAACAGAAACAATGGGACAGCGGCTTCTTGGGGAAAAGCAATGAGGAAAGCTGCCGTGTGGGCTGCGGTTGGAGAGAATTAATGCTGCCATTTCTACAAAGTGCACGGTTAAGGGGGGGGGTTGAGGCAACAAGGTACCACTGGGCAGGAAAAGCTTTGAGGGCTAAGGACCACCGTATCTATCAGAAGAAAAAGGAAAAGAAGCTTTGGCTCAAATTTGTGGCTCAGGTTTCTTGACAGCCCAAGTTAAAAAAAAAAAAAAAAAGGAAAACTGTATGGTTTGCTAGAAAATAAAGGGGAGAATGGTAGCGCGCGGTCTGGAAGATGAGACACAAGTAACATTTAGTTTGAGAATGATGGTAGGCACAGGCTAGTGCGCGCATGCGCGTCCGTGTGCGCGTGTAGTATGTGCGCACGTGCATTGGGGGAATGGAAGCGGGGAGATTGAGGGTTGGTTCTAGTCACTTTGCTTCCCAGAGAACAGTAGTTAAGTCCACTCTGTGTAGGAAAGAAAGACTGTTAATCTTCCCTGACAACCTCCCATGAGTTTCAGCTAGCCAAGATGAAAGCGGAAGGAAAATGGAGTCCTAGCAGCTGCTACTTACGACACACTATGTGCCTGGCGGTGTACTAAGTACCTACATTCTCTCGCTTAGCCCTTTCAAAAACGCTTTTGTTCCTACGTCACAGACGAAGCAACTGTAAAGTCACATAGGTGCAAGGCAGAGTGAAGACCTGACTCCAAAGGCTGCACTCGTCACCAACACTAGACTGCTCCTGCGGACATTCCCGGAGAGCAGGTGGAACGAAGGAGGGGGTGGGGAAACACATTCTAATGCACAGAGCAAGTGGCACAGAGGCCCAGGTAGGAACCGAATCCCGTCTAAAAACTCAGTCCTAAAGGTATGCCAAAACTGAGCAGCTACCAGGGGCACCCATTTCATCACTGGAGAAGTAATCACCAGCTCTCACTCGTTATTCTCTGAAATGAAAATGCGCACAACAGGGGAAAGAATTACTCCTTAACCAAGGGCCTACACTGGGTGGAATATCAGTCTTTGAGCAGAATGTGAAGTTTAGGATAAACAGACACGGGGAGTACGGCTTCAAGGAGGCTGTTTTCTTTACTATTTCATTTTTTTCATCCGTGCCTTTCATCAGAAGAGCTTGGGAATTGCCCAGCGTCTTTTGGAACGTTTAGTTTTTAAAATATTGCTTTAGAGCTCCCAATTCACAGGGCCGTATATAACATGATGAGGAGACTCGTCATCTGGAGATTAGGAAAAGTGATGGAGAACAATGTACATTATACAGTAGCTTGGTTACCTTGCCTTTTCCCTGAATGATAATAATCTTGCATTTGTTTCAGGGAAAATAGGGAGCAAAATCACTCGATTAGCACTCATACATTTTTCAATCAACCGAATCTATGGGGATCCGATTTTTTTGGCACCAGATAAGTATGTAACTTCTAAACCGGTGCTCTGGCACACGCTTGTTTCCGCGCTCAGCACTTCTTACCTCCTTCGTTGTCCTTGCTGTCTGCGCAGAGGGTCTCCATGGCTACATCACACCCTGCTCCTCTCCACCCTGGCTGGCAAACACAATGCCAGCCGTTTTGGTCCAGCGTACACCTTCCATTGCTGTTGCACAGCCCGGGACAACCCTCTGTCAAAGGAGACAAAGAAGGAAAACGCAAGTGATTTGAGTATTGAAAGTTTTCTGCACCTAAAATAAACAGATAAGGGACACTTAGTGGGAACAGGCCTTTGTAAACAGCACAAATACTGTAATTGCACATGGATAGAAACAGCAACAGTCTCTAAGGAATCTAATTCTTATCCAAGTGGCATCTTTGATTGGCCTGACCCTTGAGACACCACTTACCTGTGCAGGACAGAAATATATGCAACGATCCACTAGCTAGCCGCAGGCCAGACAAAATTAACTTAATTTTTTTTTCCTTTAGCAAAGCAACAAGGTTGATTGTATGGTGTGAAAAAGCATCTCGACAAGATAATTTCAGAATCCCTGATATAGATTTTTAATCTGTTGTAGACATCACCAGCCACTCATTGGGACATGCCTTCTTAAAGCACCTTGTTGCTTTAAAAAATTCCCTCTAAATTCGAAAGCATGAAAGTGGGTATGAGGATGTGAACGATGTTAAAAAGAGAACGTTAATTTTATCTGGCCTCAGAGTTGCCGTACATTCATGTGAAATTACAGTGCATTAAATAACTGCACAAAGTATAGGCCAGTCTCGATGACTATACTTTATGCCAAGAGTACATTCCTTTTCACAGAATAAGCAAAGCCCAGGAAATAGTGAAGCAGCTTAGCATCTATTCTAACAAACATCAGGATTCAGGCTGCATACGGATGGGACAGGACCGACAGGATTTCCAACTAAATGTAATAGCTGTGCATATTTGATTACTTAGGACGGACAAAATGAAATACCATAAGGACCACAATAAAACATTGAGAGACTGAACAAAAACACGGTAGTGACGTGCTTCAAGACAGAGAGCGAAGAGTGATATTTGTGACAATCTCCCTAAGGCTTTTATGCTGTTACCTTTATATCCTATCTTGTCTGCTTTTATGGGCAAGGAGGGAAAATTTGGGAAACAATTAAAATAATTTAATATATCCAAAATCTATAATTGTTTCAGTCTAACATGACATTAAAAAAAAAAACAATTTTTGCCACGTCCTACTGATGATATCTGGCATGCGGCCAACATGATCTGTTTATGAGGATGGACACTTAGGTAGAGAGTTTGGTGTTCTTGTCTATGACTGTGATATGACGCTGCAGACACGAGGATTTAGATGCTCTAAAATTGCGAGAATAATTAGCTATTAATCAGATCTCTTTGGACAGAATTATTTCTAATTTGACATAAAATACATATGAGCCAAAAATACTTGCTAGAGCAAATGGGGGTTTGTTATCTAGCTTCTTATAATTAGAATGCTACTCTTGCTTCGGTGACAAACTTTAAGGGAACAATCTGTTTAAAGATGTTTGTTTTATGTCGTTTTAAAAGAATTATTCATATATTGGCTTCCCCTCCTCCACGGTGGAGCTCAAAACGAACATATCTCAAAGAGGCGTTCTGTCTCTTAAGATGAGAGCTAAGAGAAAGAAGAATATCTTGACAGTCTTTTGTGGCAGGGGAAAATGAAATTATACTTATGGATACCATCAGGTCAGGATAAGATTAATTTTGCTGCTTCTTTTCTCTCAATTACCATCTGTATCTATGGATTTTCAATACGTAAAAGGTAAGTTTTCCTTCCGGATGTTTTTGTTTTTTAACGAAAAAGAAAGCTTTAATTGCCCCACTGACAAAAACGTGCCACAGTTACTGCACGTACGCAAGAGTTATTCTAGGAAAGCCTGGATATTGCCATGAATATTTCCATATTCTAATGAAAAGCACAAACAAGGAATAGAAAATAGGTAATCTGAGGAGAAAGGGAGAGGGAATTTTCTCTTCTGAAAAAATATTTTCCACCTATTTCTACGAGAACTGAAGAGACGAGAATCTGCTGTTTTCTGCTGAGCAACGTTAATCGTTTCTGCTTTGCAGAATGCATAGTAATTTTGTCGTTTTTTCAGAAAATAAGGGAACGGAAATTACGATATCACATATATTTTGAAACATTTAGAAGAAGCCAAAGAGATTTCCATATAAGGATAAATGAGACTTCTCTCTACATATATTAACCAGAATCTTCTTTAGATTGACAATTTCTTATTCTTGTGATAAGAGACTGAGCATTTGTGATTCTTCAAGATAGAATTTAAAGCTCATTAGCTGAATTGCCAACAATGAAGATCTTAAGGCAAGGAAAAAAAAACCAAAACAAAACCATAAACAAAAAACAGCAAATGTACTGTTATCTTCAGTTTTTGGTTCCAGTGAAAACTAATGCTTTTACATAGGAATGAAATCTGTGATAACCCAAAATTAGAAAAATGAGACACGGACATTGAAGTCTCACTACTTTAAATCCAAGGCATTTCACATAATGTAAGCCTGATTTATAATTTACAAAAATATGCATGAGAAACAGTCTATTTTCATACCTAGTACAGTCTGATACACGGTTATATATAGATATATATGTAGATATGTCAACAAAGAGCAAGTATACAGTACCTTTAACTATCTTATCCAAATAGTGAGCTTGAGAAATTAAAAAGGAAAAAAGAACAGACAGACATTTCAGAAGTGTCACATGGGACAAGGAAATTTTCAGAATTTACATGCAAATTGAGTAGCTGTAGCTGACATAGGACTCACATCACACGACAGAGACGCACTTCATTATCTTCTAAAACTGCAATATATTCACGTTTCAGTAAGTGCGGTCATGATTCCAGGAAATACTCAGCATTTTCAAGAGAAGTGTGCGGGTAAACACACGCTACCTTCCACAGATTATCTGGAATGCACCCACCCTGATCCTTCTGAAGATTATACTTTAATAGCTAAATAGAACAAATGGAATCAATGTTTTTTTACTAAAGAAGTTGGGAAATTTACGATGATGAGAGTTAAACAAACCTTGTTTGGGGGGGGGTAGAAAGAATGCTAATTTTTAAAAGTTTGCTTTTAACGGAGTAGTTTTGTAAGGGTTGCACGGTTCAGGGCAAAAACGACAACACAGAGCCATGGAGGAACCATTTATG
This sequence comes from Ursus maritimus, assembly GCF_017311325.1. Lineage (NCBI taxonomy): Eukaryota > Metazoa > Chordata > Mammalia > Carnivora > Ursidae > Ursus > Ursus maritimus. The sequence continues at coordinate 33,414,263 of NW_024425341.1, read as the reverse complement.
TGTGTTCTGATGCTGTCTTTCTTCAACCTGAGCGATAAACCCACCAAAACCCTGCTGCCCTCTCCTTCTATCTTGAGCCACTTGTGTATTTGTGTATTATCAAACTTTAATGTCTAATAAATAAGCAAAAAAAGGAAAGTAATTGCGAATCTTTGAGCAAATGGAGCAAACTTAATATACTATGAAAAAGGCATGCGTAAATTCTGTAGAGAATGATGACCTAGTGGCCCTTGACGACCCATCGGATGGACAGTGACGTATCGCATATGTAGTCTATTATGAAATACAGACTCTTCTAAGACCCTGTTTCTTTTCAGGATTCGTCCCGGAACAGGTCTGTTTCTCACAAAAGCTCTGTAGGAACACTCAGGATTAAGACGGAGGTCTTTTACTGTACCTGTCCATTTAATCTTTCATGAGGTTACAATTGGGCTACACCTTTCCTCATGAACGGAGGCATAAATACCTCTCTCCCTTCGCTCAGCATAGAGACGTAATATATTCTTAATAAGCCTGAAATCTTCTTGCTTTGTCAAAACTCATACATCTTTAATGATCTAAAATTGCTTTTCAAAGATGCTTATGTTGATTATTTTTCATTACTGACACATGCAAGTGATAGCAGAACTCCTAACAGAATGATTTAAACTCCAACTTTCAGTCGAGCCACTCCGGTCTGGTAGTTCTGTCATGTGCATAAACAAAACCATAAATGCTTCTGACACATCTGTTCTGTGGATATAAAAGGATTCTTCACGTTGCCACAGGATTCCTTTAGAGGCTTTTGAATTGCATTTAAACCTAAGTGTTTATAACTAATTGACAATATATTGCAGGGGAAATTAAGGTGAAGAAGAAACACTGTTAGGTACGACTCTGAAATGATAACTTAATGAAAATGATTCTATTTTCATACGTTAAAAGAAAAATGTACTACTGTATAACGTGCCTATGATTTCTCAATGATCCCTTGCAGACATTATATAATCTGGTAGAGACTCATAATAGCTCAATCGATGATCTAAACATAAAGTGCCTTCTTTAAAAATTCCGGTGTTTCTGACTCAGGGTAGTATTTTCGAAGGAATTCTTAGTTTATAGAAATTAATCACACTGATCCTAGTCGGAGAGTCTTTTGCTTTTACATTGGGTCCACTTCAGTTAACACAACCAAACTAAGGAATGCAATGAATTCTGATCTGGATTAGTAGTTTTAAAGGAGGAATGGATTATTTTAATCCAGGCAATCCTATTATCTTAGCAAACAGAATCACTTATGCAAAACAGTGGACTGATTATAGGTAAAGGTAGGTTTGTCATTGGGTCAAAAGAACAAACAAAAGTGGAGATGAAATTAGCAAACATATTTAAAATATACAGCAGGTCAACATTTATATAACACTTTATTAAAAACATTTAACACAAATGTTGCAAACAGTTAAAACCAACCATAAGAACAGGATCTGTACCGAGAAAGAGAAACCAAGATTTGTCATTTGCATTTTATGTCATAGGGAGTAACTGGGAGGCTGTTACTTTCTCTCTCTCTTGTTTTCTTTTTGGAGGCTGAGAATTTCAAACCAAGACAGAAGGGGGTAAGAACCACCCCGTATATTTCGTCCTCAAAGATTAAAATTTCTGACAATACCACAAAAGCCTCGTTCTAAATAATAAAGATGCTAAAAGGAGATGTCGATATACGAGGTTCAAATAATTATTAAAAATAATAATTGTAACCATAAAAACATCATTATATAAGCCACTACAGGAAATTATCAGAAAAACGCAGGCATGTTGCAAGAAGCCATTAGGAACAATAATCGTAAAAATAATACAGTATATTTAAAAATTAATATACCTAACAATGGCTGAAATGCACATTAAGCTGCAAAAAAATTTCTTTGAAAACTGAGTGTGCTCTGACGCTAAAACAAAGTCCTTCCTATTAGATCTACTCGCCAAAAGTTTTAAATTTGCTTTATAGAAGAAAACTCTCATAAACATCAGTGCTAGACATATAAAATGGGACCCCTTAAAAAAACTATGCTCCAGTAAAATATATTCATAAAACACTTTCCCTGGAGTTTCAATTATTTATCTTTTAAAAAGACCCGCGTGGGACACAGGGGGTGAGTATTACTGTATTTCCTGTAGGATAGTGATTCTTAATCCTTCTGGGGTCTCACATCTCTGAGAAAAGTGGTAAGAGTTACGGACTGCCCCCTCCCACCCACAATGCATACAAGCTCACAGACACAAAATGCTGTCTGTAGTTTCAGCTCTTCCATGGGCTCTGGTCCTATAAATTGCAGACTGTGAGCACCTGGCTGATGTATTAGTGATCTCCAAATTTCTAGCTCTGGTCCAGGTCCAGACCAGATTCAGAAGAATGCAGGGGACATGCCTGAAGTACTCTGATCCCAGCTCTGATCCCTGAAAATAATAATGAAGTCTTACTTTATGCCAGATACTGCTCTCAGCCCTATTAGGCTTTCACTTAATCTTCCCCACAACCCTATGATATAAATACAGTTGATACAGTGAGTATAGATGGAGAGACTGAGGAGGGAAAGACAGTGTGTGCAAGGGCACTATCTCAGTCATGATGCCTCTTTTTGATCAGAAGTACTTTGCAATTATTCCTGACCTAACATGGATTTAAGTAGATAGCTACAAAGCCAGGGGTTAGTTTTACTGTCTCGTAGATGTCTTCTACATGGCTTCGTTGGGAAATGGCCAGGTGGGTCTAACTTAAATGGCAGAATGCAGTTGCGTGTCTTTTAAATGTCAGAGCTAATTCTTGGTCTGTATTGTTTCTTTCAAAACACATTCAGATACACAGTCATCTCTAGAACATAACAGATGAAATACTGTTCGGCTTTCAAGCCCATGCTTTAACATCAGGTCCATGGTCTACTTGCTGGTTCTGGTGGGCCAAGATTCGGTGCAATTGTAGATGTGGAAGAAAGGTTTGGGTCATCAAGAATATTTTTATTATATGAGTAGTCCAGAGACCTACAGTATCACCAGAGCAAATGAGCAGTATTGTATCCTTTTCACACACTCCCCTCTAGATTTTTTTTTTTTTTTAAGAATTATTTCTTTTTCCGAAGCCCCTAATGACCATATATTCCCCTCTGTGTTTTGGGGGAGATGGGTGGAGCTGCACATAAAATGATCTACTCTCGTCTGTACCCCGTAGTAGTCTGGAGTCTAAGGTCCTGTAGGAGGGACTTTGCTCATCTTTAGTCTTGAACAGTTTCTAATTCCTAACACGTACACGAGAAAGGAAGAGCAGCGCTTTGGAAAGTCTACCTACATGTTGTTGTCTCATCTGCTGATCTATCAAAATTATGAGCACCATGTCCCTCCATTTCCTTTACTTATCTGATTCTTCCTTTTTTCTCACTGAGTCCTTGTCAGGGAAGAAGTCTAGGAGTATGAACACAAGGGTAAATGTGAAAGAAGAAGAGGAGAATCAAGGAGTAGCTGCGATCAATTCATTAAGAGATTCTGTAAAAATCTAAAGCTTTAATGATATATAGACTTTTAGGACTGAATGTGTGAATCGCCTCCGTCGGAAATGTGAACTCCGAGGCCATGCTAATCCCCATCTTCCCATTGCCTGGCTCATAAAGGATTCTTAATGTCTGCTGAATAAAATGATTACGTGTCCTTATTATGGTGGTTCTAGTATGTCTTCCATGTGTTTGCAGCTTTTGAAGAAACTCTATGAATAATACAGGGGCTGCTTTTTGAGAAGCATGTGTGAGCAATACCTCGTTTCCAAAATCCTTCCCCTCTCCTTCATCCATCTGTTCCTCTCCCCTCTTCCAACCCATCCATCCTTAACTACATACAATAGTATGAACAATAACTACCATAAGTGCTGAAAACTATGCTAAGCATTTTACATGAGATGGCTTAACTTTCACCACCCTATGAGGTAATAGGTACTTTTACTATCTTCCCTAGTTCACAAATGAAGAAACTGAGGTACAGTGAAATGACTTCCTCAAGGTCAAAATGCTAGCAAGTGGCAAAGCCAAAATTCCAACCAGGTAGTCTGTGGCCAAAGTCCACGCACTTAATACATCAGCTAGTGTCACAACTCAGAAGAATCAGAACTACGTACCTACGTAAGGTAGACCAGAAGCATCTTCTGTTTTTGGCATGGTCAGTAAGTTTACTTGATTGCATGAAAAAATAAGATGAAAAAAATGTGGAAATCCTTAATTCAACATTGACAAAGGGAGAAACCAGGAAGTAAGATGAAAATCCAAACTAATTTGAAATATTAATCTATAGACACAGCTTTATAAATTGAGTACTTTATGTAGACTAAAGAAAGCTTTACAATAAGGACTGCTGTAACCTGGGGCGCCTGGGTGGCTCAGTCGGTTAAGTGGCTGCCTTTGGCTCAGGTCATGATCCCAGGGTTCTGGGATTGAGCCCCACATCAGGCTCCCTGCTGAGCCCCACATCTCCCTCTGCCTGCCACTCCCCCTGCTTGCGCTCTTTCTCTCTCTGTCATATAAATAAATAAATAAAATCTTGGAAAAAAAGAATTGCTGTAACCTGTTCTAAAAACCCAAAGTTTGGAAAACCTATTGGCAAGATAATAAAACTAAGGGAGAAAAGCAAGAAAAAATTAAAACAAGTGAGTTTGAAGAATAAAAGAACAGAAGCAGTTCACTTAAGGTACAAATTCTGTATAAGAAATGTCTTTTGAGTGGTAGTCCCAAAGAAGGTTGCTCATTTTTAAAAAAGGTCAAAGGAGGATATATGTATGAGAACTGGGGTATTTGGAGGTCTACACAGAGTGGGATCAATGCCAAATTTGCTTTCCTTTTACTGTCAAAAGGATTCTTAAAAACATGAAGAAACTAGGGCAAACCACGTTGGTTGTATATACCTTAGCTCACAAGGGAAAAATACAAATAGTTTGTGTATACATAGTTGCTGATGTATATAGTTACAAAGTATTCTATTCTCATTGTTTCTACTGTGGACGGTATGCTTGGTTGGAGCATATTAAATAGTACAGTATTTTCAATGGGCCACTGAGTTGACTCCTGGAGAGCCTAGACGCAGGCAAATAGCACAGAACCCAAAAGCTGGAAATATTTCTCCGTTTAATTACAACAATAAAATCTTAGGGGCCCATCTTCAAAAGAGGGTAATTCAATCAGATGAGTACATAATAAAACACAGCCATATTCTTCACTATGGCGATTACCGCAATGTCCTTGGAATCGAGGACAAATTTTTATCTAGCATTGTGTGTTTCCTTAAACTTTATAACACAGACTTAAAAAATGATTCACATTAGTATCTCATTAAAGTTGTAAGTAGGTATCATTCTTAGATTATTCACTAGCAGTTCCTGGAGGATGACAGAAAAGCAACAGTCTGCAAATAAGTATATATTAAATCCATTTATTCCAATCAGTAACTGTTTAAATCAGTGTGCAAGCTGCACACCCATTGGTCTGATGTTCCTTAATTGGTACACACTGCCAACTACTGATTACCTTGTCACATGAAGGATTATGGCACTGATCTAATTTTAAAATGTCATAAAACAATTTACTCGGACCCCTTACAGTATGTTCCCCTTCACCACAGAATTCTCATTCTAAGATTAGAATAAAACATCACAAATATTTTATCCTGTTTAGAAGAGTCACTTAATTTGGATTTTAACAACTAGACGGTGAGGCTGTGCCAGAAAAACAGATTGTGTGAGTATGTGGGCTCACATGTGTGCACGTGTGTTTGAAAGAGCTTTTGCTCCCCTAACATTGGCGATACATTTTTGAAAACTTGTTTCAAACAAACAGTTTTTGAAACTTTACATATTCTATTCTTTTTTAGAGATTGGAAATTTGGTGAACAAATTATCTGTACAAACACACTGGCTTCTTACATGCACCCTACCCCAGCGCGAAATACCCCATTTCAGTTTGGAACACTACCCTAAGACATTCCGAGGGAGTGAAAGAATACTTTCTGGATTTACATCAGTCCAGAAAAAAAGAGATTCCATGGAAAAGGTGCTATGAGATAAACCAAATTTCATCAAGTGAGCATTGCTGGAAAAGTGCCATTATAAGCTGCAAACTTTGTAAAGATAACCAGTAGAAATTTTTCCCTCAGTTTAGAATTTCGTGCCTCACTGTGGATTATGTCTACATAGTGGAAGGAACCGTGGAACCCTCAGATGGCAGACAGCACACTGACTCACTGATGATGGTGTGTACACAGTTCACGCAAAGAGATGAGTGTTGTTCAGCATGTGATATAGGAGTTCCGTGGTCTTTGCACGTGGTGTGATCTCCCCCCGGACCACGTACATAAGCGTGTCAGTAGCGCACATCTCCTTTAGATCTGTACTCACTGAATGACATAGGCAAAACCACATTTGCTTAGGGTTTCCTAGATTTAAAAATAATCAGGTCCATTTCGGCACCCTGATTTGGGAACTTAACTAGCCAGCGACAGCTCTGAACATTTATACATAAAGTAACACAAACATTTTTTCACATGAATGAATGTTTGGATCTTTAACTGATACATGAACTTGGATATGACAATGATTACAGTGGTGTCTGTATACAGTACTAACAAGCCTAGGGGCAGGAAACCATAAAAACAACCCACGGATCTGATCAATATCAATGAATATAATTTCTGGGCTTTTGTTATTGCTTTTGTCTCTGCGTAAAATTTAATATTTAAGAAAAATTCATAGAATAAGACTTCTAAATGATTATGTAAAATATATTGGGTCTTCCTCTTCTTAGTTTTCTTGAAGATACCAGGGAAGACAATGAACATAACTGAACAATCTTTAACTCACCTAAGATAACCTATAATTTATTTTGGGAAAATCACAGATAACTGGCTCTTTTCAAAGGCGACTCACACAGAGAGTAATTTTTCTTTATTTGCGGGTGAGAGAAGAGTGTGTGCAGATGTTTACCACTGTTGAGCACTGTACTTTGCTGATACTGGTTACATGTCCTCTACACACTGTTTTTCACCGGTCAACGTCTCTACATGGTATTTAGCCTACTAATTTCAGCTGAGAAAATAACTGGAAGTAAGTTTAAATTTTGGAAGGTGGTGTTTGGAGTTTTCAATAAATAGCTTACAGTTTCTTAAATCTTTCACAGTATAAATTAATTTTCCCCAAGCCGTTGTTTGTTGCTACAATTGTTACTTTTACTCTGGCAAACCCTGGGTCCTATTATCAGCTATAATTTACATTTTGTGAAATAAAAAAAGTGACACTTTATTATTGAGACATCACTGCCATTATGACTGCACCAGCTTCTATGAAAATTCAATCTTTTGTGACAGGTTCATAGATATTCATTTCTCTTTATCACAGAAGAAAATTAATTTTTGGCTGTTCCCCTATACACATACATGCAAAAACCATTTAAAAGGAGACAGCACAGTCTAGTGCTCAAGAGTATGGGCTTGGGAATGGCTCCTGTGGGTTCAGGGTCTTACTCACTAGCTGTGCAACCATAAAAAAATTAGGTAACTTCTCTGAGCCTAGGCTCCTCCAATGGAGATTGAATTTTGTTTATTTTTTAAAAAGAGTTTTACTTATTTTTTTTGGAGAGAGAGAGAGAGAGAGAACGAGCGTGCCTATGCTTGTGAGCAGGGGGAGGGGCAGAGGGAGACAGAACCCTCAAGCAGACTCCCCGCTGAGCTTGGAGGCTGATGGGGCTTGATCCAGGACCCTGAGATCATGATCTGAGCAGAAATCAGAAGTCCGCTGCTTAACTGATTGAGCCACCCAAGTGCCCCTCAATGGAGATTTTAATAGCTTCTGTGTGTTGAGGTTGCGAGGATTAAATGAGTATAGCATGCAGAGAACACTGCATGGTGCCTTAGTACATAGTAAACACTCAATAAATATTAGGTAGTATTAATTCATCTTATTAATAAGATAGTTTAGAAAGGACTGATGCAGGAAGTAATTGGTATCTTTTATGAGACTATGATGAACGAGATTAATCTGACTTTAATTGAAAGAGCTGGGAATTGCCAACAATTTGTTTTCAAAGTCATGAGGCCCACTGCACCCCAATAATGTCAGGATAAGCCCCGTTATTCTCTACTTCTTCCACATAGTCTCCCTTTAATGGGAATATTCTTTATGTGAACTGGCTAATTCCCAGAGCGGGGATAACTCCACTTTTGTGCCAGAAGTTTTCTTCTTCTTTGCCTCCCATAAACCCTCTGGGGGCACAGATGCACACTTCCCAATGGAAATGTGATTCAGCTTTTTGGAATAAAGAACACATCACAACTTGTCCTTACATATATTGTGTTCCCTCATTAGTAACTGTATTTGAGCAAGGTAAGTCACTATTTTCTAAAGGCGTATAAATATCTGTATAAATATCTATAAATACAAGTCACTTTTATAGGAAATACTTGGAAATGAAGACACTTAAATGTCCTCTTTTACATGCATTTCTCTATCCTTACGTTGCAATTTTGCCGACCACTTTTCATTTTGTTCTTCATTATCAAATGTACTGAGCAGACATGATGGAAGACATGTTGCTAACTTTTTGTAGCAGATTGCTGTTAAGTTTGTGGGTCACCATTCCCAAGTACAGGAGGAAACCCACTCTCAGCTGACCAGCTCTCCCAATAGCTTGCAGTAGTTCTGTGCGTGTCATGCTGGTACATGCGGTCACAGCAGACATATGTGAAGGCCGGCACCGCGTGGCTCGTGCCTACACTGGTCACAGTTCGGAGAACAAGGCTTTTGGGGGCGGGAAAGAGGTTTTGTGTCATCACCATAGAGAAACTTTTCTCTTTGCTTTTTATGGCAGGTATACAGTGATTTTTTTTTCCCTCTGCACACACCAATGCATGTGGAGTGGATTACTCACACGCATAATAATCACTCCTGGGGACTCATCTTAAAAGCCAAGAGTTGGAGTGTATGTGGAAAGCATTATTCTACCCTTCATTGTTCATGGGGGGACTAATTAATGAATACCTAGTGCCATTAATTCACAATTAGATTACTTATGTTTAACCACATGCTTTCTATGCATACATATATAAATATTAATTTTGAATAGAATGATAATCATTCAGCACCATAACAATTAAACAGCTGTAACCTGTCTCGTGTGTTAAGTGACGGAGCTGCAGGCAAGCTCCGTAAGCAGATGGTCTTACCCACCCATGCTCAATGTTAAAGACTTTTTAAAAAAAGAGGTGTTGACAAATCAGAACAAGTAGGCATAGTTCTAATGCAAATCGGCCAATTTGCAATGTAGATTACCCTAAAAACTAATTTGGTGTACAGGAAAAAATTAAGCTCTGTTGTTAAAGGAAGACATTATATTACATTTGGATATAGTAGATTCCCCACCAACATAATTATTTGCTAATTTCATTCAACCAACAGAGTTTAATGGAAAAGCAGCTGGCAAAGTATTCATATTTATGGACTTCCTTTGACTGCTCCTTCATTTATCCAAGGCACACGTCGGCTAAGCCCTAGAAATAATAGCCATATTTCAGACAGCTGTTTTCCAGCTTCACTAAAGAGGCACTCAAACAGGAGAGGGTCAATGAACCCATCACGAAGAAGAGCAATAGAAAAAAATTGGCTCTAGTCACACCATAATCTGTGAATATAATATGTTAAATATGAAAAGAGAGAAGAGGCATGGCTTCTGTATGGACTCACACCACAAACACACTTGTATTTTAAAAACTAGGAGGTGGAAAAGGAAATGTTTTAAGACGGAAAAAGGCTATTTCCAACTTGTCACATTCAAGAAATGACAGAGATAAAGTCTGCCGTCGTAAGGATACTAACGTACCATTGCGGGAAGGAATCCTGGCCCTTAAACTGTGGGCTTCCTTCTTGCACCCTTACGTTCGACGGGATGCAAAGTTCTGACTTTTTATTTACCCCACCGGGGTGGTAAGGACCTCTAGTATCATGAAAAGGACTTAAATGCTACATGAACACTTGGTGAGCTGGCTGGCACTCTGCAGTTACCTGGCTTGAGTTTTAGGGAGAACGGACATATTTATAATCTGCCTCTACTTCCAGTCTTTCTCTTCCTCGCTGCCACTGTAGAACAGCTGACAACCTATGACTTTGCACCTGGTTCTGCTCCCCAACGCCTTGGACCCTAACCTCCTTAATAAAAGCCTTCTGATGAACTTGGCAAGGACTGAAAGGAGTGTTTTCCTTCTTTATTTCTAGTTAAATTGTGTATCCAGTCATTTGAGCTATAAAACCTCCTGTATACTAGATTTTGGTGGAAATTCGGGTCTTAGGTGGTTTTTAAGAGATGAAAATCAATGATGTGTTCCAAATTGGAAAAAAAAATACTGTAGTATATTAGTAAGGGAACACAATGGCAGGTGGTTAATAAAACAGCATGATATAAATTTGAAATATGACTGGCTTTTATTCAGATACCATGTCTCTCCATAAACTTTTAAAAGACAATTTAGGGACGCCTGCGTGGCTCTGTTTGGTTGAGAGTCCGGTTCTTGGTTTGGGCTCAGGTCAGGATTTCAGGGTCCTGAGATCAAGCTCGGCATCCAGGCTCTGTGCTCAGTGGGGAGTCTGCTTGAGTGTCTCTCTCTCTCTCTGCCTCTCCTGCTTGTGCTTGCTCTCTCTTGAAAAATAAATAAATTTTTAAAAAATCACTTAAAGATAATTTAAACTGACTTAAGATGAGAAATGAGGCTTAAGAAAAACAAAAGGGAACTCCTAGGTTGGGTATATTCCTACTTAAAAAATTTGTTATGACATGTAACATTTTAATTCAAATGAACAGATTCAAAAATTTCCTTGGTATAATTACAATTTATAAATCGTTTCTCTAAGACGCAGAGCACCTACACAGTCAATTATTTGGGGAGACTTAAAAAAAAAAAAAACACCTAGCTAGAAAACCACTAAGTTCAGGGTGAAAAATAAAGACAAGATAGTAAGAAACGAAGCAATCAGGTTGATCACTTCCAAAGAAATCAGCCACATTTCAATGATCCCTAACTGATCATAAATCAACACACACAATCAGCATTTTCTTGTATACTGCTGCAATTTGAGAAGCATGACAGTGGATCTAATTCTCCATTTTTTTCCCCCAAACATACTGCCTCTATAGCCGGTGGCAGTTATAGTGAAAGCTGAGCAGGAATCAGCTTAATTTATAGCAGCTGTTGAGACCCAAGTTATATCACAGGAGGTAGATCGGAGGGAAAATCTGGACACAAATAACGATCACAGTATAGAATTCATTATTGTAGGTCTCTAAAGTACGGGAAGCCTATTTCTTTAAACAACTCAAAATTCTCATCCTTGTAAGGCCACGTGTAAATCATCTATATGGAAAGATACATGTTAATCTGAATACATTCACCCACAAATCAGCTCCTACACTCAGAAGTGAGTGTTCGAAATCCAAAAAAAGAAAAAAATCCCTTTTCTGAAGTATAGAACACATTTAACATTTCCCCAAAGCGGATAACCATCACCGAGGTTTTACGTCTTGAGGACATGGCTGGGTGGCTGCCTCTCTTTTCTCTGGGGATAAATTACAGCATGCGAGTCAGGACGGAGCCGAAGGGGGCCTCAAATGCCTGATGGCAACAGTAGAAGTTGTTTATGTCTACAACAGCGACTCCCACTCTTAGGGGTAAAGAAACTGAAGTCTAGGGAAACAAATCATCAACATGATGAGAGAACATTTATCAAGGTGGCCCTTGGGACTATGATTTTTCCTGATGGTCACACAACAAATCAGGTGCAAAAGTTATGTGAAGACTGGAATCCAAATCTTGAGGATTTGTGGGACTGGAGGATGCAATTCTAAGGGGGCTCTTGAGACATTACGTGACTTGAGGAGGCAGGTAACAAAATAAGGGAGGATGGGATGTTACGTCAAGTTGCAAGGCACTTCACAAAAAGAGAAAACCCCCCTGAAGGCGAGGTGGATTAGAACATCAAAACAGGCTGGGGGGCTCAGGCTGTTAAGCGTCTGCCTTCAGCTCAGGTCAAGATCTCAGGGTCCTGGGATCGAGTCCGAGTCCAAGTCCAAGTCCGAGTCCTGAGTCTGGGGTTCTGTTCAGCGGGCAGTCTGCTTCTCTCTCTCCCTCTGTCCCTCCCCCTTCTCATGTGCGCTCTCTTTAAAATAAATAAGATTAAAAAAAAAAAGTCAAAACAGCTACCTAGCTACCGTCACCAACGTGCACTGCTTCATCAAAGCAAAGTGCAGCTTCGTTGAATTAACTAATAAAATATGCATTATCTCTGTGATAGTTTTAAAAAGACTGAAACCGAGATAGAGCACTGACAACTTAATAGGCCCTCCACTATCCAGAATGGGCAAGCGACTAGTTTAGCTTCTTTAGAAGAGACCAAAGGACCTCATTTAAAAAAAAAAAAAAAAAAATCCCCAGGAGTACCTGGCTGGCTCAGTCCGAGAAGCACGTGACTCTTGATCTCACTCAGGGTTGTGAGTTCAAGCCCCACACCAGGTGTAGAGATGGCTTAGAAAAATAAATAAAAATTTAAAAACCCAACCACTCTGAGGGGATTACAGATTTAGATTACTACATCTAAACTGGGAACTGAATGCATAAGACTAAAATGAGAAAACAACATGGGGAGGCCCCCAATGGGTATTAATTTATCTCAAAGGAAAAAAAAAAAACCCAGACATCTAAAAATCAGCCTGGTCCTCAGCTCATGGGGGATACACAATGAGCTCTGAGGGGGCTTTCAACCTTCTCTTAAGAATTGCTGTCCTCTCTGTCACATTAAATTACTTAGAGTTGCTGGGACTGCAGAGAGGAAAGGATCTTAAGAACTTCTCTTTCTTATGCTCCCCATGGGAGGGTTTTTGGCCTCTCCGGATTTTTACTGCCAACCAAGTCAGCTTAGAAGAATTTCCTTCCATTCCACTCTATGCCCCCGACTCTTGCTGACCCGCCCTCCACCATGTTTGACAGATCATGAGACATTGCCATCCACAGTCAGTGTGTCAGCCCGCGGAGGGGAGTAGCATTTCTGGGAACCAGCATGCACTCCTGTCTTTCTGTTGGCTAATTCCTGTGCACACAGGTAAGACTCAGGATGGAAGAATCAGTCACTGTCACCTTGTCACGAATTTCAGTTCCCAACAATTACAGTAACAGTTAGAAACATCTAGATGGTGTTTACTTGTGCCAGGTCCTGTTCTAAGTGTTCTTCGACATGTTTGAAGTCATTTCACACCCTCAGTGACTCTCGGGAGCTCTGCTATTTTTCATTCCCACTTTATAGATGAGGAAATTGCAGCACAGAGAGCTTAAGTGATTTCCCCAGGATCACACAGCTATCAAGTAATAGAGCTGGGGACAGAGGCAGATCTAGGTTTTGTGGATTCTGAAATTATGTAATGTGGGGGGGCCCTCATTAAGAAAAAGAAGACCAAATTGTGAATATGAAATTAGATATAAGGTGAGGAGTTATTTAGAGTAAGAAATCAGGAAATTATTTTTGAGCCGATAAACACCACAAATGTCAAAAAAGCACATAACATTTTCTATTAAGGGCCTGACATGTCTCTAATTAAATATTTTTCTTGCTACATTTTTGGGCAATACTTACTCTTTCATTGCTTCTTTATAAGACAATGATTTTGTAATATTTTCTATAGAGAGAAAGCAAAGATAATTCAGCCTTTATTCAATGTGATTCTTTAATATAGTTTTCATTATTGATAGCTTAGAAAAGTTTCATTTGGATTCAAAATGTGTTATTATTAATGCCACATAAATTTTTGGCATTATTGCTAAGCTGCGAAGACTTTATTATGTAATAAACAAATCTTAAATACTCTGAATTGATGACATTCACTAACCACTTTGTTGTGATAGCCTCGTAGAATATTATGAGTTTTCGATGATTTCACTCATATGTGGAATTTAAGAAACAAAACAGATGAACATAGCGGAAGGAAGAAAAAAAAAGAGAGGGAGGAAAAGCATAAGAGACTTTTAATTATAGAGAACAAACTGAGGGTTGCTGGAGGGAGGTGGGGGAGGGGCTAGATGGGGGATGGGCGTTAAGGAGGGCACAGGTGATGAGCATGGCTGTTGTATGTATGTGATGAATCGTTAAATTTTACTCCTGAAGCCAATATTATACTATACATAACTAACCAGAATTTAAATAAAAACTTGAAACAAAAGCAAACACAAAAGAATATTATGAGTTTTATATTATCTTTGTCAACATCACAATTTCATGTCACATAAACCAAGAAATCTTTTTTCTGGGGCGCCTGGGTGGCACAGTGGTTAAGCGTCTGCCTTCAGCTCAGGGCATGATCCCGGCGGCGTTATGGGATCGAGCCCCACATCAGGCTCCTCCGCTATGAGCCTGCTTCTTCCTCTCCCACTCCCCCTGCTTGTGTTCCCTCTCTCGCTGGCTGTCTCTATCTCTGTCAAATAAATAAATAAAATCTTTAAAAAAAAAAAAAGAAATCTTTTTTCTGCGACGTTCCTACAATTCAGGGCTACACTGCGAGGCACAGCACGCGTGACTTCACACCCTGATGACCTCAATGTTGCAATGCTGCTTACAGGTTTGTGCCCTCAAAATGCAAGAATTCTGATAAATTGCTCAGAAAAGAAATATTCATCAAAAAGGAGAAAATTTTAGCAAGTTTGTAATTATCTAAGTTCATCATCAAGTACATTTGACAGGAGAAGAGTTCCCTTTTGATTAGACATTTTACAATACTTCTGATGACAAGAGGAATTTTCCGCAGACTAACTTCCGTTTCCGTACATTTCAAACCTTCTTTCTCCTCCACTACCTATTTACTTCTGGTGCTGGCTCGGCAGGACAAATTCACAGCTTCATATCCTCTCTGACCCTGGACTTTCTTGTCACTAGGTGAGTCAGCAGGTGGTAGGACTATTCCTGGATGGCTAGCAACAACAACCACAGACTGCAATGACTTCACACCTCATAAATATACCCAATTAACTCTAAACTAAATGTATCCCCAGCTCAAAGTCTCCTTAGCTGAATCCTCAAAGCGCCCACGGTCACTTCAGGGCCATCCTATACAAGGAAAGGCTTGATGGAAAGGAAGTTGAAGTGCAGAAAGATAAAGCTCCTAACTGATTTGCAAGTAGATGAACACGTGATCATATAAACCCACGGTCGCCTCGCAAGATCTCAGAAGGGCCTGTGCAAGTGAGACGCTCCAGCTTTTCCAGTTTGACAATAAATCTGTCACTGGACCCACCAGGGACCCAAGCAGGTGGCACCGGAGACCCCCTTTTTAACTACTACATCACTCTGACAGATGTGAAGTCAAATGTCTCCCAGAGTATTCATTTGCAGGTGTCATGTGGTAGCCTGTATTCATTTAAGGGGGACTTATAAAGTTTCAATAAAAATGTAAAAAGATAGTTTGAGAATTTCCACAATCTGTGTTATTATAAGTATGATTCCCAGCTTGGGAACATTACAAAAGTTACAAAGAATATTGATTTTGTAATCTAAGGGAAGTATATATCAGAGTGGTCATTTTTTCCCCCCAATTGTCACCATTTTCTAAATTTAACAACTAAAATACTGTTCTTTCAGCATTATCCTGAGATAAGAATTAGAACAACAAGGCTAAGCTCTGTGCACCCTGGTACAGTTTTGATCTTTCTCTCTTGTGCCCCCATATTGTTTGGTGGATAACTCCCCCCCCCCCGCCATGTATTTCATCTTTTATTTCCAATCTCCTGCATCCCAAAGCCCAGAGCAACCACAGTACTTAATGGAGGGATGCTGAGTACTGTCCGTCCAAGTTTTGTCTGAACAAACAAAGCATGTCTTTGTGATCATTAATGATCCAGTTTCCCAACGTACTAAAGAATTAGAATAAAAACAAATAGCTGGTCTTTTGTAGCTTAAAGGAATTAGGATTTCCCCTAGGCCGAATTTCCATTTGAATTGCCTGAAAGTACATGAAAATCAATGTAGCTCAATAAACAACTCTGTGTTTGAGACATCACTGGAAGACAAGTACCACAACAGACTCCACCTTTCTTCCTTTCTCTCTTCCCTCTTTCCTTCTCTCCTTAACCCCTCTCCCCCAACTCCTTCCCTCCCTTCCTTCCTCCCTTCCCTCTTTCTTTTTCGTTCTTTCTGAAAGCAACACCTTTCAAAACCCTCAACTCAAACATATTAACTTCCTGTTCAGCCATACACATTGAGACTAGGTTACGTTTTATAACAATGAAATGAAAATTTCAGGGTGGACGGCAATTTTGTTTTATTTATTTTTGTAAGTTTCAGCACCCAAAAAACATTGTCTGGGTTGCAGTTTGTCTCATTTATACTTCTAAGAACTCTTATGTATTGGACACTATTTGCTATGCCTTTTCACAAGTGATTTACACTACGGTAGTGCGTTTGAGTCTAACAACTCTATGAGGTACATAATATTTATATATGAGGAAGCATACTCACAGAGGTTAAAGGACTTGCCCAAGGTCACACTGATAGAGCAGGCAGCTAGATATGAGCAGGAAACAAGTGCTTTTCTATGGAAACCAAGTTCCAAATAGCCATCCGGGTCAGACCCCAGGGGACACACATGCACTCTTCCCTATGAATGACCACTGTCCTACAGTTTCGACACCACGCCCCCATGGGGGAAGGCTGCCATGACAGTTCTGACAAGTACCATAGAGGGCCAAGAACTCTCTCTCCTGGCCGGCAGGAGGAGTCCCTTAGATGACAGGCTGCACCCTAGTCAGAAACCACCCTAGCTATGACCCGTAACCTATTCAAACATAAAAAGGACCCTCCAGTACAGCTGCCCCCTCTGGGCCTGCCAGCTCTCCCATCTGAAGAGTGTACTTTTGCTTAAACTGCCATTAAACCCTTGCTTCCTGAAGAGTTTGGCTCTGAATTCTTTCTTGGTCCAACTCAGGAACCAAGGCCGGGGAACAGGACTCGCCATTGGCAACACGCTACGTAAATAATGGTGTGGCCGTGAGTCAAATTCCAAAAGCTCCTTGTTTCTTTCTTCTTTTTTTCCCCCAAAAGCTCTTAAACATTAGAGTATTCTGCTTCAAAATCACATATAATACGCATTATTATAGCCGTTTTATCTTTGGAAGAAAAAAAAACCCAACTGGGACTAGGAACAGTTAAGTTACACACATTACAGTAGATAAATTAGGGAGCTTGAAAACATATCTTCTTTTTCATTTCATGTTTTTTCTCATTTAGGTTACCACTAACTTGCACAAGAAGTATTAAAATGTCACAGATGAGCTGATCAATAATTGCTTAAGGGATAAAGAAAGAAATTCACAAATGGAAGGTAACGGAGGTGTGCAAATGCCACAGGGAAAATCAAAAGCTAAGTGAAACTCAGACTAAAAAGGGAATCCCTTGCTTAAATCTCATAATTTTCCAAATAAAGCAGAAATCATCGATAAATTCTAGAATTGTAAAAGACCTCCTGGGGTCCTTCAGATAGGAACACTACTCAAGAGACTTACGGATGGAAAAAGTTAAACAGAATTCCCCTCTTAAAAATACTCCCCAAACTAACAAAAAGAACAAAACCTCCCATGTTTCACAACTAAATAATTATGGTACTGCCGAAGCTTATAGGGAGCGAGATGAAAACATTTCTTTGGGATCTTGTCCCAGGATTTAAACATGTCTTCCAACCCGAGGTTCTTCATTCTAGCTAACCAACATTTGGACAGTGTAAGCCCATGTTCTCCATTCCCATCTGTGGAGAAACGGGAAATGCCAGTCAGCCCGGAGGAGACAATTCACCCATCTACAGACAGATCTGAGCCTTCCCTACGTTTGTAAGAACCTCCGCGGTACGTAACAATCAAATGTGCTGTCTGGGCTCCACTCACCCCTTCGGGTCACAGTCTCACCTATAACCTCCGGGGCTCTCAGGTACAAACAGATGGCTGTAGGGACAATTTCTTTTCAGCAACTACTACAAAGAAGAGTTCTTGGGGAAGCTACAGCTTAGTAGCACTCAAAACGTGGTAACACAGGATCCGTCATTGCCCAGAATATTTGGCTGTATTGCACTCAAAAGTTGTGGATTCTGTCTACAAACATCTGGTCAGCAGAGGCTGGTGTGGCATCTGCCTTGCTTCCACGGCCAATTAACTCCAGCCACAGGCCAGAGAGCAGTTTTCCTGTCTTTCTAAGCAAGAGGACTAGGGAGGGCCGAAGCACCTGAGTTGCTTTTATGTGGTTTTCGATTCTGGCTTCGGTTAAATACATGCACAGTGAACTTGCTGAATTTGGCCAAGACAAACATCTCCCAGTTCACAGATCTGACCTTGATCGATACAGATCTGACCTCGATCGATACAGAACTGTTTGGCTTGTTTATATAGAGACAGCCACATGATATTCCAATTATGTCAACTCCTATTTATAAACCATTTAGTTATATTTAATATATTTTAACTTGCTTCTCAGTCCTCTAAATATTCTTACATCTTTCCTGTCTCATGAGAAACAAAAATAGGCACGTGAGTGTGATAACCATTGGACCCTCCTGTGGAATGGTTACGTACAAAGGATGACAGGATGGGAGGTGAGCATCTAAGCCAGTGCTATTACTGCTAAACTATGGTGGTGATAACAGCTGGTGGTTCCATCATGTAACTAACTTCTCTGTATTTATGAAAGGGTCCAACAGTGTTAAATGCTTTTTGGGGGGGAAGGGAGAAATATTTATTTTAATCATAATATTGCTGAAAGTAGATTTCCCTTGGGCCACCTGGGTGGCTCAGTTGGTTAAATGTCCGACCCTTGGTTTTGGCTCAGGTCATGATCTCAGGGTCATAAGATTGAGTCCTGCGTCTGGCTCTGCTCTGGGCATGGAGCATGCTTGATATTCTCTCTCTCCCTCTCCTTCTGTCCCTACCCCCTCACCTCCCTCTCTCTCTCTCTTAAAATAAAAAAAAGTAGATTTCCCTTTGCTGCATTTTCCATCTGCATGCATCACTAGTCCAAGTCTAACCCCAGAAAGGAGAAGGACTTGGGACAGTGAACCTGATGATTAGTATGCCCAATCTGCTCAACACAGGATGCATAATGAGAGGAAAATATGAACACATTCATAAAAATATCAAGATGGAATCTCTTCAGGTAGATAAGGTGTTCAGTGAACACTCTAAATTCACAGTCCATTTTATTATCAAAATGCCTATGGTTTTATGAAAGCATAAACAATTTAGGAAGACAGTAAGATGACTAATGAAGAATATTCTCTGCTTTCTATTGTTTGCTTCTGACTGTTTAATTTCTCCGCCATCTCTCTCTCAATTAACCTCCCTGTTTGTATTCAATGAGATGGCACATAATACGGAGAAAGAAAAAAAAATCTTGCTGATTTATGAGTACTCTTTCATAAAGTGGCAGCTTCTTTCAGCCAGATGTGTAAGTGTTGAAACTGAGAGGAAAGGCACCGAACAGTAACTATCCCAAATGAGAAAATGTACTGTAGTTTCCCGGGTTGTTTAAACCCGCGGCTCACAAAGGCCTCTTTTTAAATGCCCCATAGGCTTCGCTGTGGACATATACACAGGGAGTCAATAGAAAAAAGGAACTGATCCTTGCAAGCTAAAACTTGGAATAAGTAGCTCCGATAGTATAGAAGAGCCAAATGGTGACCTGAGGTTCTCTAGGTCTTTTAAAAGGTCCACTCTGAAGATTCATTTTTAGATGAAGCAGGTCCTTTATTTCCATATTGTTACTCATACGGAGTATAAGAACAACGGAATAAAACAACAATAGAAAATGGAATTGTTAACATCCCCGGCAAGATACGCTAGACTGTACAAAACAGACCTGCTGCTGACGAAGATCCTACGTGTTCGCAGACAACTGAGAAGTGGTCCAAGAGGAGCTCGTCTGCGGGAAACTAACCAGGTGCTACTGGCATGGTCAGTGACGACACCAACAGAATGATTTACTTAGAAAGTGTTGGTTGGCAAGTTAAATTTGCCTATGGAAAACTTCATAGTATACTTCTTGCGTTTCCAAGCTGTATATTCATGTGTTCGCTGTACTTCCTAGGATCCATACAGTCAAAAATATAACATGCCCCCCACCCCGCCCCAGCTAGAATCCATTCATTTCTGATGGGTATGGGGGTGGTGGGGTCATACAATTTGATGGAGTATGATTACAGGTCTATTTCTCTTGCCCTGCCTCTGGTAATATGGGCATTCTGAGATTTGGGGCATGGAGCTGTCTGGTCTCAGGGGTGCTGCATTATCCTATGTCCACAGAAAGATACGCAGATTGTAGCTGTCAATGTTTTCTGCCTTACTGTAGTTCACAAGTGTGGTTCACATAAACAACAGGCAACCACTGCCCTAGATGCCTCTCGTAAGGAGTAGAGGAGGGGCAAGCCGTATCGAACTCGTGGGGATGAGCCCCCTGCGAGTGCTAGGAACAGATGCACTTGCAGGACACCCCCCCTCCGTGGGAACTCCACACTTTCCGGAAGTAAGGCAGTAAGCTCACACGCAACAAGTGAGACCCCACGGGCGGTTCCCAGGTAAAGAGTTAACACGACAGGCCTGATCTGTAGAAGTCTGCAGGGCTGGTCATTGGCTGGCATCTGGAAAACTGGATGTTCTCTACAATGAGAAGGTGATTTTGCCTACCGGGAGAATCTTTTCCTGGGAGAATCTGGAATTTTGGTGGTTGTGGCTGACAGAGGCTCCCTTTTAGAATAGTCCTCATAAAAAGCTCTGTCTCAAATGGGCTTCCCTCAGCAGAAGCACGTGTTCCTTGCACACATGTTGGTATAGTTCACCGCTGGAGAAAGGGACCTGCTCCGTATGACCTGTCTTGGTGGGAGAGGAAGAACAGAGGAAGCCTGTGCATGGATTTCTCCAGACACCACCTGCTAGGTCTTTCCCCCTTTCTGATAACTATTACGGTCATGCGCATGAGTGCCCTGAGTCTGTGAGCCCTTCTGTGGATCATCATTTGTGGGGGTGGGGGATCACCACCCTTAAAACAGATGTCAGGAATGTCAGTAAGACTGGAAAGGACCTTACTTGAAGTTCTGTAAAGACTGTGACAATTTATAAAATGTATGTGCTTTTGACTTTTCCATGAAAAAATTCCTAGCTAGCCAGTCCCTGTAAGCAAGAAAGTCAAGTATGTAATACTTATAGCTGCACTGGAAGAAGAAATTTTTTCAGATACCAATACTCCCTCCAACAGCTCTATCAAATTACACCCTACGGACATAAAACACCATACCTCAAATTCTGAAATTTCTGTGGGGCTGTGTCATTTATAATTAACATTGTACACTTTTACCGAAGTAAGGCAGACATTTATTACTTATGTTTCTTGTATTTTCTTTAATTAGATATTTTAATTTCAGTGACTCAAACAGTAAAAAGCAAAGGCACTGAATACCTTGAAAATACAGTACTACGTGTGTTCTGGGAACTTTTGCATCCAAGCTAACTACTACTTACGTACCCACATTTTGATCTTAAACACCTATTTGATTGTTTCATTTAACCTACAGAGTTTCACCAACATCATATCTGAATAAGTGTTACCATATAACTTTAAGAACATCTAGGCTTGTATGTTTCATTCTACTTTATTTCTTGTGCTACTACAAAATAAAGTCATAAAAAAATCAAACCTCTTTTTGAAAGACTCAAATATATCGACAGGTGCGAAGATGCGTGGTGCTCAAATCTATAGAATCCAAAAAGGCCCCCTATTTGGCATCTTTTTAAGTAAAATATCTTTGCTGTTATGCAATGGCACTATGGAACACTGAAAAATAATATTCAATGAAAGCATCTTCATAAGAAAGAAATGAAGTCATCTTGGGGTGAGTCCATTTCTGTAGCCATCACAAAAGACCGTGAGTGAAAAACCCTTATACTTTCTACTTGTGACAGCTGTTTGAAAAAGGACTCAACTGCCTATGCAGCATGAGGGTCTTACTTGAAAAAGCAATTCCTTTTTAAGAGAGGCGAGTGAAAGTGAATTAGAGGAAATCAGCTTTTCCAAGTGGGGGGGGCGGGGAACAGCCAGCAACCTGCGCGCTCCCCCCGCCCCCCACCGCGTTGCGCGCGCAGGGGGGGCGGAGGCGGGGCCTACCGATGGTGCAGTGCTCTCCGTTCCAGCCCTGGCTGCATTCGCACTTGCCGTCCTTGCACGTGCCGTGCTCGGCGCAGCGCGGGTGGCAGGCCCTCTGACTGCAGGCGGCGCCGGTCCAGCCCTCTTCACAGCGACAGGTGCCCCCCATGCACACTCCGTGCGAGCCGCAGTCCACCGAACAGATTTCTGCATTGAACAGAGGAAGCAGAGCAGGAGGGAAGGGTAGCGGGGAGTGAGAAGGGGCGTGAATAAGCAGGGCTACATCTTCAACTCAAAAACCAAAACCACTGAAAAATAGATAAAAAGTATTTATATACTCAGTACATTTTAGCATTGACCCGTAAGAATTATAAATGGTAAAAGTTTACTTTTTCATTCGTCATTTAATTTCAAATGCTGCTGTAATTGTGCATAAAATACACAAGAGAATTTTGTTATGATTTCCTATATTATATGTATGTGTGTATAAACAACACACACTACTAGCAGAACGGAACACATGATTCATAACGAGAGGAAAATACACACGCAATGTATCTGAGAATATCTTTTGGCAGCCCAGGTTACACGCACACATACAAACACATACATCAAGTTAACATTAAATTAATAAAGTATTTCAGTGTCTAAGCATGTCTGGTATTTAACAGGAGTTGCGTTTCACCCCTCTGGCAAGAATTGCAAAGGGGTAATTTCTACTCCTAATATTTAAGTTTCTAAAATATTCAGAAACTTTTAATTAGAAAGAATCTTTTGTAGTGTGTACGTGGGCTTGCCTCTGACACACACAGATGCTGGTTAAATTAAAAAAAAATTGTTGTTTTTCCTATTCAGTAAATTTGTACTGTGGACACATACACACCACAGTAGAAAACCAGTTTAAAAATATAGGTAACTAGTGACTCTGTTATTGGAAAAAATAGGTTTTTCAGGTACTAGAATGGACTAAAAGGAGCACAAGTGACCAAAGGACTTCAAAACCGTAACAAAAGGTTAGATCTCTAAAAAGAATTCAGAAGGATATTTTCTATTTTATTTTTTTACATATGAAGTTAAATAAAATCAACTACCTCTGTTTTCTACGATTTTAAGACCATTGCTTGGTTTCAGTTTCCTTGCAAAAATAAAAACACTGAATAGAAACCCGAAAGCATTTCTAACAAACAGAAAATGGACTGCAGCCTTCTTTTTAAATGAGAAACAGTAACTGTGTATGTGGTCACGTGCTCCTGGTTTCCCCACTCACTGCCCAAGTAACATTTCTCGGACCCCTTAGCTCTGTCTCTCAGTCCTGCAGAACTGTAAACACCGTATCAAGGCACTGTGAGAGTTGTAACATTTCTTTTAAACAACAGCCAGGATTATTAACTGGAAGCAAGTGGTTTATGTTTTTTTCATGCCACATCTGCCATCTCGTTTGAATTAAATTTTTGATTAAGAGATCCAAGATGGTGATTAACTTCAGACGAACAGAACGTCAACTCAGCTCCAGAAGAGGGAGGTTTCTTTCCGAGGTACCCCTTTTATTCAATCTAATCAATTTTTCATTAGGGTGAAGGTGTTTATCAGTGTTTAACACACTAGCTTTGAGCAAGGTGCGTCAATCTTTGTAATGAACTTATTAATTAGAGTTAATTTAATTGAAGTGGAATTGAAGGGTAATTAATGGACAAACTGCTGATGAAGACAGAGGAAAGCTCTGTCGCTTTCAAACCTACAAACTTTCTGATGGAAATAATTCACTTCTCCTCTTGTAGCAGCTCAACCAAATGTTTCAGCAGGTGTACAATCTACTCGTATTGAATTTAGATATCTGAAGGTCACTTCTACAACAACAAAAGAGGTAGCTGGTAAAGTGTTTTGCTTTGGGATTCAGTTAGTTAGAAATTCCCAATAATGCTTCTAGTAAACTTTCAGCCACGAATGTGAGTTACCATCAATGTTTTTGTAAACTTCAAATGACAGCTGTGCCACATGCCGATAAATTTCAGGCACATGAACCAGGATATTTTCACAGGGCGAATATATACATATATTTGATATCTTTACTAAAAATTCTAAGTAAGTTTTCTGTCTTTTTGCAGCTAATAGCAAATTTCAACAAAGTCTTTTTTTATGCTAAATTAGTTTCTTCCAAAGAAGAGTACTGTATGTATTCATTATTTGACTCAATATATTGAGAGTTTAATGTTTTCCTGTTTTGCATTGGGGGTGTAAAGGCGAATAGGGTGAAGATCTTAGCCCACTGTGTCTAAGCAGTCATTTCGTACACAGGTAAAATTAGATCTTCAACTGGCAAAATAATTTCATCAGCATGAAAAAAACCCTCAGTCTAAAGATGTAAAATAATGATAGGTGATTTTGGCAGCCAGTTTAATCTTTTAATTAACATCTATGCCTTTTTTTTTTCTCGTCATTCATGGCAATATCATTTTATGAAGAAGACTGAATTATCTTCTTAAATTTTATTTAATTTTTAAAATTTTTTAAAAGTAATCTTTACAGCCAGTGGAGGGCTCGAACTCACAACCCCAAGATCAACCCCAGGTTGCATGCTCCGTTGCCTGAGCAGCCAAGCGCCCCAATTTGAGCTACAGTATCAATTACAAAATATCCTTTATAAAATAATTCAGGTAATGTATTAAATAACATTAGATGAAAAAAAAGGGCCGTTTCATTATTTCCTTCCTACTCCCATAATTGTGGGAGACAAATTAGAATGGCAATATTTCAAACCAGCATTATTTTATAGCTATATTATTATGCTTATTTTACTGATGAAGGCATAAGAGACCTGAACCAAGTTCTTTACTATAAAAATAATTCTATCTATAAACTTTAATTGGATTTTTTTTGGTGGGATGCATTTTTTAGTACAGAAGCCAGAAAGGGAAATGAAAGCTCAACAAAAATAATTAAATGCCTATTCTGATTCTTGGGATTATAAAATACATTTTTAAGAACAGAGGACAAAATAAGTTAATGCGTTATTTAAATAATGCCTTGATAATGTTGGGTGGTGATGATTTCCTAGAACTCTTTCGTGTGGCATTCAAGGTCCTCTATAATCCCACCCCCAGTTTTTGTTTTCACTCTCATTTGTCCTGTACATGTTATTTGCTCTAGTGGTCATGAATTTTCTAACCAGTTTCTGGTTCTCCAAGCTGTGTGAATCAACTCATATATCTATGAAACAGTAACAAACATAAACCTGTCTCCCTCCAAAAATGTATGACCAAAAATGTATGACCAAAGGATGAGGGAGGCAGAGGAAAGGGAAGGAAGAGAGGGAAGGAGGGAGGGGATGAACCAGGAGGGAAGGGAGCTGAGGGAAGAAGGAGGAAGGAAGGGAGTGAGAGAGGAGGGAGGGGGATGGAGGGAGGGAAAGAAGAAAGGAGACAGGGAGGAGGAAGGGAGGTGGGAAGGAGGGAAGGAAAAAGGAGGGAGGGAGGAAGGAAGGAGGGAAGGGAGGAAAGGAGGGAGGGGAAATGAGAGTGATTATGTAAGGAAGAAAGTACATTACTTGTCCCTTTGTGCCTTTACCTAGGATATCTACTGGGGGCTTCAACGGAATTTTCATCAATATTACAAGTTAGCCTATACAAAACTGTCTTTAGTGTTGGGCTTCCAGGATTCAGTTTGTAGTGGGTGAAGAATGGCACATGCGTCCGTCACGCCGCTGATGACGCACGGGGTAGCGGTCATGTCATCCAAGTTTCTCAAAGTGCCAGGAAAGAGTGATTTGTAAAAATTACTAGTCTTTTTCTTCTTCTTCTTAAAATAAGTGTGTTAATTCACTGCCTAGCGGGATTTCTCTTAGGTTAATGCCATTAGGTTATATTAATAGATGAAATAGTTTGCATTTCATAAATTTCACAATTGGAGAAACCGTAACCAAGCAGTACTTTCATGTGGAAGCTCTTCTGAATCAATGGAGACCTGTATGGGCTACATTAGCCTTCAGAATTGTACCACCATAACTATGACCACCATCGGCACCACCACCGCTTGTTAATGGGTAACCTGTATTCAGTACTTGCCATGTATAAGGAGCTATTCTCAATGCTTTTCACATATTAACTCATTTCCACCTTATGACGATTGTATAAGGTAGTACTATTATCATCCCCATGTCACAGGTAAAGAAACTGAGGCACAGAGAAGCATTTCAAATAGCTGATCAAAGGCCATAGACCTAGGGAATGGCCAGGCCAAGCCCTGGACTCAGGCTCCAGATCCCCGCTCTTAACCACTCAGTTACAAACAGGGCTTCAGTGCAGAGGCAATCAGTGTGGACGGATGAGGGATAGACAGACGGCTTCCCTGAAGCCAAGCCTTATGCGGAATGTTTTTATTTACTCAACAGTGTTAACAAGACCTGTCCTTTTGCTTTCCCCTTTCTTCCCCTTCCCCTCCTCTCCCTCTTTGGTTTCTCCTCCTCCTCTACTTTCCCATACAGAAGTCATCCTCTCCTCCATGTCTCACCTGTCTCTCCCCATTGCCTCCCCTCCGTCCTTGCCTCGCCCCTCACCCCTCCCCGGCTTCCCTGCCTTCTCCAGAGCTATGACCCTTGCCCCAGCCCGCCCTGGTTGCAGACGTTCGGCTCTTGGCCCCAACTCCTGTGCTGTGTCTTCAGCAAGCTCTGTCTAGTTCTCCTTTAGAAGGGCCCTCAGATTTATCCTTTTCATGTCTATGAACTCCAAAGGAATTAGCGATCTCAGCATGTCACACTCTGGGAAAGCTCAAACGTGTCTTCCGGCCATCAGATTCTGACTAGTCACCCTCTCTGACACAGAATCGACTAGGGAGTTCTCACATACTGCTCTCACCACCCTGGTGGGCACACCTCCTCGTGACGAGCGGCTTCTCCATTGTCTGAAGCATCATCGCTAAGCTGCGTCCCCCATAACTGGGCCAAACCCAACCCTTGCCTCCAAACACCTTTTCTTTACTCTCCCGTGGACAGAACACTACTTTCATAGTTGTATCTTCGTTGATGGCAGTCGTCGTAGTAGTACTAGTAGGAGCCGTGGAGGTGGCAGCTATATTTGGAATTTACTGTGAACTAAGCATTGTTCTAAGTACTTTATATACATGAATTCGAGCAATTCCCAAAGCATCTCTGTAAAGAATGTCTTGATTAGGGGCGCCTGGGTGGCACAGCGGTTAAGCGTCTGCCTTCAGCTCAGGGCGTGAGCCCGGCATTACGGGATCGAGCCCCACGTCAGGCTCTTCCACTAGGAGCCTGCTTCTTCCTCTCCCACTCCCCCTGCTTGTGTTCCCTCTCTCGCTGGCTGTCTCTATCTCTGTCAAATAAATAAATAAAATCTTAAAAAAAAAAAAAAAGAATGTCTTGATTAAATCCATTTAACAGATGGGTAAACTAAAATACAGCAGTCTGCCTCAGTCTACACAGCTATTAAGTAGGAGAGGATGGATCTGAACCCAAGCGTCTGATCTCAGAGTCTATGCTCTGAAGTACTTTCTCGGACTGTTCCCCTCGTCAGAAAATACCTCCTCCCACCCCCACACTAACTGCCATCTTCAAAAGAGCCACGGTTGGGAACCCAAATCTTGTTGAAAGCTTCCACTGTGCATCAGGGCAGGAGGACTCCTCTGCACGTGGATTATTTTTACATATTACTCCATGTCACATGCAATAAAAGATTCAACTGGGACGTGTTGGTTTCTAAGTATTTCATGTGTGTTCCATCTCCTTGCCCCATTTAAACTGTAACCTTCTAGATTAGAACAGCACCTTCCTGCACCATGTGACTAACGTGGTCATGGAATTAATTCATGGGATATAACCAGCATTAAAAAAAACAGCATATACTTGGAGAAAACAATCTGTGTGTACCACTTTGTAAGGCTTTGTTTCGGTTAGGCGATGACATGTGTACGCACAGTAGGTCACAATGTAAAGCTGTTTGAGGCTGTGGGTCAGGGTCAAAAATTTGAAAGCCGCTATCCTAGAGGGTAAGAACGAGTCATTCTTCTTTACTCTTACGGGGCTCATCCCCATACCATGCACACGGCTGTTGTTCAGTAACAAACTGACTGACCGAAAAAAAAATTACTACCTGCCATTTTTATTATAATCATACTATTACAATTTTTAAAAAGTCAGTGTTGGACCATTGTGCACGTCATAATATCTATATACGTATATGCTATTGTGACCCCGCTTAGCCTTATGCTGTCAAATACTTTTCTAATTGAGGCTTCTCTGTTATGAGATAATGTGCATTCTTAAATCCACAAACTGTACACAGGCCTCGAGAGTTAGGAAGACGGAGTATTTCAACACAAATGAAATATTATTCTTTACCGTGCTACTGAAGGAGAAATTTTAATGACAAATTGACCTAGCCTGTTTCTTCTTATAAGGCCATGAAATTTCATTACTTTTTACATTTATTGCTATAAATCATAACTCTAATAAAATCTATATTAAAGTTAATAAGCGTGTTCTTAAAAATTAAAGTATCTTAATCTTCAGCTACACAACATGAAGCATGCAGTCATCCTGCCCTTGTGCACCTTACCATTTGAGCAGTCCGGGCCGGTCCAGTTCGGGTCACAGGTACAGGAGCCGCTCTCTTGAAGATACGTGCCGTGACCAGAACACTGGTCTGGACACATGGTCTTCACTAGTTCACAATTGCTACCACCCCATCCTGGACTGCAGTGACATTCCCCGTGGATACAAACCCCGTGATTGGAACATCCGGGGTCCAGACAGTCGGCTGGAGTAGAAAAAAGAGAAATTTCACAATTAAACCTAGAAGATGTCACACATACCTAATGCATGCAGGATAAGGAACTACGTCCCAATCTGATGGATATAAAAATTCTGGAGACTCAACTATTCACCTACTATTTTCAAGAACTTGTTTCTGAAAACGCAAAGAATCATACAATACGGCATTAAGGATCATACCATTTAGGTAACTGAGAGTCTTGCAAGGATTTGTAATTTTCATGAGAATTACACATATATATGCTCCTGAGATTTCAGACTATTGCTCTCTGTTCTGCTTAATCAGATAGTAGTAAGTATTGGCTTCTCTGTAACAGTATTGTATCAGCTGACCTAACCCACAACCACTGAGTCCTGACAGCTGTATGGGACTCTCAACTGTTTGAGAAATGAATGAGTTGCATACTCTCTATCCTTCTTAATTCACTCTAATGTGCTTTAGATGACGAGATTTAATTTAGCAATTTGACTCAATAAAACTTTACACTTGTAGGGTCAATGGCCTGAAAATTTAATTCCAGAGACTTAATTGCATTACTTTCCGTGTGCAGATCAATAAAATCAATTTGATTGAAGAACGGAAATGGTGCTTTTCTGCTTTTGGAAAAAACAATTCAACTGCACTTTACAGTATAGCAACAAGCCCATGGCGTGCTTTTTTCCACTACTTTGTTATGTGATATGTTACATCTTTCGAGAGATGCCAAAATGCTAGACTTACAAGCTGGCCTCAATGTGAAAAACTGTAAAAACAAAAGCAAAAGCAAAAACAAAAACCCAAACAAAACAAAAGCACACCCCAAGAAAGCAAAGATAAAAAAACAACAAAACGAAACAACAGTCCACTGTTGGTTTCAAGACACAAGTGTTTGCTTCCTTCCTCAGAGTGGGGCGGGGGGGGGGGGGGGGGACAANGGGGGGGGGGGGGGGGGGGGGGGGGGGAAGAACAATTCATACGACTGGAAGCAAAGGGGATCTCTGGCATTTGTGTTTTTTGTTAGTTAAAATGTTAACAAAATGCTGCAGCCGTAAGCACGGAAATCAAAGTTCCTTTCACAAGGAGGCACACGAACAGACGCAAAGTGAGGATTGCAAAGATCATGTCTTTCGAAGATAAGCACAGACGTCCGCAAATACTGGCGCGGTTACCTTCTTCACAGTTTTCTCCTTTGTATCCCGAGTTGCAAGCACAAGAGCCTATGATGCAGATCCCATGCCCCCCGCACTGCGGGTCAATGCACTGCGTGGTGGGCACGTCGCACTCGGTGCCCTTCCAGCCGCTGAAGCAGAGGCAGCGGCCCTTGGAGTACTGCCCGTTGCCACTACACAACACCGGACAGGCTGCTGTGAAATAAAACACGACAGAGGAATTAACAGGCACGTTCTCAGGCGAGACCCTGAAAGAAAGGCGATGATCGTTGGAACGAGGAGTTTGCTGGTTTTCTCCCCTTTTCTTTCTTGCCTTGCCGGTTTTCTGAATTGCTCATGTTTCTACAGCTTATTTATATTGGCTTAAGGAAAGGCTCTAACTCGCATACCTCTGGAACAATCTGGACCTAAAAATCCCGGAAAACAATGGCACGTTCCAGAAACACACTCTCCATTTCCATGGCAATTTCTGGGGCATTCCACCACAGACTCTGAAGAAAAGAGAGAGAAGGAACACTTAGGGTACAGCCTGCTTCTCGCACAAGGTAAACTGTGATCGTTTTAGCTCCACGTGGAAGGAATTAGGGATGGCCCGCTCAGTCACCAAATAAAAAGGTTTCATTGACACCAGATTATTCGAATCGTCAAAGCAAAGCACTGCTATCTCCAATGCAGATGTTTGTGTTTTCAAGATGCACTGTCCTCCAAGATCCTTCCAAAGAATAGGTTCTTCCAATGCCTCACAGTATGTCACATAGTCATAAATAAACAATTTAAAAATAAGTCTCATGTTTTACTTCAGGCTTTATCACCCTAGGAAACACTCCAAATCGGTGAAGACAACTGAGTTTCCATTCAACACACTGTTTAGGCTACAGCCCCGAAAGAGATGCTTTTGAAGACCCTTCTTACCTATGACGATGGTATTAAAGGACACCTGCTCCGCATTTTTCCCGTCATTGTAAAAAGCCAGATGCCAGATTCCAGAATCCAAGTACTGGATAAAGCCAGCCTCATGCAGACTGACGGATCTCGCCTGCCGCCCTGCTCTTTCGGGCTCCAGCAGGTTCCGCTGCTCTCTCGCAATCAGCCTGCTGCCATCCAGGAGCTCGACAAAGTCATACTGAGGGGGAGGACAAGTGCAGGTGTTTAGTGCTCAGCCACATTTCGGATATAGCTGCTTCTCACTTTATTTATTTATCTTATTCCAACGTCTCCCCTCTGCTCTAATAAAGACAATGTCAGGAGAAGGTTCCTGATGGACAGGTCCCTCTGTGCGGAGCATTTACAGGCATCCTGATCTGACTCTGGAAACTGACTGCCCACTGCACGCTGTTGTTGTATACCAACTTCGCAAATCATTTTCCACTTAGAGGGCGATCGGTTTCCAGACTTAGATCTGAGCCTTGTAACTGATAAAGAGTTTGATGAGTGCAGGCCGTGGGTGGATACCACCATCAGCCTGTAACGTTTCAAACCTGGCAACCCAATTCTAGACCATGAGATCATCTCTTCAGGTGGTCTCCTGATATGTACTCAGTGTCAGGATCATACTGAATCCTCGCGGCCACCCTTCCAGGATGGCGTTGATGTTTCCACTTAAGGCTGAAGGAAACCAACCCTGGAGAGGCTTGAGAAGGGTCTGGTTCGATACCTGGTAAGCGGAGGAGTTGGTTTGTGAGAAAGCTCAGGTCTTTCCTGCCACCCACCGTGTTCCTCTCTGTGACCCTCAAGTTACCATCCCAGGCACCATGAACAAACCCATGGCTTTGTCCTCAGTTATGGTGAAACTAAAAACCGATATCGAGATGCCGGTATATCTCTGACCGCAAGTCCAAAAAATTCAACAATGGAGGGGTTCTGAAGGGATGAGAGTAACAGTAACTATGCTCAATTATTATTATGAAGTCAACGTCATTAAGCTTAATTTTTGGTT
Source organism: Ursus maritimus (assembly GCF_017311325.1). Classification (NCBI taxonomy): domain Eukaryota; kingdom Metazoa; phylum Chordata; class Mammalia; order Carnivora; family Ursidae; genus Ursus; species Ursus maritimus. Next base: position 33,382,202 of record NW_024425341.1, on the reverse strand, counting down.
TAGTAAGATTAATCATGAACACTGGGTAGCTAGAAGAATGCAACTGGGGAGATTTAAAGATAATTAAAAATATGGAAGGTGACTGGTAAGAGTAAAGCTCTGTAACCAGACCTAATGCAGTGAGTTTGGAAAGAATGCAAAGACTTTCCAACATGGTTTTAATAAACTTGTTGGATAAAAGTTCCTTAAAAGTGGAGTGATTCAGTTTCTATAGACTCTTACCTGGTTTCACTTTATTCCTAAGGGTGAAAAATACACTACAGTGCAATATATATAATATTATAGTATTATCTACGTGAATCACCAATATTCTACTTTCTGATAGATTTCTGAAATGGAATTTCATCACAGGTCTGTTTGAGGAGGTGTTTTTTATATGAATCCCTTAATACAATCAAACTGGAATAAAATCAGCCATTGGGATTCTGAGATTTATGATTCAATGTGCCGCCACTATACTGATCACAGACCTCTAACATTACTACTGGACAGAATTTAGAATATCTAATTCAGTTTCCAACATATTACAATTTTTATTTAAATGTAAAAGCATTTTTTGTTATTTTTTTGTGTCGTAAAACTACCTTCTGACATCATGCAGCTGTGAGAAATACACATAAAAAGCCATAACTTGGTTAGTATTCAATAATGTTTTTCATTTCTATCTTACAAGGATGAAAATAATCACTGGATATTTAACCTGCACAATTTTCACTGGAATTGTTTTCCAAAATTATCAGAGGAAAATGAATGCAGCACTTTCTATAGGTGCCTGTATCTCAAATAAGCCATTCGTCTTCTCATCAGATTTAAATATTTATATTAGCATGACAAAGAGGCAGGGAAAAGTTTCTTTTAATGGCTCCTTTGCATATAAACATTTTTCTCCTCTGACATTAAGCTCAGTAACTGAAAGATTGAAAGGGAGGAAACTTTGAGTTTTAAGTGGTCTTTCAAGCTCATACTCATCGTCCCCACCTTCACTGCAGGAGTCCCCATTTGCATCACACCCTGAACAACCAAATGAGGCTGGAGTGCTGCGCCTGGTGGGGAGGGGAGGCCACAGTTGTTGAGAATCTGCCTAGGCTGTTCCGTAGGGCCAGTGCACCCAGGCCTTCCAGAGGGTTATTCGAATACCTAAACGCAAAGTCCTCTACTTCACACTAAGCCTGTGTCTACAAAAAGTAAACAGATTATACAGAACAAAAATATTTAATAACCTCTGTTCTCAGAGTGTAAAGTATAAAGCAATCACTTATGCACAAAGTTGGGCTACTGACTTTACTCTGTAATACCTATTCCTAAGATGGAGACGTGGAATTTTTTTGTGGGGGCAAGTCTTGGGATCTCATGCTATTTCTTGGATAACATTCAGTCTCACCACTTCGGGGAAGTGGTCATGAAACAAAGGTTAGACTAATAAAGCTATCTTACTGCTTTATTTCTGAGCAGTTAGACTATCTATATGCTTCACTCAATTCAGTTATTAAAAGGATGAGCATTAGGGCACCTGGGTGGCTCAGATCATGATCTCAGGGTCCTGAGATCAGGCCCTGCGTTGGGCTCCTTGCTCAGTGGGGATCCTGCTTCTCCCTCTCCCTCTGTTTCCCCACTCATGCTTGCTCTCTCTCTCTCAAATAAACAAATAAAATCTTAAAAAAAAAAGGATGAGAACTCAGAATCTATGAATATTTAACTGTATTTCCTTTTTAAGATTTTATTTATTTATTTGAGAGAGAGAGAGTATGAGCAGGGGGAGGGGCAGAGGGACAAGCAGACTCTCCACTGAGCAGGGAGCCCGACGCAGGACTTGATCCCAGCACCCTAAGATCATGACTTGAGCCAAAGGAGATGCTTAACTGACTGAGCCACCCAGGCATCCCATTAACTGTATTTTAAAATCAACTTGTTGGTGGTGGCATGGTCTTGCTGTAAATTACTGGCATACAGAGGAGGAAGTGATTTTAGACATCATCTGATCCAACGGTTTCATTTTCTGGACAGACACAGGCCTAGAGAGGTGAAATGATTTGTTCAAGGTCACAAGGTCAAAGAGTGGTAGGGGTGTATGCTTCCAGAACTCAGGTCTCCAGCTACCATTCTGAAACAGCCTTCATGCAAACGTACTTACGTGCTTCAGTCAGTACACTGTTAACTGTAAAGCGTTAAATTGCCTCCTTAGGCTTCTAACTGTCCAGGAGAATGAAGTGGGCATCAGGGAGAAGAAAGTCAATTGATTCCTTGGCAACAATCAAACGGACAGTTTTATAAAGGGTCACAAAGACTTTCAAAACTCAAGTGACTCTTCTGAATGGCTGGCCAATTTTAATTATTTCAGGTTGATTTATTTAACGTTCCCCAGAAACAGAGAAATGTTCAATTTGGGCTGCTTTATAGCATATTTCATGTTTAAACACTGAACTCAGAAACAGTTGTTTGCTCTGCTGATCTTGAATAAACCAGAAGAAGGAACTCTAATAACGGTGGAGCTTTGGAAAAATGCGTAATCTAGTTAAACACATATATTGTGGTAAAAAGGAAAAGTGGATATCATGTATATTGTATTTAAATACCAGAGGAATTATGGGAAAACCTGAAACTGCACTTTTTATTTCCCTAATCTCATATGGTATATATAACTTGGAAAGAGTCAAACCGAAATCTTTAAATAAATCTTTAAAGTACACAACAATTTTCTTTTGTAATTATTTTCTGGAATTTATAGGTTCTATGCTCACTGTCGTGCTTAGCTTTGGAAGTATATTTCTTCAATTACAAAAAAAGTGATTTAAACACATATATGGTTCCGATGAAAAAATATATTTTTTTTCTATTTCACTAGACTATTGATAGAAATGCAATGTCTCTGCTTTAAGTGAAGTCAGAGAGACCCACTTCCATTTCAGACAATCTGGTTATTACATTGTACTCTGTGTCACCTCCAGCATAAAGTGGAGTCGAGTATAACTGTAATCAAAAATTTAAACTGGACACTAGTACACAATGGGGACAGTATTTAATGTGCAAGGATCAAAGGCATTTACTTTAATAATGTAGCTATGGACAATATTATCAGAAAAATGAACACACCAAAGCACGATATTAAAAAAATTTCATCGCTGTATAATTTATATATATGAGAAACTTTCTGTGATCTACAGTGACATAAGAGAAAGCATGCTCAAAGTTTCTTACTCCTCTTTCTTTAAAGATAATGATTTTTTATTGGTATATGATCCATTTTTCTTTATAACTTATATTCCTAGGATACAGAAACTGCATTTCTCCACCAAATTACATACTCTAAAGCATACGTGGAAATCCTCTAGTCCTCATCTCATAAATACAATTAAAATCTGCATGAAATTCTATGGGTAAATAAAGTGGTTATCAAGTATATATCTTAGGCTCATCCAATTGTCAATGTTAATTAACTATCTATTACATTTTTGGAATTCCTGTGTTGACTAACATAATAGTTGACCCTAGGAAAAGTCTGAGCTCCAAATTTATAGTAGGTAATTCAAATAATTTCTCTTAGACATAACGGGACCTCTTATTTTTTTAATTTATTTTTATTTTTTAATTTTTAAGATTTTATTTATTTATTTGAGAGAGAGAGCAGAAGCAGGGGGAATGAGAGGCAGAGGGAGAGTGAGAAGCAGACTCCCCACTGAGCAGGGAGCCCAATATGGGGCTTAATCCTAGGACCCAGAGATCATGACCCAAGAGGAAGGCAGATGCCCAACCAACTGAGCCACCCAGACGTCCCAACAATGGGACCTCTTTTAAAGCACAATTTTCAACTTACATACCCTGATCCAGTATTAGATAATGAAAAAGCCTACAGAATTACTGATAGCAGCTCTCTTTGACTGTTACTGTGACGTATTTTCATGCAAGCGGACTGACTTTAGAGTTCCTGGAATGCATGCCTGAAGGGTATTTGAATTGTCGGGAGTACCACACTTAGATGGTCACCCTTGGCATCCACGAAACTTCTCTTGCCTCTTTATCTGAGGAATCGTGGCTTGAGTTGATAAAAAGTTCATGTCATCCTATTTATGTTTATGTTCCCATAATTTCTTTACTAACCGTAAGTCTGGCATTAAGTAGAAAAAATACAATATATTTTCAACAGCGTGAATACAGTGTTTGAGATGAAAATACTATGCATCTATTACATGAAAGGAATAAGATCCTCTGAAATTCTCATAGAATCTTTGTAAAACACTTGGAAAATCCGTGCTGTTTTTCTACGTGCTCAGATGATGTTCGATATTCATTCAGTTACTCACAAATTTTAGTACATTTTAATCCGTCAATAACGACTAATGCCAGTCAGGAAGAAAATGCCGTTCTTCCTACTAATTCGAAAACCTCAAGTGTAACCTACATTCAAAATTCTTTTCACTGTAAAAGATCAATAGGAAAGTGGTCCAACAGTTAAACAGCTGAACTTAAGAAACAGAATAACTTTAAAAATGCAAAGTAGCAGTTTCCATTTTATTGACAACAAAGCCGACTTTTACCTGAGTATGGGAAGGTGGTAAGCCTTTTCGGCCATATACTCCAATCAATGCATCCTTCTGAAGAGAGATATTGAATTTAAGAAACTGTGGCTGATCGATAAACAGCTGTGATCTCCAGAAGATCCCGGGAGGAACCTCTTGAATTGCTCTTCGGCCAATATCAAGTTCTCCAGAATCTATGGTGTTATTTTCTTGTGTAAATCCACCTAATTTTCCTGAATGGAAGAGACCCATTGAAAAAACAATGAAAAATTAAAACAACAGTAACAACAAACACCCCCCCCAAAAGCCTCAAACAACAAAACAGCTTTCCTTTCAAAAAGTTTTTTTTTCACTAAATGCTCAGGCATTCCATCTCTGATAAATGAAATGCTCTCATAGAATTTTCACTTTAAAAGCTTTTTTGTGAGCTACTGGTGTTCAATGAATTGTGATTTAGCACATTCTTTAAGATATTTAAGTAAAAATCCTTTGACTTCCCCCAAGGTATGCCTATTACTGAAAGTCTTTTCACACCTACAGTCTTTCTTGATCACTTGAACCGTAATTATCTTACAAATATATGTCTTGTTATTTCTTGGGAGAGATTAAGTCTGTTACTTATCAGCCTTTCTAAACGTACCATAGCACTGCAAAGTGTAAATTAAGGCAGAATGGATTATGGAGATTTACAAATCAATCTTCAAGCAAACAACAAAACCAATCGATGGCACGGATTCATGTAGTTCCCTCCGAACTCTACATTAGAATGAATAAAAACTCAGATGCTGGAAAGGAGGCCCGAGAAGGGGTAAGTGGGGACATTATGCAGGGGAGGGACGGAGGGGTAAGTTCAGATTCTCATAAAGATATTGAAGTAGGCTGTCATAACCTCTTTCTTTTGACCCTCACCTCTTGCACTGCTGGTGGGAGTGCAAACTGGTGCAGCCACTCTGGGAAATACTATGGAGATTCCTCAAGAAGTTAAAAATAAAACTATACTATGATCCAGTAATCACACTACTGGGTATTTACCCAAAGAATACAAAAACAGTTATTCAAAGGAATCCGTGCACCGCAACGTTCACTGCAGCATTATTTACAACAGCCAAGATATGGAAGCAGTCCAAGTGTCCAACGACTGATGAATGGATAAAGAAGATGTGGTGTACACAATGGAATTATTATTCAGCCAGGAAAGAATGAAATCTTGCCATTTGCAATGATGTGGATGGAGCTAGAGGGTACAATGCTAAGTGAAATAAGTCAGTCAGAGAAAGACAAATACTGTATGATTTCACTTATATGTGGAATTTAAGAAACAAAACAAATGAGTAAAGGGGAAAAAGAAAGAGAGAGAGGGAGACACACCAAGGAACAGACTCTTAACTACAGAGAACAAACTAATGGTTACCCGAGGGGAGGTGGGTAGGGGATGGGTGAGATGGGTGATGGGGATTAAGGGGGCCACTTGTGATGAGCCCAGGGCAATGTATGGAAATGATGAGTCACTACATTGTACTCCTAAAACTAATGTTGCAGGGTATGTTAACTAACCATGGCAGTTGTTAATGGTCAGCTACTGGGTCTGTTTTTCTTTAACTAACAATTTAGTAATCTAATATGCTCCAGGGAATAAAAATTAAAAATTGGCTTATAGTAACCCTTATAATTTGTTATGTATCAGCTCATAGATTAAAAATGACATCATTCATTGAAATATCCAATATTTATTTTACGACAGTAATAGATACTCATTTTAGCTAAATTAGAACACAGAGCTAAATACAAAGATAAAAAATATAATCTGACCACCCAGAGATTATGTTTGTTTCCTCTAATCAGACATCTTTCTTTATTCATAGAGAATTTTAAATACCTGAGAGCAAATTTTACTTTACGTTTTGGATGTTTCTCTGCACTTAGCACCTATATATGTCATAAATTAGCTTTTTTTTTTTTTTTTTTTGAGAGGGAAAGAGAGAACCTTAAGCAGGCTCCACATTCAGCACAGAAGATGCGGGACTTGATCTCACAACCCTGAGATCATGACCTGAGCTGAAATCAAGAGTCAGCTGCTCAACCGACTGAGCCACCCAGGCGCCCCCATAAATTAGTTTTTAATGAAAAGATTAAAGAGGGCAGAAAGAGAAATGGAACTAACTTTACTGAAAGCCTATGATATGTCAGGTAGTTTCACCTATTTTATCTGTTTTGAATTTCAAAAACTTCCATGAGGTTGATATTATTTCGAGATGAAGAGACTAAGGCTCAGAGAAGTAAATTACTTGCCCAAAGTGAGTGGTAGAGTCAAGAGTCAAAGTGAGGTGAGGTCTGCAGAACTCCAAAACTATGTGTCTTATATAATCATCAGTAAAATCTTTGCTTTTAATTTTAAAAAATATTATTTTAAATTACTAAGTTATAAATTTGTCTAATTCATATAAAATCAGATGTGGTAAAACCCATTGAACCACACTAGAGAATCTGCTTGACTTTCAATTTTAGGATATAAGGTTATAGGTTTTTCTATACTTTTTAAAAAAAGATTTTATTTATTTGAGAGAGAGAGAGAGCATGCACATGCATGAGCGGGGAGGGGTAAGGGGCAGAGGGAGAGGGAGAAGCGGACTCCCCACTGAGCAGGGAGCCTGACACGGGATTTGATCCCAGGACCCTGAGGACACCACTCGAGCCGAAGGCAGAAGATTAACCAACTGTGCTACCCAGGTGCCCCATACTTATTTTTATTAGGAAGAAATGACCAGTTTTTATGAACTAAAAACTGCCATGTATACTATAATGTGATATTCCTTGAGTAATAATTTATACTAAATTCCTAACAGGTTTTTGTCTTTTGGTTGAGTTCCACATGAAACTATTTTTAAAATACTAAATAAAATAGTAGTCCTTTTTCACACGAAGATTGGTTCGTACACATGTCATATTTAAGTATGGAAATGGTTCATATTTGGACCCACTCATCAGGTTTGTACATCACTAAGGCTATCATTATACTTTGTTGTTATTAACAAGTTCTCGTGTTATTTTCTGAAGCTTATGGGATTTGATCTACTCCACGGCGTTGATCCTATGCAGTGCTGCTATAAATGGTTTTTTAGCAACTTTACAGCGTACCTGTGCTTTGAGTGCTGGGAAGCCTAAAATGGTGCTCATCAAAGACATTTTTTCCCCAACCATCATCTTGGCCTAAGTATTAGCGTTGGAAATAGTGATCCAATTGTGACTCGTGGGGTTTCAGGTTTTGCTTTGTTGCTTTCTCCATAGACTGATTTCAAGGGTTAAGATTTTTCTCACAGAAATGATAAGTGTGCGTAGGGTTGTGTCAATATGTGTATGTACTCATCCAGTTAGTCCCATAGCAATTAAACAGATGCCTCTTTCTCACAAGGAAGGCTCTTTTCTTTGTAAAACAAAAGAACCAAGGTTGATTGGATGTGCTTGAATGGGAGCAGTAGTAGTTGGGATAATTGTTCTCTTGTCCCCCTGTAGTGAAGAAGACTGACTAATCATAACATCATAGCATCTAAGGTTTCAAGTGTCCATGGAGGTCATTTAGTCCACGAGTCTTCAAATACAGGAGTCAGACCCCTAGGTATGAAGACTACGTGAAGACTCCTTCTTTTCCTTCCTTCCCTCCCTCCCTCCCTCCCTTCCTTCCTCCCTCCCTTCCTTCCTTCCTTCCTCCCTCCCTCCCTTCCTTCCTCCCTCCCTTCCTTCCTTTTTTCCTTTTCTCATGAAGCTTTTCAATGAGGAAAGGAGCAGTCTGTTTTAAGGGAATTAATTTTTAGAACCTCAACAATTTCCATATGTAGACTCCCTTTACAACAGAAGGGCATACCTCTCACATATTCAGAATCTTACTATGACACACTGTCTTTTTTTTATTTTTTTAAGATTTTATTTCTTTATTTGAGAGAGAGACAGTGAGAGAGGGAACACAAGCAGGGGGAGTGGGAGAGGGAGAAGTAGGCTTCCCTTTGAGCAGGGAGCTCAATATGGGACTCGATCCCAGGACCCCGGGATCATGACCGGAGACGAAGGCAGACGCTTCACGACTGAGCCACCCAGGCGCCCCGCTATGACACACCGTCTTGAGCATAAAGTTTCCAATGGGCCAAACAAAGGCAAAATTGAAAGTATTTTTGTTGATGAAGCCTCCTTTATTTGAGACACCGTAAATGCAAGGTAGGGCATAGTGTCTTTCCCTGTCTAGTATGTAGTTCTATCAAGGACAAAGTGTGGCATTAAGAATTGGAATATTTAAGACTGTTGGTAGGTTTTGAAGTCTGATACATCAAGAGGGAGAGAGAACATGTTTGCTTCGTGACCTCAGCACCCATCCCAACCACCCGCAGAGAATGCTTCTCACTGGCAGAAAAGTTTCATGACTATGAAGACAACATCCATAAGGTAAGAAATATTAAAGGCTCTGATGCCTTTTTCGATCCAATTGCCAAACTCATGGCAAGGACTTATGCTCTCCCTGCCTCTCTACTATCAGCTTAGAGTAGGAGTTCAGAACTGTGATGACTGTGACAAAATGTATTATTACTTTATTTGAATTGAAGAAGTCGGACTTTTTCTGACAGAAAGTTTCATTTTCATGAGTCCTAGCTCTGCCAGTAAATTATATAGTATTACCCATCAATTAAATGAGACAGTTAGAGGTATTTAAAGCATATGATACAACAAAAGCATTCAAAAGCTATTATAATAACAAAGGTGAATGAAAATGAACAGAAGGTCGATTTTCCACACCACTCTGTGTATAACAGATTAAACAGAGCCACTAAGTAAAAGAGTAACAGGTCAATTAGTAGTGTTTTGCTCAGCCTTGGGAATGCTTTTTATGGGTATACTTCACAGAAGCTGAGAAATGGGTGGATGTGGAAGACTTCGTGACAAATATTTTTGAAAGCAGATAGTTGTCAGTTCTGTGCTTTCAATAAGACTGACAAAGAAATGCGATGGAGTTGACAGCTTGTAGACCGCTAAACACACCTTTTAGAAATAGATCACAACGTGATTCTTGACATATGACTAATAAGGATTTCAAATAGTCGAACGGCATCACTCTAAAAAAATCCTTTCCTTCCCATCTGCTTATTTTGTAGCAAGATTTCTTATATTTATATTTATAAAAAAAGAAACAGGAATAAAATTGATACTGAATCATCTTCCTTTGCTTTTGTAATAATTAATACCCATCCATGACTACATGAACTATTCGGAAAAGTCCCCATTCATCTCATTTGGAGAGGTATTTTCAATACATTTTCCCTTTTTATATTTAATAGTTATAAATATGGTTCATATATTTATATAATAATTAGGTTGATTTTAGTCAAATGTGTACAACTAATAATTATAAGCACAATTCCATATAAAAGAAAACGGGTTTTTAAAACATTTACAAGTCTTATGGTTGCAGGAAATACAATTTAATTTAAATTTGTATTCCTATTTTGTCTTAAGGCACAAGAAAAAGCATTTTGAAAATCATGCATTTAGTCTAGCTTTTCCTCTGAAATGGGACTCTCCCTTTCAAGTGCCCATCCACTTCTATTTGCTTCCAATTGTTACACCATTTAGAATGAATTTATTTTGGGGCGCCTGGGTGGCTCAGTTGTCTTCAGCTCCGGTCACGATCCCAGGGTCCTGGGATGGAGCCCCAGCTCAGGCTCCCTGCTCAGCTGGGGGTCTGCTCCTCCTTTTCCCTCTGCCCCTCCCCCCCTGCTCATGTGCTCTCTCTCTCTCAAATAAATAAAATCTTAAAAAAAAAAGAATGAATTTATTTTGAATTAAAGTCTTACAATGTGTCTTTTCTAAAAGGTAGACGCAGACCTGACCTCTCCTTATAATCAGTGATGTAGCGGGACATGGCTGACTTTCCTTTACTTAAATCCACTGACCCCGCAGCTTAGATTAGTGCAACATTCCCACTAAAGCCTCCAGGGTGAATGTCAGGGGACCGTAGTTGTGTGAAGGGGCTTTGTCTTTCTAAATTCTGCACTATTGCTTTTCAAGTCCTGGCTCTGCTCTCATTTGGCCAAGTCAAGTGTGGTCATTCCTGTTAGCGTTTTCAAATGCTCTTTATTGATTGGAACCACACCTGGAAGTCAGCGAGCCATTGACACAGTTTGATAAACTTGTAAATACTCCAGCAACCTTTTCCTCTGAAGCTCATCAGTCCTCCCAGATAAAAGGCTGGACACAGATGTCTTTCATCATGTCCTGAATTCCAGAACACTCTGGCTTCAGAGCAAAGCAAAGGAGGGCCAGTTTTGGTGCTCTCTATCCTCCCTTACTGAGATCACTCCATCTTTAAGCCCCCGGAGCCTGAACCTGGGAATGATCATAGGACGCGGGAAGGCTGTTTGTAGGTTTTACCAAGAGAAAAAGGAGGAAAAATGGAGGAAAAAATAGGGCAATAGAGTGCCCTGTAGTTATTCTACACTCAAAGCGTGTAGGTTAGGAATCAAACCAATTAAAGCCTTCACAGTACGAGTGAGGTGTTCCATGTCTTCAAACACAATAGGGTATCATCTTGAAGATTTTTTTCCAACGTGTCCTGTTGCGTCTGAATGTGGGAGCCGGTAGCAGTCTTTTTACCTCCTAACTGTGAATTTCCCTTTCATCAGTAAGTATGTGTCACAACAGTCTCAACGTCTTAAAATACGATTGTCAGAGTGTGAACACATAAAGAGGCCACATCCCCAAAGCTATTGTTATCCTCCCCCTCTTAGGTGATCCCTCGTTTATAGGCAAATGCATTAGGAAAATTTTTTCAGTAAAATCGGCATTTTTCAGATACTACATTAACCATGCCTTGAACTCTGAGATATTGTACGAATAATAATTTACCAACCCTAGATGCTACAAGGACCAAATGGAATATTTAAATCATACCGGTAATTAGGAGGTTTGGTATCTGTCTGAAAATTATTTTGTGATATCAGAAAAAACAGAGATGCAAAAAACGATTTTGCCATTCCCTACATGACTCTGCTGCCTGCGTATGATGTGAGCAAACAAGCCCGTAATTATTAAAACAGAAGGCAGAACAGAAATCCACCTGTCAAAGTCTAACTCAATTGTTGAGGAGGGTGAATGATACTATCATCTGAAGTCCCACAGACGCACCAATAATTAAGATGTCAGGAAGCAAGGTTAGGCATTTACAGACAATCAATAGCCCACCCTCTAATTCTAAGACTTAACCCTGGATTCCTACCCTGACTTTGAGATCTCTGAGAGAACATAGCATTTTATAAACAACCACGTGACATAACTTAACATTGTGGATACAGAGTGTAGCATCACAAGCCAAGTGAATGAAAACATGAGTACCTTAATGAACAAAATCAATACGGCACCTAATTAAGGAATTACTGCACACTACAACACAAACTGTCAACGATACTGAATAAAACGCAAGGCACCTGCCCTGTCAGCCCATTTCTTCAAATCATAGGCAATCTTTAACTTGCTATAGAATTTACTTCTTTGAAATCGTCCAGTATTTGAGAAAATTCATACACGATGAACAATGATGTAAAGTTTAAAGGCATTTGAATTATTTTGTTTAAACAGGATGAATCATATATATATGTATATATACATACACACATATATAGGTAGTTTTTAAATTCGTACTCAAACAAAAGGAGTTGAAAAATGTTTTGTTCATACATAATTGACAGAAAGCATCGTATCAGTTTCAGAAGTACAATACAATGACCTGACATTTGTATACAATGCGAAGTAATCACCACAATGAATCTTGTTAACAGCCATCACCGCACATAATTACAACTTTTTTTCTTGAGATGAGAAAGGTTGCGTGTAAGTGATGAATCACTGAACTGTACTCCAGAAACCAGGGTTGCACTGCATGTTAACTAAAATTAAAAAAAAATCTCTCATAGCAACTTCCAAATATCCAATACACTATTATTAGCTACGACCACCGTGCTATGCATTATACCCATAACTTATTTATTTTATAACTGGAAGTTGTACAAAAGGAGTGGATTTTGTTTTGTTTTTTGATTGGAGAAGTAATGTGCCAGAGTTGTACTACCCAAAATTTATCGCCTTTATTTGTCTCATATTATCCCAAACTACTCTATGCTAAATTTTGGCATTTGTCTAATTGTTGCTTCCACATAAAGGTAGCGCTGAAATACCCTGCCATGGTACCCTCTATGTGCCCTACTATGTATGCATTTGCTAACTCACTGCAATTGCCTGCTTGATTTCTGTTTTGCCTAGCGATTCACATGCTCTGAGAACAACTGTGATTATCTTTTTTTTTTCACTGCTATAGTCTCAGAGCCTTGCTCCGTGCATGGCACAGAATATACGCTCTATAAATAAGCGTATAATATTATGCAGTCAAAGGAATATTAAGGATAAGATTCCTTTCATAAAATCCAAATAACTAACAATAAGAATTTCTATTATTGCTGCAGAGAATATTCTTGATGACGATTTAAAGATGTAGCAGTATTATATGACTGGCTCCTGGCGGGGCCCCGATGGCTATGCAGCTGTAATCTGTGGCCACGGCTTCCGCCACGCTGGATAGGCCACCGCATTCTTGGGTTTTGCCTGGATGCATGGATACATTATTAAAACCATTACTAACCCTCCAAATTTAAAGCCATAGTGGACATGTTCTGTGTCTCATTGGTGACCACCTAGCATCTACCTTTGTTACCTCTGTGAGACTGGAGAATATTGTTTGGCACGTGGAAACTCTTAAGTACATGGTCAAAGCCCTAAATGACACTCAAAGTAGCGTTTCTCTATTAAATGTTAGGGTAATACGAATATGTAAAACAGCTTTAAGAAACAGAATGCTATTAGATGTTTTTAACTGCTACATAAGGTGAAACTGGTGCTAGCATAAAAACAGAATGCTGTGTATACAGTCCAGATTACCACAAAACATATCTGGGTTTCTACCTGACATGAGTACTCAAATTGGTGCTTTAAATAATCTCTTTCCTTTAGTGATTGTTTTAAACTCCCGGACTGAAGGAAAATGATCAGAGGTAACTATCAAAGATCTTTTATTCAGATCTCTCTTTGTCGTTCAATGTTAACCTTATTTTGTCATTTCTGGTGTCTCCCTTCGTAGTGCCAAGACTCCTTCACTGCCATAACTTCCAGCTAACAGACAATCCCTTCTACTCAAGGAGACATGGTCCATGTTGGATTCAGCTGCCTCCCCTTTTGTAACTCTCCTATACATTCCCCAACTGACCAATACTGACCCATAGGTAGGGACACCTCTACGCCCCTATCCAGCAGGACGACATTACAGAAGATGAGACCTTCCACCTTCAACAACCTTAAAGATTTAAGGGTCAAAATTGTTCAGGGGGGAAATGATGAGGGAACAGAAGGCAAGCTGAGGACAAAGCAGAAACTGACACCCCGCAACCCCCGCCCAACCATGGGATTTACCTGACATTCCTCAGGCAAGCCTGGCTGCCCTAAAGGACAAAGAAATAGTTACCCATAGATACCACAATCCTGCAAGACTTAAGTCTCCCTCAGTTTACAAATGTCTTTAGCAGTTTACAAGAACGAAGCATTTCTACCAATAACCTAACTTCCGGAAGGGAATGTAGATACAATTAAATGTCCTTATAATCTGCAGCCTCCAGGAAGTTCCCAACCATCTTAATGTTAATGCCTTGCTTGAGGGAACAACAACCTTAACTTGACAATGGCAAGGCCTCTGGTATTTTGTGAGCCTTCTTTAACATATGAAAGTATTTCCTCAACCTCCCTTTTTCCTTACCTTCCCCCAACCCCATAGTGTATAGCCACCGCTCACAATCCCCATGCAGCAACTCTTTCTGCCCACGGGTCCTGTCCCCGTGCTTTAATAAACCACCAATTTTGCACCAAAAAAAAAAAAAAAATGTATCTTCTTAAAAATTCAGCTGCAAATTACAAGTGCATGATCTAGAATTGTGTTAAAAAGAGTGAACTCATAATTATTGACATGTATCAAACCCCCGTCACTGCCTGGCTGCCCACATGCATCATTTGATTTCAACCTCAGTACTACCACATGGAGAAACAGGCGCTTAGGGAAGGTCCTTTATGTAAAGTCACCCGGTAAGTGACAGAGCTTCAATTCTTAACCACTAGGCTCTACCAAGATTTGCTCTGTGTATGCTTTGCAAGGCACTGTGTTGGGCCCTTTATATATTTTATAGCATTTAGTCATACTACTTTCATCTATTCATGTAATAGATACTAATTGAGCACCTTTTCATGTCTGTAACTGTGCTGAGAGCTTGGGACAGAGCAGTGGAAAACAGATATAATCTGTGCCTCAGACTCTGGCAGAGAAGACATACATTAAGTGGTAACAGTGATAGCCAGTAACATTTTTCAAGTATTTATTATGTACTACATACTGTTTTAAGTATTTCCATTGAATCCTTAAGACTGTTCTAATGACGAGAAAACTCAAGGCCAAAGAAGCTATATGCACCTTGTCCCAAGTAACAAAGCCATTAATGATCAGAACTAGGATAGGAACCAGGAGGTTGGCTTCAAAGCCTATACTTTCTCTCCCCCATACTGTTTCTGTATTGGAGTACGGCACGGTGATCAGCCAGAGAGTGGAGAGCCTTGTAAGTCATTTAAAGGCAACTGACGAGAGTCTAGGTCAATGGAGGGGGTCAAGCAGGGTATGGATATCTCACATTTGTATCTGAAGACTCTGTGAACAAGACTAGAGACATAATGGCCCAGACAGAAGGTGGCTTCCATAATCCAGGTGAGAGATGATGGATCCAAGAGATATTGTGGAGTTAGAACTGACAGGACTAGGTGATTCATTGAACCTGGAACTAAGAGGGTAGGAGTAGCCTAGGCATGACCCCTGACCTTCTGGCCCAGGGAACTGGGTGAATGATGATGCCATTTTCTGACCCAAAAAGCCCTGAAGGAGAGACAAATTTGGAAAGAGAGATGATACGGCAACTGTGTTTTCCAAAAGATGGCCACCACAATATCTTCCATCGCACATGCTCTCGTGAAATGAATCCCTGCCATTTACCCACACAAGACGGACAGTTTAATTCTCCTTCCAATGAATATGGGCTGATCTTACTGACTTTTTTGACCAACAGGATGTAAGGGAAGCGACATCCTCAAGTGTCTACTATCGTAGGATGTGAGAAGGCTTATAACTTCTGTGTGGGTCTCTTGGAATGCTCCCTCTTGGGATACTTCTCTTCAGAAACAGCTGTTGTGCTCTGAGAAGCCTAAGCCACATGGAATGCTCTGGTCTGCAGCCACAGTTGAGCTCCAGCCAACACACAGCCCCAACTGCCAGCCATGGGAGTGAGCCATCTTGGACTTCCAGCTCAGTGGGGCTTTCAAACAGCCCCAGCTGACATCTGAAAGCAACTGCACCAAAACACCCAAGTACAAATACCAGAATTTCCCAGTCAATCTACGGAATCGGGAGAGGTGATACCAACTGTTCTCTTAAGCCACTGAATCTTGATGTGGCCTATTATGCAGTAATAAGAGAACCAAAGTAGTCGATGGGTTCAGTTTTAGACCCGTGACATTTGAGGTGCTTGGAAGATATCAAGGTGGAGAAGTTCCAAAGGGACTTGGATAGATTTTGCATAGTTGATGTCTGGAGCTCAGAGAGAGAGAAATATCTATACCGCACATATTGATCTGGGAGCATGTAGAACGTAACATAGCACATAGCATATAGAATGTGACAGAAGCCAGGAGAGCAGATAAGAGAACCCAGAGGAATCATATTCCAAAAAAGAGCAGAGTCCTGAGTCACGGCAATGTTGAGGGATCAGGCAGAGAAAGATGAGTGAACTCAACAAGCCGAGAAATCACTGCCAAAGAGTCAGGAAGAGAGCCAAGGTGAATGCAGTATCACAGAAGCTAAGAGAATAGAGCATTTCAATTAGGAGGGATAGATTCACTATTATACGCTACCAAGAACTCACATAGGATAAAGACGGAAGAGTATTCACTGATGCTACCGACTTAGCAACTGATAACCCTGGAAGCCATCAGTTTCAACGCATCGTGGTAGAGAACGGCCATGAGAAAGGAGTACATGGAAGGCGAAGACATGAGTATAGTCAATACAGGGGCTGCGCTCACGAAGCCTGGATGTGAAGGGAGAAGGGACAATTAGGGTAGAGCCGGAGTAGGGGGGACAGTCAAGGGTTTTTTGGCTTTTTTTTTAAACATTGAGGGGCCTCCGTACGTTCACATGTTGACGGAAGGTGTCAACAGTGGGCAAATTTGGAAGATACATCGAGGGCGCTCATGAAAGATTAGCCTTGAATACAGGGCAATGGGAGTGGAAGTGCAGGTCCAGATACGCAGAGGAATGGAGATTTGTTTATAAGAAATTAAGAGAACCTCCCGGGGAGGTTTCTATTTGTTGTTGAATAGAAGAGTCCATCTGTTGACAGAGCGGGGGTTCTGAGGACCGCAGGAAGATCTGGAACAATGGTAGACAAGTGTGGAGGGGAGACTGCAAGGGAAATGAAGTAGGGCAGCCAGACTGTTGGAGTCAGTGAGCCAGGAGATGGGTATTACGAGCCCCTCTTTACGTGTGAGGAAATTGAGGCTCCAAGAGGTTAAGTAACTTGCTCAAGGTTACAAAGTAAATAAATGAAGGAGCTAGGATGTGAATAGAGGCCCGTGTCATTCTCTCCAGTACATTAGGCTAAATGAAGTCCGTGGTCCAGGGGAGTAATTTTAGTTTCTGGAAGAGACTGGTATTAGAAGTGGAAAAGCCTCATTCTCACCTCTCCACTCCCACTGTCCACTTCCATGAGTTTTGCCTGAGACCCCACACTTCTGACCTCTCATCTCTAAAATTGGCAAAGACGGTCTCATGCAATACAATAAAAATTCTTCTTTTATACACTAAATACCACTTAGAAGCTTCCATTCAAAGGGGCTTACAAGCAAGCAGGGAGTTTCCTGAAGTCTTAACACCATGGCTGTTCCTTAGCATTGTATTTATATAAGAGTAAAATAGGACTGCATAAACAAAAGTATTGTATTTAGAAGCCGTGACTCAATCGTCTCATTATGTCTGGCACAGTTAATTCTCCTAGTGAGCTTTGTTCAGAATTCTAAGGCTCTCTTTAGGGTGGTAATCTAGAATTTCTAAAGAGATGATGTGATAGGCTTCTCTGGATAGTTTATAAAGCTGAGGTCGTGGACGACGGTGTATGGACAGTGCAGGGTCATCACAGAGTTAGTTTAAAAGCCATGATTTTCAGGTACCTCCTCTGTCTTGCAAATACAGTCCCCTCCTGACCCCCCCCACCAACCCCATGACTATAAGTATTTAAGAGATACATACCAAGAACCTTTACTTGGAAAAATAGAAATAAGAATTCCTTACAATTTATGGGGTTTTTTTTGGGGGGGTGCTATTTGAGAAATAATAAAGAAGACAAGTAACTACTAATTAGGTCCCACTTTGTGGACAGGGTCTGAGCCCAGAGATAGCCTTCCTTTCCATAAGGAGAAATTCCTATGAATCCCCGGTCCAGCTGGCGGGCTGGAGCATCAGTCTTTCTCCAGAGAACCTAACTCTTCCTGGGGCATCTGTTGCCTGTTCCTTATGTGGGGGCTTGTTTACAAGGCTAGGAAGAAGGTTCTTTGCTTACATGTGTATACAGTTCTACAGGCACACATCCACTGTCCCCAGTGCGTTCTATGATCACGTGGGGGGACTTCGGTCTCTCGTAAAGGAGGGGACTGTCAGAGCAGTGTCGCTGAAGCTGCGGACCACCGTCCTTTGTAAACTGTGAAATGTTGTGAGCGAGCGAGCACTTGTATAAATGGGAAACACAGGAGAGTAAGAAAGCCAGGGCACATGTCTCAAAATGAGGATAAGCACTATTATGGGAAACGTGTTTCAGATGGATATGTGCATGGGTCTGTGGATTTTGACATAATGTGGATTTCTTCCTGCAGTCAAGGAGAAGAGTTTAAAACTCTATAAGCTCTGCAGAATTTCTGAAGCCATATGTACATCATGTTCTTTCTTTCTTTCTTTCTTTCTTTCTTTTTTTAAGATTTTATTTATTTATTTGACAGAGAGAGAGAGAGAGAGAGAGAACAAGCAGGGGGAGCAGCAGAGGCAGAGGGAGAAGCAGGTTTCCCGCCTAGCAGGGAGCCTGGCGCCAGGCTTGATCCCAGGACCCCAGGATCATGACCTGAGCTGAAAGCAGACGCTTCACCAACTGAGCCACCCAGGCGCCCTTAAGATGTTCTTTCAAATGCCTGGAACTGCTACAATCCCAGACAGATTATTCCAGGGTCGTCCTAAATCCTTCTTGTAGGATCTGAACCATGAAGCACCTGGACCAAGGTTACAAAGTAAACAGGTGAGGAAGCTAGGATTTGAACAGAGGTTTATGTGAGCTGAGGAATGCGGCCGATTCAAGCAGAGGTCCTCCCTGGCAGAATACCAGGGGCCGGCACGAGGCTGGGGGAGCATTTCTCAATGCACAGCTCTCTTGGTATGACGCTGTTCGGGTATTGTGAAACTAATTAGCTGTGCTCTATTTTCATCTAAACCATGATAAAAGGTTAGGATGTTGTAAAAGAAAACATGTCTACAATAAGCCTTTCTCTTTTTAGTCTAATTTCTTGAGTCTAAAAGAAAGTTCCCTCCACGTGTGGTTAGTACGTGCCATCGGGCTCTTTTCATAGAAACCATCCGCTTTAGGAGACAGGCTACATTTTAATCTACAGAAACCCAAAATAGGGGCGCCTGGGTGGCTCAGTCGTTAAGCGTCTGCCTTCAGCTCAGGGCGTGATCCCAAAGTCCTGGGATCGAGCCCCACATCAGGCTCCTCCGCTAGGAGCCTGCTTCTTCCTCTCCCACTCCCCCTGCTTGTGTTCCCTCTCTCGCTGGCTGTCTCTATCTCTGTCAAATAAATAAATAAAATCTTAAAAAAAAAAAAAAGAAACCCAAAATAAACACTCTTAATTTCTGTGCAGTCACTTGAGCGGTTTGTCTCTGTGTCATCAGTGTATAAAAAATAAAACAATTGATTACTTAATTGCAATTTCCCCCACCTACAGTTGTCATTACTGATACGTCACCACTTACAGTTTCTTGGAACATGTGGAGCCTTATATCAAAAGGCTCCATACAGGTGTGGGCGAAGGGTATTTATTATTACCATGAAAATCTAACGTCTTATAAAATTCCTCAGGCTTCCTAAGAAGGAAGAGAATTGCCATAAAGTATTGTTGTTGAAATAAAACAGAAGATGAGAAAACAGAGAACAGAAAAATGATAAAGTCATTAGTCATGGTGAACGGGTACGTGTCAAATGGCAGCATATATGTAAATATGAATAAATATGGATTATGTCATCTGTAAATACACAATAGCTTCTTTCTAGTCTTGCAAAGAAACTAGCCCCATGCGGACGGACATAACTGATGCGGAATACAAATACACGAGAGAAGAAGGAACAAAGGGGGAAGAAAAGTGTAGGAAATGCTCAGAGGCAGACAATACGCTTATGTGACAAAAAAAAGTATCTTGATCCAACTTCTTTGAGTTATAAAGGATTATGACATTTTGCAAAAAGTCAGAGATTGCCAAGTGTCAAAATACACACACACACACACGTATCAAAATAATTGACAGGTACATATAATACAAATATACACATGTATATATACATTTTCCTGGGTGTTTATATGGAAAAATGAAAGACCACATTCTCGAACTTCTTAAATTCTGTTTTTAACTCAGAACCGAATGATCTGAAAGTCTATTAGCCCAAAGTGCAAACTTTTGAAGGTTTACAGAAAGGACAAGCAGAGCAAAGGTCAATAAATTATAATCCTTTAATGCGTCTTGTATTTGAAAGCTTTTATAACAAAATTAATATAGTATTCCAACTCCATATGCTAGTTGAATGAAAAAAAGCCTAATACACCCAAGATATAATATACAAGAAGATATAGTGAATTATAGCCTATTTACAGACTAAAAATAAGACAAAATACACACTTGCAGAGGGAAAGCTGGAAAAGCCTAGCCATCAAATCAGAAGGCAGAAAATCCCATTATTCCTCTAATAAAAATGTGAACTTCCAATCTTTCAAGTAAATGAATAAAAACCCCTCATTAAAAGATGACATCTGTATTTCTAAATGTTTTCCCTCTCCCAGATATAACTGGATGTGACATGGATAAAAATAAATTATGGAAAAGAGATGTTAAAAGAAACACACAAGACACATAATTCTTTCTCTTACCGTTGTCGCCGGAAGGTAATGATACCGTGTTTGTTGGCATAGCATCAGAATTCACTTTTCCATTCTCAAATGTGTCATTTTCAGTCTGCTGTAACTGCCAGTTGAGGCCAAAGAGATGCATTGCTGGGGGCAAAGAATACAAGTCGTTGAGAGGTCTGCTGTTTGCAGGCAGTATAGCAAATGGTAAACATGTTTAGAACAAGATTCATATGTAAAGTGAAAATTTCCAAGTTCTAAAATACCAAAGATAATTGCATTAGATTTCTAAATTAATTTCTAAAAATTAGAAAGGGAACGGTTCCTTGTCACAGAAATGCTGCACGATACCGGAACCAGGAGGCTCTCAGGAACGAACAATTACTTGCTCTGCTTGGCCTGAGTTCCACTCCTCACTGTCATTTAGGTAAGTGGCTGAATGCTCTGTAGCAGTGACGGCCAAATTTGCTTGACCTCAGGCCACTTGCACATGCGTACTACTTAGTTGCAACGTCTGTACATTCTCAAGAACCCTGACGCTGTTCATGTGGATTAAGGTACAAAGTAACGATTGGTCTCCCGGGTAAATCTGCTGCATCAGAATGGATTTAGATGCACAACACAGAGTAACATTTGAATATTCCAGATTTAAGACGAGTTTATGACATTCAATTCATCAACGGCACACGCTATGCGTCAGGTAATTTCATGCAGAGCTTCTGATGTGGGTGTGATAATCTTAGAAATTTATAAAAATCTTGTAAATGTGTTTACGAATTTTCTTTATTTGAAATATTTAGAAAATAGACAACTACAAGACTATACATTTATAAATGTAATACACTTTAAAATTTTTATATGCTTTTTCTTAATTTATTTGAAATATTTACAAGAATATCACCACTGTAATATTGACCATTAACCCTCAACTAAACTTTCATTCGTGTTCCACAGAATACAGTTTCAGAAGTCAGCCCGAAGGAGGCTAAACATGCCTTGAGAAACCCAGGGACGATCATATTACCTTATCGTAAATGATTTTTCTTGGACATCGTCTGGCATTTCAGCATACATATGGAATTTACCAGAGAGGTGAAGAAAGACATAGCGTTTAAGAAGTATTGTTAGAAACAGTGTGATGACCACCACTGGTAAAAGGCGAGCCCTTATTAAATATGAAATATACATAGGAACACAATTAATTTGGCAGCGTAAAGAACAGAGGCTTTAGATGGAGTTAGACTTTGCTTTAATCTTCCATTTAGGATTTAACCTTGGACAAATGATGGAATATTATTAACAATAGTTTTTACTTTTTTTAAATGTTTTTTTATTATATTATGTTTTTACTTAAAAAATGAGGTTGGTTAAACCGACCTTACTTAATTGATGTGACCTTTCTAGATAGGATAGGTCTGTGAGAGTATATTACAGACTGCTGGTACCTAGCAGGACTGTTCTTAGTGCATGGGTACTTCATTTATTTATTCTGGACTCTAGATTACTGAACTATTTTTTTACAGATTTTATTTATTTATGAGAGACAGAGAGAGCGAGCGAGCGAGAGGGAGGCAGAGGGAGAAGTAGGCTCCCCATGGAACAGGGAGCCCAGCACAGGGCTCGATCCCAGGACCCTGAGCCGAAGGCAGACGCTTAACTGACCTAGCCACCCGGACGCCCCCAGATTACTGAACTATTTGAAGTCACCTGACCAGACCATGCTACCTCTCAATAAAGAGTTCCTTCTGTCTGTAATGCTCTTCATCCAGTGTAAAACACCCATTCATCGCTCAGATGGTAGGCACCAACTTTGTGGGGGAGCCTTTCCTGATTGGGTTAACTACGTCTCCCAAGACTGTTTTCATCACTTTTGTAACTCAATTACCATGTACGGTGCCCAGTACCTCGCAGGTCTTTAATAAGTGTCTGTGAAGTAAATGAAATCTATGCTCTGATGTTTTCAAATCTAAGAAAACACTGTTGTGGGTAAAAATGTAGTAATTAAAGGGAAAAGTTAATAAATTTAAGACAAATAAGTAAATGGCCAAGAATAGAGTGTTCTATTATTAATAAATAATGACTGTATTAGCATAATAGTATAGGAAAAGCAGTTGAGCAAAGTTCACTAGTATTCTATATAATTAACGTTTAAAAAAAAGATTCAGGGGCGCCTGGGTGGCACAGCGGTTAAGCGTCTGCCTTCGGCTCAGGGCGTGATCCCAGCGTTATGGGATCGAGCCCCACATCAGGCTCCTCTGCTGGGAGCCTGCTTCTTCCTCTCCCACTCCCCCTGCTTGTGTTCCCTCTCTCGCTGGCTGTCTCTATCTCTGTTGGATAAAAAAAAAAAAAAAAAAAAAAAAAAGATTCAACAGTTTGAGGGACCTTTCACATTCTTTTGTTAACAACTCCTGATATAAAATTATGCTATAGTAAGAAACACAGTAAACACAGATACAAACATAGCTACATCGACCCTGTGTCTTTTTTTTTTTTTTTAAAGATTTTTTATTTATTTATGTGACAGAGAGACAGCCAGCGAGAGAGGGAACACAAGCAGGGGGAGTGGGAGAGGAAGAAGCAGGCTCATAGTGGAAGAGCCTGATGTGGGGCTCGATCCTAGAACGCCGGGATCACGCCCTGAGCCGAAGGCAGACGCTTAAGGACTGTGCTATCCAGGCGCCCCGACCCTGTCTCTTTTTAACCAATGTATATACTCCCCGTCTTAAATTATAATCTGGCAGCAATTCTTTTCAAGCTCTGGTTTTTTAAGGATTAAGATATAGGTTATAGAATCCTTGAATTCCCAAATTGTCAGCTTGTAAGGAGGGATAACTTCATACATCATTTTGCATTAAATTACATAGTGTTTGAGTGGCAAAATGTCAGGAGCTTTCTAAACATTTATCACTTCATACGTTTTTCAAGTTTTAGGTATTTCAGCAATTTTTGAATAAAATAATGGGAACTCGTTCTGCATACAGTGAAAGCTTTGACAGACATACTTTGGCATAGCGATGATAAATATTTCAAAAGGGTCAAAGTTTCTACACAAAATAATTTATCATCATTGTGAGCTTTTATGTAACATAAAATGTCTTCCCGAATGATAGATTTGCTTATATTATTGGTTTTAATAGACTTCGAAGAAGAGAGATAATCCACGGGATCCTGCACTGATGTCAAATGTTAGAAAGTAGTGTTACGTTTCTGTTTGGAGAGCTAGTTTATTTTATTTTTTATTTTATTTTTTTGCCAGATGGGCAATAGCTTTATTATATATTTTCTTCTTACAGTAAATCTCAATAAAATGAAATTCCAGTCTACTTAAGATGCTGTATAATGAGAACCATACCGAATAATAATACATCTTGTTTAACTTTACACTGAAAACAGAAACCGACAAGTTGTTCGGTCTTGGGATATTACGTACTTTGGAAATCTTGGTGTTTGGTATTTAGTAATGCTCTCGACACTCATTATGTGTAACTTGAGATGTTCCTACAAATACAGGGTGTTAGTAAAACTGACTCCACAAATGAGAGAGGGGGACGCGGAGGGAGGCAGCAAACTCATAAAAGTCAAAAATGCTAGAGAAATTACCAAGCACTTGCACAATAGCACTATATGGGAAGGTCTTGGCAGACACATAAGGGAAAATCAACAAAATAAAATAAAATACATATGTAAATACCGAAGGATGAGCCCAATTCTTCGATGCCCAAGTTGGAAAGCAGATTTGAACCCATGGGAGGGCCTGTGGCACCAGTACTCATGAAGGGTGAACATCGACCCTTGCTGTACGCACGACCTAGTGGGTTGGGGGCATAGCGTCAAGGAGTGTCTGGGAGCTCTGTGCCCTGAGTCCCTCACTGCCCTGGGCACATAGCTTAGGTGAGGAGTATCGACTGGTAGGAATGTTGTTCTTTGTATTGCTGTTAGAACATCAAGATGCAGCCTTTTTTTTTTTTTAAAGAAAACATCCATTAAGCACTTACTATGTATCAAATAATGTCCAGTGCTTAGCACCTGCCCTATCTCATTTAATATTCACGAAGACTCCAATGAATACTTACTGTTATTACTTTGTTTTTCATTTTAAATCTAAGAATTGAGGCTTTTGGGGAGCTTAAGTTTCAAGCATGCAAACAGTAGACCTTGCCCTTCAACCCAGACCTTCTAATCACAAAGGGTTCTCCCAGGGGGCACTGGAATGTGAAAATCCATAGGGAAGGAAGTGAAATGTGCCTTCACTGAGGGCCACTAGACTAGATAAGGTTTTTCTACCAGATCTAGAAAACGGAAGGCAGAGACAGTATTTGGTGGCAGAGGCTGGGCAAAGATTCTTCTAAGTAACATTTGTGTATTCCAGGCAAGAATCTTCAGTACAAGGACTTTATAGTAATATGATAGATGAGAATTCACAACAGGCTATTTTCGTCAACTCTAACAGTATTTTTTTTTAAAGATTTAATTTATTAATTTGAGAGAGTGAGAGAGCGAGAGAGCAAGCACAAGCTGGAGGAGGAGCAGAGGGAGAGGGACAAGCAGACTCTGAGCATGGAGCCCGACGCGGGGCTGGATCTCACGATCCTGAGATCATGACCTGAGCCGAAACCAAGAGTTGGACGCTCAACCTACTGAGCCCCCCAGGCGCCCCTAAGAGTCTTTAAAACAACAATTCAAAAACTACATGTGAACACTAAATGTGTGTATTTTAAAGTTATAGAAAGCATTCATGTAGATTTAATCTTAAAGTATTTGTTTCTGATATCATGTTTCATAGTGTCATACTGTTATTTCCATGTATTTCTGGGTGATTTTAATGAGGGGTGGGGGCTGGATCCACATCTAAAATGTTATCCAAGGAAGAAGGGAATTTGTGCATGACAGCAAAAACATTGTATGTCTGCTCAAGTGTGTTCTTTACCTCTGAAAATACCTTGATGCCTATTATCTTGTTTTTATTTTTGTTTTTTAAGATTTATTTACTTATTTTAGAGAGCACAAGTGGGAGGGGGAGAGGGAGAGAGAATCTCAAGCACACTCTGCTCCTAGCACAGAGGCCGACGTGGGGCTCGATCTCATGACCCTGAGATCATGACCTGAGCGGAAACCAAGAGTCGGACGCTTAATTGACTGGGCGACCCAGGCGCCCTGATGTCTATTATCTTCTAATAATGTACTGTAGGACAGGGGCCACCATCCCTGCTGTATGAGTGAGACACAGGCTGAGGGCCGGTCAGTGACTTACCCGATGCCTTTTAAAAAGCTAGTGTGCAAAGACTACTCATGATACCAGATCTCTCGACCCGATTTCAGGATTCCCTTTCCTATACCGAGCTGTTGTCCTTCTCATCTCAATTGTTCTGAATCAAAATTTAAAGAAATTAAAAAATTTTTTAACACAAATTGTTGATTTATTTCTTTTTTTGACAGCAGCACATATAATCAGAAGTTGTCCATTTGTTGAAATGTGCTTCTAAATACAAGATGTTTACCCACTGAAAATGGCTGCATTTGGCAAAATCACTTGTTAAGTTCCTTGTTTGGAATTAGAAATGTATTTTCTTTACATTAAAAATCTTGGAAATGATGGTTCAGTCCCCAGTTGGTCTACAAAATTCTGTCTCTATATCCAACAGAAATATACATACACATAGCACCAACAAGCAGGAACGAGAATGTTCTCAGAAGCATTATTTGTAATAACCTCAAACTGGAAACCCAGATGTCTGCCAGCAGTAAAAAGGATAAACAAATTATAGTGTTTATCATATATCATACCATATCATTATAGTCAACCAAGGAATTCTACAGATCAACGTAAATGAATAAGGCATTGCCAGGAGCAATGACATGGATACGTCTCACGATTGCAGTGCTGAGCCAGAGAACCCATTCACAAAACACACAAATATTGTATAAGTCAATGTGTATAAAGTTCAAAAGCAGGTACAATTAACTGGTAGGAGGAACAGAAGTCACCAGAGTAATTACCTCTAGGGAGGGGGGCTAGGTAACGACCAGGAGAGGCCACAGGGGACTTCTGCAATGCTAGTAATATTTCCATTTTTCTATCTGGGCAGTGGTTCCACTGGTGTGTTCCCTTATGATCTGTATACTTTTCTAAATGTATGTTATTTAAAAGTAGCCCATCTGACACATAGCATAACTAAAGGATGTGTATTCTCACTTCCTGCGCGTGCTCGGCTCTATAAGGCCCCGAGGTGCTCCCCTCGGAAAGATAACTGTGTGGAATGGCAAGTGAGTCCATCAGCCGGAGCTGGAGGGAAGGGCGAGGAAAGGCTTGCTTAGAGCAAGTCCTGAGGGTTAAACGGAAAGCAATCTGATTAAACAAATTCATGTACTGGGTTAATGACTACCAGCTCATGGCCTTCCCAGATTGATTTGTAGTTTACAAACATTATGGCGTGTCTTGGTGAGGATGTGGAGAAACGCAAGACTTGTGCCCTGGAGACGAGATTGTAAAGCGGTTCAACTGCTACGGAAAACACTACAGTGATTCCTCAAAAAAAAAAAATTTAAAACTGGAACTACTATACGACCCAGAATCCCACTTCTGGACGTACACGCCAAAGAACTGAAAGCAGGGTCTCAAAGAGGTATTTGCAAGTCCATGTGCATAGCAGCACTATTCAGAAGAGTCAAGAGGCAAAAGCACCCCGAATGTCCATCAACAGAAGAATGGATACAGAACACAGACACAATGGAATAGTACTCAGTCTTAAGAAGGAAGGAAGCTTTGTCACAGGCTGTAAAAGGGACGAAACTTGAGGACATTATGTTAACTGAAATAAGCCAGTCGCCAAAAGACAAATACGGTTTTGATTCCAGTCTCACCGGGTATCTAAAGTAGTTCAGATTCATAGAGGCAGAACGAATGGTGGTTACCAGCGGGTCAGGGTAAGGGGAAATGGGGAGTCGTTGTTTAAAAGGTGCAGAGTTTCAGTTTTGTAAGATGGAAATGTTCTGGAATCTGTTGCACAACCGTGTGAATATATCACAGGGTCTGTGAATGGGCCAGATGTGCTTGTCTACCCTTTAAATCATGCCCTGCTTTCACGCCTTTGCTCCTATCATTCCTGGCCCCAAGTCCTGTCTGATGACATCTCACCAATACCTCGAAGTCCGGTTGAAACGACGTTTGTTCACGAGGACTTCCTGGAACAAACAACTATCCTGTCCTACCACAGCACTTTGTAGTATTTTACCTAAAACATCCCACTTTTTGTCTGAATAAATTTTTTACTTTCTGCAGTTGTGAGGAGCGGGGAGTTGCAAGAGAAGCAGAAATGGCTCTTTGCAGTGAGAGGGTAAAACAGGCACGTCGAGGGGAAAAAGAGAGGAGTTTGGGAAGAATGGGAATAAATGATAGGATTTTAGCTATGAAAAAAAAGAGAGGATAGTTAAGGGAAAGGTTTAACATATAATTCAGCTTTCTCAATATTTTGCTGAAAGTTGATCTTAGAGGCTGGATCTCTGTAGCTGAACTGGTTCCTGAGAAACAGGGGTGACTAACAGAGCCCCTGAGACAGTAAGAGTAAGGAGAAGCTTTGGGGGCACCTTGTATAATTCCTCCCTTTTTCTCGGTCAGAATGCTTTTATTTATTTATTTTTAAAAAGATTTTATTTAAAAGGGGCGCCTGGGTGGCTCAGTTGTTAAGCGTCTGCCTTCGGCTCAGGGCGTGATCCTGGAGTTCTGGGATCGAGCCCCACGTCAGGCTCTTCCGCTGGGAGCCTGCTTCTTCCTCTCTCACTCCCCCTGCTTGTGTTCCCTCTCTTGCTGGCTGTCTCTCTCTCTGTCGAATAAATAAAATCTTTAAAAAAAAAGATTTTATTTATTTATTTGTCAGAGAGAGAGAGGGAGAGTGAGCAAGGAGAGCGTCAGGCAGAGGCAAAAGCAGGCCCCCCACTGAGCAGGGAGCCAGATGTGGGACTCGATTCCAGGACCCTGGGATCATGACCTGAGCCGAAGGCAGATGCTCAACCGACTGAGCCACCCAGGCGCCCCAGAACCCTTCTAAATTAGTTGTAATATCTAACATTTGTCATCTACAACCTTAATGAGCATACTTTTAATACTGTCACCCATGTTGATGATAAAAAATTATCATGATATCAATTCTAGAAACAATGCGCATGGATGTGAAGCTGTTGGTCACTATTGCGAACTGTGTTACTAACAGCCAAATGGTCTACTTTACAGACCATATCTTTCTAGGTTGTCTCACGGTAATCTTGGATTCAACCAATCTGAAGATATTTACGATGAAATATTTCTTATATAATTAAAAAAATCCATTCTAAAACCTCCTAGTTTTTTTCTGTAGGCTTTCCCAGTTAATGTTAAGCAAAAAAGCCTCACTAATTGAAATAATTTGGAGACAATATGCTAGTGAAATTTTACGAAGACATTTTCTTTCTGACTCGAAGACCATTGCGGTGAGAGAAATTACAGCGTACATTCCTTTTACCTGTCAAGGCTGATGGAGACGAGAGGGATCCATGATATTCTAGTGATCCCACCTCCTCCCCACAGGAAAAAAAAGGGCATGCCATTGTTTTTAACCAATGTATGCTGGTTTGATACTTAAAAGCCAGCATGTGGAACACTTGAAACCAAAATGTGTAATTAAAGAAAATTACACACCACGAAGCAGCAAGTTCGGTGCCATTTTTAGTTCTGTGTGGAGAGAAAAGGTGCCAAATTTTGATCTTGTCTCTGGGGACCATGCCACTGAAGTTGCTATCACAGTTACTATTATTTCTACTGGCATGCCTGTGTTCTTCGATCCTGCCAAATATGGATGGGAAGGAGGGGTGGTGACAGCTGGTGACATGGTCCAGAAATCTGCCAGAACCTTGGAGCAAATTACAGGGGATGTTGTGAAGTGAACACAGAAGCAAGCACCCTTGCCATCAGAAACCCGAATGTCGCTTATGCCACCAGAACCCTGAGGAGTAACACTCTGAGGTTTTGGCAACCTGGAGTATAGTTCTTAGCATGCCTGCCATTATTGGCTAAATGCTGTTTAATCTTACAAGATCAAGCAAACATTCTCACAAAGACCAAAAAAAAAAAAAAAAAAAAAAAATCTGAGATCACAGAAGAACCCAAATCTGGTAAGAAAAAATGGACTTAAAAAATATCATCCTGAAAATGTCTGCAATGCAGTTTTGTGTCTGCCTCCAAAACCCTGAGAGCTCATCACCCGGGCAAGCTACGGTCTAAAGCTTCCCTGCCTTGCAATTCACCTCACATCCACCATGGTACATTTTCCCCAAAATAATCTTTCTGAGAAAGATTCATTAGGAACATGTGATCAGAAGTTGCAGGAAAAGAAAATCAGAATCTGACCTTTTATCGTTAAGAGCACAGTTTTCAACACAGATTGCCTGTGGCGTCTCGTGGAGCCTTTGTTGATATTAAAAGAGAACTGGGTCCCAGTCTCCATCTTGGCTCCAACTAGTTGTGGGACCTTGGCAAGTCACTGGGCTTCTCTGAGGCTTAGATCTCCCATTTATATAAATATCTAAAGAGCTTGCACAAAATGATCTCTAAGGTCTCTTCCAGATTTAAACTCTTTGATATGTCAGTATGTTTTCAAATATAAATATTTAGGCTACATCATTGAGTAGAGGCAAAGACATCTGGCATCAATAAGATATCAACATATTAGAATACTAATGCTGTTGGTTCCTTTTTTTTAAAAATCTGAGAATAAAATAAAATTGCGTGGGGTCAAACCACCATTTCGTGCACACAATTCCTTCGGTATCTTGGGTTCTGAAAGCAGAATTTCATCATTTTATGTTTCAATTTCACAAATATATAAATATACACGATGTGCATGTGCAGTGATTAGATTTTACGGAACAAAATAAGAAAAATACTCTTAAATATAGGACAATGATTTGATTGGATACATGCTTACAGAATACAGCCAGGTTTTCAATGGAAAATGAAAGCATCTCATGTAAAGATGCAGTTTGTAGCTTGGACCCCTACTGGTCTAAACTGTCATTAGGAATACATAGTTTTCCATAAATTAGCTTTTGTTTTGGATTTCCTGCTGTGTTCATATACATGTTGACGGAGTGTGTGAGGCAATATTTTGGCATTCTAATCCATTATTATTTGATATTAGCTTTCAAGTCTAATATTATCCGAACAGTCTACATCTTGCTGGCCCAAACATGGTCATTCTACTGATTTATTTTTGTTTTATTTTTTCTAAATACGGTCATTTTAAAATCCATAATTTTTTGGAAAGCTTTCATATTAATACGTACTCAAGCTGTCATTAAGAAGAAGGGAATTATTCCAACTACAGGATATTTTGATATTCAAAAGCACTAATAACACTTGGGGTAGCAAGTTTCTCTGAGTGTTACAAGATCGCATACTGAAATCATAGGTTTTATGTAAACTAACAGTTTTTGAGGGAGAGGGGGAAGGAGACAAGGAGTGGCTGCCGGTATTTTATATATCCACGCTGTGTATTTTTCCTTTCTACTCTTTTTTTGGCATTATGTCATTAATGGGAAGGGAGAATCACTTTGGCTATCGAAATGTCTTGATGAGACTGTGATTTAGTTATGTAGATTTGCCAGGACAGGTATGTAGATTAAGTCAGAACTTCGAAAACAGGCTGTTTTCCTATGTGTCATTAGTTTTCTCTCATGTCCAGGCTCTGTTCTCTGAAAGAAGCATTCACTGTCCAATCTCATGGAAAGAACACAGCGTTCACCATTATGATTAGCTGTCCAAAGGGGCCGGTCATTATCCATCAACTTTGAGGTAACGGTTGTCAACATTAAGGAATATGGCAAGAGGACCTATGTCAAGAACATTCGAAATACACAATGAAATCATTTATATGATTTATGGACTATTCCCCACATGCCAATATACTGACTTTGCTGTTATCACGAAATGTATGTAACAGAAGATGCATTAGTGACAGTTATTAGCAGCTTTGAAACCATTGAAATCCCATGGATCTGCTCATTATTCAAAAGCCTGTTGTACTGACTCAATTTTCATCTGGATTTCTTTCTTGCATAATAGCTTTAAGAGCTAGCTCCTCCTTTCATGCAACAAATGTGTACGTATGTTAATAATCTACTTAAACATAAAACTTTCTTTGGCTTGCTCTGGCTTTTTTAAAAAAAGATTTATTTATTTGAGAGAGAGAGTGAGAGAGAGAGAGAAGGGGGAGGGGCAGAGAGAATTTCAAGGAGACTCCCTGCTGAGCGTGGAGCCCTACATGGGGCTCAATCCTACAACCCTGAAATCATGACCTGAGCAGAAACCAACTCAACGGACTGAGCCACCCAAGTGTCCTGGCTTGTTCTGACTTTTTAAAAAAGTAGTAGAATAGATCTGAAAATTACATTTCTTTGAAATTGTAAGACACTTTAGTCTTCATTATTAAAAGATCCA
Organism: Ursus maritimus; assembly: GCF_017311325.1. Classification (NCBI taxonomy): domain Eukaryota; kingdom Metazoa; phylum Chordata; class Mammalia; order Carnivora; family Ursidae; genus Ursus; species Ursus maritimus. The sequence goes on along the minus strand of NW_024425341.1, from coordinate 33,349,898 downwards.
ACTATCAGGGACGTGGAGATTTCTAGAGGAAAACTGGTGTGTCAAAATATGGCAAAACCCACAGTTTGTTCCACGGATGAGCGAAGCCATATGAAAACTGTCTTTCTCTGCTTGACTTCTTTCACTTGGCATAATCCCCTCCAGTTCCATCCATGCCAATGCAAATGGTGGGTAATCATCCTTTCTGATGGCTGGAGTAATATTCCATTGTATATATGGACCACATCTTCTTTATCCATTCGTCTGTTGAAGGGGATCTTGTCTCCTTCCACAGTTTGGCTACTGGGGACACTGCTGCTATGAGCACTGGGTGTTATATGCCAACTAATGAATCGTTGAACACTACATCAAAAACTAAGGATGTATTATATGTTGGCTAATTGAACATAATAAAAAAAAATAAATATAAAAAGTATGGCAAAATCCAGAAAAACATCCCCTTCAAAATTGTCCACTTCTTTAAGAGGTTATTTGAGAGGGAAAACGTGATCTGGGAATGTGTGCATGTGCGCACGTGAGTGCACGGTTCTCAGGTGGCAACTTTAAACAGAATCAACGACCCTTCAGGAATCTAGGTACAACTAGCTCGTGCAGTTTGTTGTTTACCATCTGTTCATAGACAAAAACGGAGTCACTGTCTCCCTTATCAAGCTCTGTTGCATGGACGCCACTTCACCACTTCCGGTTTCTAGTGCATGATGGTAACTTTGACAGATCTTATCAGTCTTCCTTGACCCGCCCACGTCATCACGCAGGTGGGAACAGATCCTCGGAAGCCAGTTTTCCAGCTGCTCCCCATTAATCTGGGCTGACTTGGAGAGCAGGTTTCCTTAGTCATGAACTTAACTATTATTAATGGATATTTATGAAGCGTTTGCGGACATTTATTTCAAAGCAAAATACAAAGGAAGTTGTCATCTCTGATCCCCAGGGTACCTGCTCACACCGCCAACCTGCTTTTGTATTTGGTGGTCTCACGCTCCTCTCCTAGAAATAAGTGGCCCACTTTCCCACTTTAAACATGCATTGCTTCTATGTGATTCTTTTCTAAGATCATAAAGAATTTCTCTGTAGTAGTAAAAAGCATCTAAAAATATCTTGACTCTAAAAATAGAAAATAATGGTAAAATTTGTGACTATTTGAAATGATTGAAATAATATGGTTAGGTTTTATGTACTCACATGGGCTCACTAACTACATCATGCAGTTCCGTTGATAAACTACAAATGTGGTCAATGAAAAGATTAAGGATCTAGAATGAATTAAAAGGCCCAAAGAAAGAAACCGACAGCATCTTCAGTCTCCTCTGTAATGATTCCTGTACATGTTTTTTTTTTTTAAATGTGCGTATCACCTTTATGATTTAATTGTGAACCACCTATGCCTTTTTATTTTATTTTTTTAAATTTTAAAATTTTTTTAAAGATTTTATTTATTTATTTGAAAGAGAGACAGCCAGTGAGAGAGGGAACACAAGCACGGGGAGTGGGAGAGGAACAAGCAGGCTCTCAGCGGAGCAGGGAGCCTGATGCGGGGCTTGATCCCAGGACCCTGGGATCATGCCCTGAGCCAAAGGCAGACGCCTCACGACTGAGCCACCCAGGCGCCCCAATGCCTTTTTATTTTATAACTAAATATATTTTTACATTTATACGTTTATTTTTTCCCATGAGATGACTAGCTTAAAAGTTTAAATGCATTTTAAAAGAAAATTTTATAGCATTACCTTAAAGGAAAAATCAACATTTACTGATACAAACAGAAGGCAACAGTAAGAATAAATGGAGTAAACCATAAGTAACATTATTAAAACCTGTGTAGAAATGATAGCCAGCAGAAGTTTTCTTTATTTGTGAAAGAGACGGGTCATGACACGCAAACATCTACTGAGACCTTCGTCGTGACATACTCAGATACGATGGGGTAATTCCTCATTTTGTCCTTCAGACATGTACCACCTTTAAATTCTGAAATCCTTATGAGAAACAGTGCCCAATAATATCGTGGGGAAAAGTCCCAGGTTCAACATAAAAAGACCTGGATTATGGCCCCTGTTTAAATATATATGGGACAAGCCACTGATACTCTGGGCCTAACACTTTTCTTCCTAAAATGCGTGGATAATAATATTTGATTCACTAGATTGTTATAAAGAACAATAGCAGCTAAAACTGAGCACTTCCATTTTATCAGGTACACTAATTATTTTATCAAAGATATCCAAGAGCTGTATTATTACTAATCCTGTCTACACTGCTGAGGAAACTCTAGTTTATGCAGGGTAAGTACCCTGCCCAAGATTACATAGCTAGTAAGTGACAGAGGTGGGATACAAAACTCAAATCTTACTGTTTTGAAGGTCTGTACTTATAAACAGTGTTCTAAAAATATGTTGGAATATGATACGCAAATTTGACATTATATTTTTCCATATAAGATCGTGAGATCACCGTGGTAAAGACTATGTCTTCCCTTTGTGAATTCAGTGCTTAGGAGGGAAATTCAGTAATTGCTAAACTTAATGGAATTAAATTGTGATATTGGTCATAATTACAAGGAAATGCCTATGAAAAAACAAATTAAAATATGCAAGATGCAAAACTACTTGCATCGTTTTTTCTCAGAATGAAGCCCCTTGGGGTACCTGGGTGGTTCAGTTGGTTAAGGGACAGACTTTTGGTTTTGGCTCAGGTCATGATTTTATGGGTCCTGGGATTGAGCCTGGCCTGGGGCTCTGCGCTCAGCGGGGAGTCTGCTTGAAGGTTTTCTCTCTTTGCCCCTCCCCCTGTTGGTGTGTGGGGGCATGCTCGCGCTCTCTCTCTCTCTCTCTCTCTCTCTCTCTCAAATTATTTATTTGAGAGTGAGCAAGCGAGAGAGAATGAGCAGTGGGGAGGGGCAGAGGCAGAGGAGCCTGATGTGGGGCTCGATTCCAGAATCCTGGGATCACGACCTGAGCAGAAGGCAGACACTTCACCGACTGAGCCACCCAGGTGCCCCAATAATAAATCTTTTTTTAAAAAAGAATGAAGGGCCCCATATTCTAGAATCACATGCGGTGATCTTCAAGGTAGCCTTGGATGTCCTTCTACAGCTCTGGGAAATGTTCGGTAACACGTGGAAGACTTTCTCTTCTCTAGGGGCACAAGAAGGCCTACGAAAAGTGATAAAGGGGACAGAAAGCTCACTAGTAAGGCAGAAAGGGCAAGATCAGTGTGTGGGTCAAGTATTAGGGAGAAAGGACAATTCCAGGCTGGAGCCAGCCCACGTCATGGCAGCCCTGCCGATGAAGACCGCCACCAGGAGAGGAGCTTTAGTTCTGTCTCTGGAAACCTGAGTAGGTCACCAGTGAGAATATTCAACAGGTAAAGGAAAGACTGGAAGTTCTCATCTTTAAAAACACTGAATACTATCTCAAAAGCCATCTTGGTATTATACAGAAGTGGGTCTAGATAAACTGTTTTTTGATTCCGTTTGATATGTGCTTAAAATGCATAATGGAAGTGTCTTAAAGTAATGCCTTTTAGGTCCAACTCAATAAAGGAAATTGGACATGCTGAGCTCTTTGGTTATCAAATGAGCAATGTGATTTTCATTTCCCAGCAACGTTTGAAATACAAGAAGCATATGTTTCTTAAATTTCTTCAGAACAGATTAATAGAGTACTCAGGAATGTTTATTAAGAACTCAGAAACCATTTCTTTTCACAGTTTTAAAACGACCTTCTGGGCATACTTGATAAGCAAAACTCAGAGTATATATGTTTATTATCTACAATCAAGGGAAAGGAACAATTAGAAAGACCATAAATCAGAACAGACCATAAATTTTTGTGACAATTTGAAATCCATTTGCCCCAGCTTTCCAAAGTAACACTTCTTTCCCTTTCTAGGTGTTAACTACAAGACAGGATCCTAGCTATACTAACTCATCAAAGAAAACAAATGAATATCATTACTTTTTTTCCCCCTCAGACACATTGAGATTTTATCTTTATTAGATCATAATATATTGGTTTTAGCATTCCTGAGAATTGATTTTTTGGGGCCACGTTTAGGTTTATGTGGTCACACATATAATTTGTCCTAACGTCATCATTTGTCCAAACACATAATCCTACTTATTATTCAGGCTTTAGCAGGAAAACCTTTCTCTAATGCTCAAACTCAGTAAGTTCTGCTTTTTATGCAGTCTCTAGTCTCCTACATTTCTCTTTTTCAAATAGCCCTCAGGATGACAATTAAATGCTCATTGTTTGCATGCCCTGCGATATAATCTCTAAGAGAGCAAGGGCTCTGTTATCTTGTTCGCGGCTGTATCTGTCACGTTGTCTCAATAAATGAATATTGAATGAATGAATGATGGATGGACGAATGGACGGTCACTTCCTTCTCTGGCATGACATTACAAAGCACCACCAAAGGAACCGTGGAACCTTAATTTTAAGGAAGAAAGACGAAGTGTGAGGAGTCGGTAGACATTCCAAGGGTGTGCAGAAACAATAAATTAAAAGAGTGGATACATATTTGAGTTTTATTTTACCTGTTATACTATGGGATGAGACCTTCATTTGAATATAGATTCAATAGAACTTAAAGGTTTTATGATGAATTTCTTCCTAACACACCTAGCCATCTATCACATCTGTAAAAAATCGTATATATGCCAGTTACTCTTCCTTTCACTCCTCTGGATATAGCTGTTTCTCTCCGAACACACCGCTTTCAGTACCACTAATGTAAAAGCAAATGGCATATGCAACACCAATTAAATATTTATGCAACGTAGCACTGAAATGGTAAATATTGTATTATGCTTTCCACTTGTCATTAGGCAGGAGATGTTGCTACATTCCACAAAAATGATAGCCTCAAACAGAGAAAACAGCACCGTATTTCACAGAGAAGATATTTACGTCTGGCAGAAACTGGAGTTTAGCTGGCTTTAAAGGTATTTCTTATTGTTGTTGTCCTTGGGTGTTTTTCAAGTCAGGGAGATCTTTATATTTGAATGGTAAAAACAGTCTGTGTAAACAGAGTATTTCTCATATATTATTTACTTCAGCTGACCTCCTATCAAGCTAGGAGTAAAAGAAATTATTTTGGGGGAGGAGAGGAGGAACTTATTTCCGACATTTGTATTAATTTCTTGAAAGTGGTGGTGATTTCTCTTTTATGTACAGTAATAAACAATATGAGAATAAACTCAAAAGTGAACAATTGTATGTTGTACTAATGAAAGGCAACAAAAAATTATAATGTCCAAAAGTTGAGTGTGCAGTATACAACCTTTTTCTCACTTTAGGTTCAATTCAGAAGTCACTGATGTAATTATACGGGTTTGACTATAAAGGAACTGAATTCTTAGTGACCTCTCAACCTTTGCTAGGTTTCTTTGTGATATGTCAGATATAGAAAACTAATATTTGCTATAAACTTCTATAGTTCATATTGAAAGTCAGAATAGAGTGCAAATATGACAAAAGAGCTAAACTTTTCTATGGATGCTGGAGGGATATATACACACACTCATATATACACATACACCTATACACACACACCTATACACACACACACATACACACATATATACACATACGCACATATACACACATACATATATACACATATGCACATATACGCACATACATATATGCACACACATATACACACACATATACACACACATACATATATGCATACACACACATATACATACATATACGCACACATATATACACACATACATATATACACATACACACATATACACACATACATATATGCATACACACATATATACATACACACATATACACACACATATATGCATATACACACATACATATATGCACACATATATACACACATACATATATACACATACACACACATACACACATATATATGAAAGCACAATTTCACTCATACAAAGTGCTGTCCTCAATAAGAAAAAAATACAACTATCTAGAATGGGTTCTTTTTTCAATTTACAGACTCACCGCAGAGTGCTGTGGTAGCATGCTTTATCATATTACTATTTTCCTCCTCTTCTAGAGGTAAACTGTTCCATTCTAATCCTGCATTTACCACTGAATCAGGCTTAAATATGTCCTTAATTTCATGTGGCCAAGGATAAAATAAAATATTGATATGTTGATTTAAAATTTCTAGTTTATAAGTTTCAATCCTCTAAAACACAGGCAATGTATTTTTTTCTTCAGTGTGATGAAATCACATTAGTATTATTAAAAAGCCAGCATCCCATCTCAGGCAAAATGCATTTTCTGAATGTAATGCAACCAGGAGTTAAGGGAAGAAGCCGTAGTGAAAAATGGTACGTAATTCATTGCTTGGCTGTGTTCTATCACCTAATAAAACAGCACTTTTACTACAAAGACATGTCCAAAAAGAAAAAGGATGTCACAACACATTTTATTTTGCCATATATATTTAAATGGATGATTTTTCATGAAGCATAAAAGGCTGGCGTGCTTCCCCTCTGACCCTGAGTTGCGTATATGTAGCTAGTACCGTAATCAAGTTCAAGGTACACGGAGAGGTAAAAATGTTCATAAAATGCAAATCAACACAGAAGTAGGACAGATAACTGCCACGGAATCATAACCGCAATGAACCTAAATTCGACAGGTTATGTTTTGCTAGATCTAGGGAATGCTTATGTTGTTAAACAGCCTTTTTAGCAGACATGTGACAACATCTATTTTAGGACTCGGTTGGTAGCAGCTGCTCAAAGGAAATAAATAACGACACATGTATTTTTTAACCGAAAAGGAATATCGAAAATGCAAGCAGCTCTTTGCTTAGCAGCGTATGTCAGGAGTCCAGGAGAAAAACAATGCTGAGTTATTTCTTGCTATTAGGAAATGAGCTGACAAACCAGTCCCTTAAAAGTTAAGATATTTGCGGCGGGGGGTGGGGGGTGCACTATGGAGGGTTCGGAGGGAAATGGGACGCAACTGTTAATAGAACAGGGTACCCTTTTCGGAGGTGATGGAAATGTTCTAAAATTGAGTGTGGTGATAGTTGCAAATTGTGCCAATGGCGAACCAGACCCTTTCAATGGGTAAACTGTATGGTGTGTGAATTATACCTCGACAAAGCTGTTATATTAAAAACAAAACAAAACCCTGTCGTCCAATGAATTATTCTTTGGGATAAAGGGCCAAAAACTGAGAAAATACGTCAGCAAAATATAATTTGATAAGATTTTTTTTTTCTCTCGTTTTCCTGAAATTTAAAGAACATGTGCAAATACTTTTGGTGCTACTCTACATGGGAAATTATTCGAATTTTCAGACTCTGCCTAAAAGTATATGGAAATGTTAGTGAGGATTTTAAATGTCCCTCATGGTGTCATTGGAAGTTTCAATTGATTTTGTTGCAGTTTTAAATGGTGTTAACGTAATTATTCAACATTTATTTTGACTTAATAATGTTTCAATAATGTTTATGATTTATGGTAAGATTTCTGGGCATTTTCTGTGGGTGCAACATCAAAATTTCAGGTTAGCTCCCCACCAGGCAAAAGAGCATTCTGTGAGTAAGGAATAATGAAGGTTCCTACTCGTTCCATAACTGTGCACAGAAGCAAAAGTAACCAACAGACCATTCCTTTTTTATCCATTCTTTGGTGAACAACAGCTGGATATCTGCCCATCTTTTAATTTTCTAACTTTAGAACAGAAAAAAAGGAGAATGAATAAATTCAGGCTCAGAAAAAGTAGCACAGGTATTCTTTTGATAGGGCTGTATCACTAAGTATCATCATTGAGCTTCACCTCTGTGTTCAGTAGAATTTTCATTGTGTAAAGATACCAACTTAAAGATTAATGCATTAAAGGAGGATTTTAATTGGAGTTCAGTTATCTAAAGAAAATCATACTGTGACTCTGCTGAAAAGAAGCTGGCCACATGTACATGCTTGGAACATTCGATTTTTGAAATTGGGCTATGATCAGTCTTGGCACATCTATTCTATTATGTATCAGCTATAGCTTCTCAATTCTGCTCACTCCTCTATCCTGACAGGGCTTCACGATCTCCCACCTAGACTAGTTTTCTAACGGCTGGTCTATACTTGCGCTGTCAAAATGGTAGCCACTAGCCACATGTGGCTGCTGGAGTGTCAATTAACAATAAAATTTAGACTCCAGTTCTTTAGTTCACTAGCCATATTTCAAGTGCTCAAAAGTCACATGTGTCTAGTGACTACTGAATTGAACAGGGCAGAAAGAGAACGTTCCCATCATCAAATATAACAGTTGACAGTGCTGGCCTATGGCCTTGCTACTTAAAGTGTGGTCTAGGGGCCACAGCAACATCACCTGGGAGTCTGTTTGAAATACACACCCTTTGGGGCTCCTGGGTGGCTTAGCCGGTTAAGTGTTTGATTCTTGATTTTGGCTCAGGGCATGATCTCAGGGTTGTGAGATCGAGCCCCACGTCAGGGTCCACTCTGGGCATGGACCCTGCTTAGGATTCTCTCCCTTTCCTGCTCCCCTACTTAAAAAAAATACGTACTCTTTGTTCTGCTGAGTCACGATATGCATTTTAACAAGATCCCCAGGTGACTCCTAGGCACACTGAAGTTTACGAAGCACAAGTCTGTCTTCAATTACATGTTCTGGAATTCCACTAAAGTAATCTTATATAAAGAACGACAGCAACAGAAATGATTATTTTTCATTGCTATGCTTTAATATCTTCAATTTCTTCCCATTTTCAGTTCTTTACCTCAGGGGAGCTGGTATAGTAGAGTGGGGTCCTTGACACTTTCCAGTCCAGCTTCCATCATTGGCTGTGTGACTCCGGGCGAGGGGCCCCCTAAGTGATAGATTCTTCTTGTTAAATGGATGATAGCATCTTCTTATTAAATTCATGGCGGTGTTGTGAAAATTAAGTAAGGCAATTCATATGCAGCCTCGAACACCGAGTCTGGCCCTCTGTGAGTGCTCCATGCCACCACAGACACTTCACATTGCTTCCTTTCCCTGCTTCAGATCATCTGTCTTCGAGGTGATCTCCCACTAACCATTTTGTCATCCAACCTAGTGAACCGAACTCTTCTTCATTTTTCAGGCATCACCTGCCAGATCAAGTCTTTCCCCAACATCTTCAGCTAGAGATCAGTATTTTCCCTTCCTTTCTCATCTAGTTTTTGTTCATAAGGCTTGAGCTGCTACGTAAGGACGTCCTCTTAAAAGTGTGTTTGCACATGTCACTTGACCATGAGCTTCTGGAAGAAAGCTAATTTGAACCTCTAACATCTATCAGAGTGCCCAAATGACCTAAAACTAATTGTTGAAAAACCATAAAAGTACCAGAAGAAAATTTAATTGAATTAAAAAAAATACTCTTTAGAGTGAATAAAGACTTTATAAGGCATGACATGACAATCAGAAATTACAGAGAGGGGCGCCCGGGTGGTTCAGTCAGTTAAGCGTCCTACTCTCCATTTCGGCTAAGGTCATGATCCTGGGGAAGTGAGACTGAGCCCCATGTCGGGCTCTGTGTGAAGATAGAACCTGCTTGAGATTCTCTTTCTCCCTCTGCCCCTCCCCCCCTCATTTTGTGCGTTCACGTGCTCTCTCTCTCAAAAAAAGAAGAAATTATAGGGAAAAACTGATAAATTTGATTACCTAAAAAATTCTATATGGTATTTGGCAAAACAGTTATGAGCAAAATTAATGAAAAATTGGAAAATATATAGCACATATGACAAATGACTCATACCCTAAATAAACACTTACAAATCAAAGAAAAAAGAGGAGAAAAGCCCCAATAGAAAAATGGGAGGAAACTAGCCCATTCATACACACACACACACACACACACACACACAGGAATAGAAATAGTCAATACATCTATGAAAAGATATTCAGTAATAAATGAAAACAACAATAAAATGTTTTAGCCTGAGATCCGCAAGGGTCTAGAATAGTGATAATAAGTAGTGTTGGTTGTTGTGTGAACAGGGTAATTAGGCCATGGTTTTGCAAAATGTAAAACATCCCCACCATTTTGGTACACCCTTTCAAAGAATTTATTCTGATAAAAAAATTTGATCAACTGGGGGTGCCTGGGGGCTCAGTCAGTTGAGGTCTGATTCTTAATGTCAGCTAAGGTCATGGTCTCAGGATTGTGAGATCAGCCACTTGTGGGGCTCTGTGCTCAGTGAGGAGTCTGCTTGGGATTCTCTCTCTCTCTCTGCCCCTCCCCCCACTTGCGTGCGAACTCGCTCTCTCTCTAAAATAAATAAATAAATCTTTAAAAAAAATTTGATCAACTGAACACACACACACAAGAAAACAGCCACTGCACTTTTGGGAATTGGTTAAACATAGCCACTAAATAAAATCATACACACACGATGTTTAATAAGTGACAAATGAGAAAGCCTGGTACCAAATGCATTAAAAATATGGAGCTCCATATGCACGGACAAATATCTGGAAGGGTATACACCAAGAAGTTAACAAGTGGTGACCTACGCAAAAAGTCCACAGCGACCTATGGGAATGTATGTTCGCTTTCTTTTTCACTCTTTCCTTATTCTCTGAAATTTTGATACAAACAGGAAAAAAACAACAACAACAATAAAGTCTGTTCTCATCCCCCACTACCTCCCTTTCAGAAGTTATTCCCCTTGACTCTGCTGAAATAACTTTATCTTAGAGAAGAGGCATGCTAATATTACATTCTCCTAACTTCTCACGACCTTACTGGAAGGTGACAGAAAAATTCCTGGGATAGAAGTACTCCCTCAAGCTTTTTATTTTCTTCCTTTCTTAAGGCTTTGACTTTATATTGACAGCCAATACGAGAAAAGAGACCTCTAAGGGAATGGGAGAAAAAATGTAAGGATGGCTGCACTTTTGTTAAAGGTTGTGAGGTCAACCTGATGAGGACATCAGTCTCCCCATTGATTCTGGGGTTTATCAGACTGATCTAAGCTGGACAGGCAAGGGTCCCTTGTCTCCATCTCTGCTGTACACTACACTCAATAGAAAAGGACAACCTTCCCTGACGAGGAGTGCCCTGTTCCTGTTTTCAAGGGCAAAGCAGTATGTTCAGCCTGAAAAGATGTGTCGTGTTGATGAACTAAACCTTTCGCTGATTTAAACCACAACAACAAAATCATTGTATTAGTGTGTTAGTCATTTAAGTACAGGAAGACCAGTGAAAATGGTAAGTATATTTGGGCTTAATTAAAGCAATGGGAGTATGAGATAATTCTTTGACAATAAAAGTAATTTTTGCCAGAGAACAGTTGGTTTGCATTGCCTTAAGTTTCAGCACAAGAACCAGATCATAACAAATGTTGGACAAATATCTGTTGAACTGAGTGTATTAACGATGCAATTTGTATATTTCCATGTGGGGCAGGATGAAATCAGAGGGACAAGTTGATGACAGTGGTATAAAGTAAGGAATAGTGGAATAAAAGATGATGCTACCTATGAAACAGGAAAGCAGGCCATGTTTCCTGCTAGCACCCACTGCGAATAAAACTACACGGTATCAGAACTGATATTCCAAATATTGCATGGCTGGTATGGCGATCAGAAAGGACGCCGAGCACCAAAGCAACAACACAGACACTGACCTCCAGCCCCGCGTAGTGGTTCTCGATCTGTCTGGCATGTACCATGCTAAAAAAAAAATCCCCTACAAATCCCCTACAAATACATATGCTTCATTTATTACACCCCATTTATGCCTGGTGCATTGCAGAACCTTTTAAAATTCTTTAGCAGCACAATGCTGACAGATACAGATAATTTATACCACTAACGAGGAGAGATTCTCTTCTCGGCTAGGTATTCTCTAGCTGAATACTAGGAATCTGTCTCTGCATACTGATTATTTGTTGTGATATTCCTCATTTACCTCTGGGGTTATGAAAGAGCATAGTGTTAGTTCATGAGCGTGGGATCTTGGCCAGGCGACAACCCTTGGGGTACCTGGCTGGAGCATTTTTACGAGGACGGAGTTCACTCAGATTGAAAAACAACAAGAAGTTCTCACCTCTGACGGACAGCGGCTCTACGTGGCGGGGATAATGAGGCTGTCTCCAGGTTCAGTGGGAAAGCGTGGCCTGATTCATTAGTGATGTCTGCCACAGCCAAAGGATCGGAAGTAACAGTACACGCCATGCCCCAGAGATGCCATCTCTGATTCAGTTACCTCTAAAATTCCTTCATGCTCTACAATTCTCTATTTCTCTTAAGTGTTGTGACTCAAAATGGTTGTCTCACTTTCCAAAATACAGCATTTATAAGGAGTATGGTAGTGAATGACGGAACCGGGTTCACGGTGAAAGCCTCATACTATTCTACATATGGCTCTGTAACACTCGTATTCGGTTCTAGAATCTCACGGGCATCACAAATTGCGTTGTAAACTTGAGGACGCATCACGGGCCGGGCTCTTGTTGGGTAAACCATATCGCTTGTGATGAATCTCGGTGGACACCACTAGCATTTCGACATGGTATGCCTTTTCCACACTCACCAGCAGAGCAAAGTCTGATGTGGCCGTTTCCGGCATTTCCAAGAGCCATTTCCAATAGCCCAAATGTTCATACGTGACATGAGACAGTTAAAGAAAAGCACTATTTACAACTTCTATTAGCAGCTCCCATCATTTGGGTTACTATGAAATGAAAACCGTGATCAATATGACATCAGAAAAGATGAAAAATCCACATATGTGAGTGAGTATGTAAGCCATTCATTGTCTCATGGACGCACAGTTCTCTGGAGAGTGCTGCTGAGTGCAAGATGATGGTCCTGAGTTAGATAGCTGAGGTAGCTGAAAGAGGTGTAATACAGTACAAGTAGCAGACAGCTCCCTATTGAATACGCATCGAAGGGGACCCCTGCGTAGTGTCTCTTCCTGCAAGTGCAAGAATGACTGTGTACATGAGACGTCACAGACCGATCCATGTTTCAAGAGGGATACGCCAAACACAAGCTCACGCTCTCGTCTGCGGCCAAGAATAGACCTCGTTCTTTGTGCAAATACAGCTTTTCTATTTATCCACATTTGCCCGAAGATTACCTGAGATGCTCTGTGGACTGATAAGGTATTAACTAATCCCCCCTCCAGAAAATAAACCTCGTAATATACTTCTCGGCCACATAAATGCGTAAAAGCAACACGACCACAATATAACATGCTGACGTACACAGTAATTGTCCAACTGTGTTCTTACCTATAAAATATGATAGGAGTACTGCCAGGAGCACGGAGACCCCTACAGCGCACAGGGCAGTGCATTTCCAGCTACAATACTTTGACGACTTCTTGAACTTAAAAGCACTTCTTGATAGGGTGTTTCTAGGCAGTGGCCGAGTAGGCGGTGAATAGACAGAGCCAGATGCCATCGTGTATCCTGGGGTTGCAGTGCTGAACAGCGGCGTTGTCCCTGTTCCTGTTTTGAATAGGAAATGCCTGCAGAACAAGAGAATATCATCAGAAGATACATACATGCTAACGTGTGGGAGACAGACAACGCTATGCATTAGTTCTTCCCTCTGTCTTCTGTCTCTCTCTCTAATTACCTCATGTAATTAAAAAAATTAACAATTATGGAAATATCTTAACTAACTCATAATGGTGACTCTGACGACAGAAGTTGACTTGTAAGTATACAGAAGTATTGATGCACACTGATTATTCCATCCCTTCAAGTAGATATCTTGAGATGCTATAAAGGTTTGCTAATCATACCATTTCCTGCACAGAACCATTCTGGAACTTCCTCGTAGGAACTGCATTAAGAACATATTCTCATTCCACTTACGACAAATCACGTTACTTTACAGCTACAGGTGTATTTACTGCTATGTGAGACCACGTACTCGGATAAACCCGAGTATGCACGATCACGGTGATGTTCCGCAGACTGATGTATTTTCTGGAAGTCCACGGAAACATCCTAACCCCAGCCTGCTCTCCCACTAACAAGCACTATCAAGCTTGGCCACAGGCAGCTGGTCAGGTCTCGAGGGATGCAAACTAATTTTATTTTTAGCTGATGTCAAACATAAGCGGCGAAGGGGGAGAAAGAGGACGGAATCACAGAACACTTCTATAACCAACCGAAATAAATGAAGGGGTCGGTGAAGCAGGTTTAGATCCGATACAGAACAGTCTCTAACACCTGAGCCGGCTGGCCGTGGAGGAAAGTGCCTCCACAAGTTGTACATTCTTCTTATTCTGAAAATGTGTGAGCAGACATGAAATGATCCCATGACCAGGGTGCTGTAGAAGAAATTCTTCAGGAAAAATTGCTAATTTAAGATTCCCATTAACAATCAAAGTCCCCAAATTAAAGAAAAAAGCAACATGTTTTTCATGGTTTATATTTCATATTATACCAGTAAGTTGCTGTGTATTGACTTTGTGTCCTAACATGTATTATCATTTTCCCTAATAACATGTCTGGTGAAGTCAACAGACTGTGTTCTCTCTCACATATTCAGGAGGTTATGGGTATTCTGGAATATTCCACTATGGTACGATACAGGTTTTGTGAAAGATGACTATAGATGGTACACAGCTGAATATTTTCAATTTTACTCTGATGTACTTATTTTAATGTATCAGAGAATAAATTGAATATATCAAATAACTTAGGGGTTTTCAAAGGACAGAACTTGGAAGCTAGACTGCTGAGGTTCAAATCCAGATTCACTGCTTACTAGGTATATGTCCTTGGGCAAGTTACTTCATCTCTTTGTGTTTTGGTTTCTTAATCTGTAAAATGGGGACAATAATAACCTCTACCCTTTGGGGGTTCCTATGAGGCTCAAAGGAGTTAATACTTACTTTAAAGTGCTTGGACTATAGTAAGCACAACGGAAGTGCTGGATAAATGAAAGAGGACTCAAACTCATGATTTTATGTACATTACTGCTTATGTATATTATCCCGAGGGCTAATCAGGTTCTTAGGTCACAAAGAATCCATTTCCAGAAAATTACTAAGTGACTAACCGTGTAGCTGGAGGAGAAATAGGGCAAAAATCATGAAAGTTTGCCTAACACAGGTATAGTGGGAAGAATTCTGGAGCAGAAATCAGATCTGAGTTTAAGTTCCTGGTGGATCATTTCCTAGATACGTGATCCTACGAAGCCCCAGGTTTGTTGTTTTTCTCTGTAAAATGGAGCTAATGATTTGCTTATCTCACAAGGCTGTAAACCAGTTAATGCCTGTAAAAATGCTTTGTCAGGGTGCCTGGGTGGCTAAGTTGGTTGAGCGTCTGCCTTCGGCTCAGGTTATGATCTCAGGGTCCTGGAATCGAGCCCCCACCAGACTCCCTGCTCAGTGGAAAGCTTGCTTCTCCCTCTGCCTGCCGCTCCCCCAGCTTGTGCTTTCTCTGTGTCAAGTAAATAAATAAATAAAATCCTTAAAAAATGCTGTGTCAACCACAAAATTAGAACAGATGCAAATGATAAATTGCTACTTCTATAAATTATACTGGTAACTGTACTGTGAATCCATTTTCCCTCATGGAAGTACTTTGTAAGGCAAATTTTAAAGTTTATAGTCTCAATTAAATGTTACGTTGGAAACAGCATCTTTTGAATCTCCTACCATATTCCTATTCAGCATGGTTATTAAGAATGTGGGTTCTGGAACCAAACTGTCTGGGTTCAAGTCCAAACTTCACCTATAATGAGCTGGATGATGTTTGGTGAATGACTCAAATTTTCTGCATCTTGGTTTTACCATCTGTAAAATGGGAATACGAGTAGCAGCTACTGTGTAGACATTTTTGAGGAGTAAATGAAGTAACACACATGCCGCGTGTCTATTAGTCTCTAACACCAGGTAAGGGCCCAAGAGCATTAGGTGTTTGTCTTTCCAAAGGCACGTATCGGAACCTGTATTCCAAAAAACCAAAAAGGATCATTTGAGGACTTTAAATCCCAATTCAAAATGTAACAGCTTCTAAAACCGATGTTTGCAAAACGAATTCCCAGGTTTACAAACTTGATATTGGCAGTTTTACACATGGGCAGGGACTCTGGATGAGAAGATGGATTATACCAGACCAAGCAGGAACCTGATCATTCAGATGAGCTGCAAGCAACCTCTTCTTATAAAGGACCAAACAGTAAACACCTTAGCCTTTTCTGGCCATGCCCGCTCATGAGAGCAGCCACAGAGAACACATAAATGATTGTGTGTGGCTGTATTCAAATAAAACTTGATTCATGTACACTGAAATGTTAATTTCATAGAATTTTCCCATGTCATGAAATACTCTTTTTCTTTCTTCTTTTTTTTTCAGTCACTTAAAGGTGTAAAAACCATTCCTAGCTCACGATCACTACAAAAACAGGTAACAGGCTGGATTTGACCTGTGAGCGGTGGTGGGTCCCCTGATCTGAATTCTTCTTTTTTTTTTTTAAGACTTTATTTATTTGAGACAGAGAGGGAAAGAGAGCAAGAGCACGAGGGGTGCAGAGGGGCAGAGGGAGAGGGAGAAGTAGGTTCCCACTGAGCAGAGAGCCCAACGTGGGGCTCGAACCCAGGACCCTGAGATCCTGACCTGAGCTGAAGGCAGATGCTTAACCGACCGAGCCACCCAGGCGCCCCTGAATTCTTTTTTTAAAGGATTATGCATGAAGAGTGAGCAAGGTGTTCAGCAGCCCAGAGGAACAGACTATTTCCTGGACGCCACTGGAGAGGATTTAACAAGGCAGTCTGAAGCGTGCATACACACGGCTCCTGGAGAAAGCGATAGATAGTTCCATGCACTGGACACTGACTGGTCACTCTCCATCACACCCACACCACCATGCTTGCTTTCTTCAAAGCGCTTCTTACAATCAGTTCTTGTTTATCATCTTGCGTGGGTGGTTAAAATCGGACAATACTCTTTAAAGTGTGTTTTTCCTCCTGAAACTCCTGCCGCCCCCCCTTCAGCTGTCCTTGCTCTACTTCTCTCAATTCCAGCGGCTGCTTCACCGCGTTGCCCCCGGAAGACAGGAGACAAAATGAGAGGCAGACATAGCCCAGGTCTCTAGTTGGTTTACGACAGCCCTGTCTACTGGGGTCCAGCCATCACGGTTGGGAGAAATACGGGGTGAGAAGAAATGGGTTTCCCTCCAGATGAGAAGGAAATCCGCGGGAGGGGAGCTGATCAAACAGAGGCTTCCATGGGGCCCACGGAGAGCCTGGCCAGCATCTCGGGGGGCTGGCATGACCCCACAGAGGGATGAGGCTCTGTCGACCACTCCCACGCCACACGTGAGGGTCCAGAAATAGCAGAGAGCACTACCTGATGAAACTGTGGACAGAAACAGGCAGCATGTGGACAGCAACTAGTATGGCGGCCCACGGCCAAGGGCAGATTCCATTCCCTCGCCTTAGTCTTTGATACCAAGAAGAACCTCCGAGGAAACGCAGACGTAGAGAGGATTCGAGATATAAGCAAAACGTGTGAAAGAAACAGAAATTAAGAGATTAAAGGTTTGTCTTAGATCAGAAAAATTTCTCATTTTATTATCTAGGAGGAGGGAAATGGGGAGCGGTTCGATGAGGGCAGAAGATTCACGGTGTCTCAGACACACAAGCCCGGCCCCTGGCTTGTTGGAGAAGCAGACGCTACAGAGTGTATCAGTAGAGCCTGACAGAAGTAGACACCTGTACCCTAAACCTCAGACAGAGGCCTGAGGAGGCATGGGGATCCCCAAGAGCAAACGGATGCACGGAGCATGTAGGGGTTTTACTTAGAGTCTCCTTGAGATTCTGTGCCTCCATGTGATTTGAAAGAAGCAGAATTACTCCTACAGCTTCACGAGTCGCTTGGAAATGGCAGCGTGTATGGCTGGACCTGAAGAGGCCACGCAGGTAGGAACGAAGGCTGTCTTAGCGGTAACATGGCCATCAACAAGGAAGGAAGAGACAGCACGAAAACTCAGTGGTTTGGTGGAGAAGACTGAACCACAAGGAGCTTCCTGCCAGGCCGCAGTATCGTGTTAAATGGCAGGGGTGGGGCAGGGAGAGACCTAAGTCATCTGTGTAAAGTTTCTAGGCATGAGAGCTTTAAATAACATATAGACAGAAACAGACTGAAAAAGCTGTGTGTCTCACACACTAAGGTGATGAATAAGAATGATATACCCACAGAACTAATCTACTGTTGGTCTTTTCCCATCAGGATGCGAGCTCCATGAAATCTTATTCACCTCTGTATTTTCACGACTTAGAAAGTTCCTGGCACATAGTCGTTGCTCAATAAATATGGTAAAACAAATAAAATGGTGAGCCCTGTGCTGATGGGGAAAGTGATTCTCAGAAATTAAGTACCTCGGCCAAAGACCTATAGCTAATAAACTAATAATAAAAGTTGAAAATCACAGGGGCCAAAATAAAAACCATTTCTGGAAAAGGTGCCATAGCTTTATTCAAAGCAGTCTGGGTCATTTCAAGCAGGTTTCGAACCTGCACCTGCCTGACCCTGAAGATTCTGATCGTAGCCCCGACACTGAAAGCACACATCTACCATGAGCAAAACAACAAGCTAGCACTTGGCTAGACACCTGCCAACCACGAATCAGGCATCTCAATTTCCAAAAGCTGAGAAGTTTCCAACGTGATGTCCATCTGCTTTGGTAACCCTGGCAAACAACTCTTTCACAAGCTAGGCTTGAATTGCTATGAAATTATTATCTTTCTTAAAGCAAAATGCGACTTTGAGATATTGTTGAAAACGAAGATGTAATACTCAAAAATACACTATTCATCAATATTAGTGGAACTGGAGACTAAGTCTTTACTTTGAAAGAGTTTCTAACTTCATACATACATTTAATTATGTTGCTGCAAGAGAAAAAGAATTTAATTGTATTTTTTTGGCCACTGACTTTAAAACTCAGTACACTTCCCCTTCCTCTGTCTAAATGACTATCCATATCAAATCAGTGCCCTGGAGACACTACCTATTACATTTTAAAATCACTGGTCTTTGGGGCCCCTGGATGGCTCAGTTGCTTAAGCATCTGACTGCTGATTTTGGTTCAGGTCATGATCTCAGGGTTGTGAGATCGAGTCCTGTGTCACGCTCTGTGCTGGGTGTGGAGTCTGCTTAAGATTCTCTCCCTTGTTCCCTGTGCCCCTCCCCCTACCCACTCACACACTCTCTCAAAAAATCAAATCAAATCAAATCAAAACACTGATCTTCAATAATTTTAGATGGCTTTCTAGTATGTAAGCCCAGAAAGAAGCTATAAAGATGGTTTAAATGATGTATTTTGAATCTGTTTACAGACAAATGGTGTCATCCGTGTGAGGACGATTGCTTTAGGTAAAACTAGGCCTCCAAGTAGGTATGTTAAAACACACGTGCAAAAACTTCTTGGACAGTAAGTAGACGAGCAGAAAAGGTCTTTGTCAACCTATTTTGTCTAAAGTGGGACAGGTGGTTTCGGATTTGGTAAAAATCTGCTTTTTAGGTTCTGATAAGATGCCTTCTTTCCAAGGTCAACAATGGCTTTTCCATTGCCGCACAGAAAATATAAAACACTGACAAGGGTATGTTGGGACTAACGTATACCTTTGAGCCCAGAACTGTTTTGTGCCCGTCTCAAGGTCCAACACAACGCTTAGTGTATCTGGAGACTCCACCACACTCAAATGAAGAAACAGACCAGTGGGCACTGGAAGTCAGCCGTATGAAAAGTACACCACGAGTTTTCTTACGAGAGAATTATTTTATCATTGAATTCTCCAGAAGGCTCCTATTTCTGTGTGTCATTCCAGGCCCTCCTCATCCTGTGACTCTCGGCCAGGTCATCCAGCCTCGGGAATATGCTTCTCAGGTCTAAAAAAATTCTGCAAAAATTACTATCAAAACCAGATGGTTTTGACCTGGCATCCACATGAGGTTTGGAGAAGAAAGGGAGAAATTTTCTTTACTTCTCAGACCGTGTTTGGGAATGAAAAAAGTGAATCCTGTGAGAATATTCCCCATTGTATTCGGCAATAAAGCAGCAGCGGCAGCGGCAGCTTCTTTTTTTAACACCGAGCACACGGGCGCAGGCTGATTCCGTTCTGATGTTTCTAATGATGCCCTGCGTGACGCCTGCCTCCAGTCCCGCGGCTCTCGGAGCCCCGCTTCCACTCTGGCGATGAACTAGAGAGGCGCACTGGAAGGCAGACTATCAGACACTGAGCGGAGGAAAATCAATTTCAAAGCCCCGAAGACGGCTGGTGCAGAAGGTCACCGAACGCTAACAGTTGCTTTGTGGCTTTGGAGTCTGGAGGGGGATTCTATTTAACAACAACAACAAGCAGACAGGAGCCGGACCCTGCATGGCATTATTCGTCGTGGAGCCGCTCCAACAGCAATGGCAACGATTACTCCGGATTAAGCACAATTCATAACTGCTCCCTTTCCTTCTGAAGTTCAAAGAGCTGTTTCTTTGTTGATCGGCCTTGGGACCAACCTTTTCATTTCAGCTTCTGCCTTCTGTCCTAGCTTCTATTTCTCACCCATCCTGTGATGTAGCTTTCTATGGGTCATGTCACAAATTTGAAATTAGGAGGGACAGGGACTAAATCCCCTCATCTCTCCTGCTGTCCCTATTCAGGCCTTTGGGTCACTATTAGTAACTCTATTCTGTAGGTCTCTCTGAAGGACTCTGGGGTAATTTTCAATTACTCTTCTAGCCTGCCTGTCCTGTGCAGCTGCCCCCCCCCGCCCCAGTATCCACCCTGCCCCAGAGAACCCTGCATTCTTTCCTTTATGGCAGATGGCCGGCCTGCCTTCCCTCCTTCCTTCCCTTCCCTCTCTCCTTCTCTCTCTCCTTCCCTACCTCTCCCTCCCTCCCGCCACCCTTCTTCCTTTCCCTTCCATCTCTTTCCTTCCTCCCTTCCCTTCCCTCCTCTCTTCCCTACTCCCTTCCCTTTTCTTTTCCCTTCTTCCTTCCCTTCCTGTCTGTCTGTCCTTTTTGTGGGGTTGAGAAGTTCTTCTGAGTTCTTACACTCAACTTCCTCTTCTGAACCTATTTGGCAGAGGCAAAGAAGAGGCAAAAGTAGTATTTTCATTTCAAATTTCCTACTTTCATACGAAACGTCATGTTTTAAATACTAGCCCTGCACAGTATGCTGAACTACTTCTATCCATCCGGTCACAATTCCTACCTACTCTTACCTCAGGCCGCTTACAACTGCTTCTTGTCATTTGTTTTGCTTTTTTCCTCCATCTCTCAGCAGGTATGCTTTGTTCCTTAGAGACTCTTCACTTTTGACTGGTTTTGTCTTTCAAAATAATAAGCTACAAAACTTACTATCATAAGATTTTAAATGGCAAAATAATCAGATTTTTAAAGTAAATTTAAACATCCTTTTATATATTATATTATATCATATCATATTATATTATATATCAGCATTATCAATGCTCATTTGAAAAGATCCTGACATCAAGTACAAAATTAAGTTATAATATATAATTATATAATTAAATTGTAAGCTTACAAGAGTCACTAGGAAACAAAAGGGTCCACACTAGTCTTTCATTCAGGAGGTTAATATAATCATGTCATTCCTCTAATATCCAGAGCATGGTTTCATAAGTTGCAAATTACAGGGACCAAAATGAAAAGCATCCTTGGAAAATATATAGCGTTACTCAAAGTGGTTTGAATCATTTCCTCACTGGGACATTAAGAGAGAGAAAATAAGAGTCAAAAAGAAAGTGTGCAACCACTGAATGAAATTTTAATTAGATCAACTTCATAACTGGCTGTCTTCATACAAAAGAGGTTTCCTTTCTTCAATATTTTATACAGCATTAAAAACCTTTTTAGAGATTAGCCAACAGAGCAAATGACTAAAAAGAGTGTCACAGTGTTCAGTGCTGCCCTTATTGCATAGCTGAAACCTTCATTAGCGACATACGAACACCTGGAATACGATTTCTTTTGTGTATAACCTAGTATGTCTTATAGGGAGAAAGACTACTGCCCAGGAGATATGAATGCTTTCTTGCTCTTCTTATATTCTTTTTTTAAAAATTTTTATTATTTTTTTAATTTTAATTTTTTTAATTATATTATGTTAGTCACCGTACAGTACATCCCTGGTTTCTGATGTAAAGTTCGATGATTCATTAGTTGCGTATAACACCCAGTGCTCCATGCAATATGTGCCCGCCTTACTACCCATCACCAGTCTATCCCATTCCCCCACCCCCTCCCCTCTGAAGCCCTCAGTTTGTTTCTCAGAGTCCATAGTCTCTCATGCTTCATTCCCCCTTCTGATTACCCCCCCTTTCTTTATCCCTTTCTTCTCCTACCGATCTTCCTAGTTCTTATGTTCCATAGATGAGAGAAATCATATGATAATTGTCTTTCTCTGCTTGACTTATTTCACTTAGCATTATCTCCTCCAGTGCCGTCCATGTTGTAGCAAATGTTGGGTAATCCTTCTTTCTGATAGCTGAGTAATATTCCATTGTATATATGGACCACAACTTCTTAATCCAGTCATCTGTTGAAGGGCATCTCGGCTCCTTCCACGATTTGGCTATTGTGGACAATGCTGCTATGAACATTGGGGTGCATATGGCCCTTCTCTTCACTATGTCTGTATGTTTGGGGTAAATTGCTCTTCTTATATTCTTGGTTAAACAAAGAGTGTAATCTACTTCAAACTTAATGTGAACTGCTTAAATAAAATATCTTGATGTCCTGCTTTCTACTTACGTTTCTAGGCAAATTAATAAAACTTTTACCTAGAATACAGATTGCTTACTTCAAATTAGATGTTCTCATTTCAAAGACAGTGTGCCAATGAGAAGATTGACTCTATTTGATCACATTTACCACCTTTTCAGAGTCCAAAGTTCTCACTTAAGAGCTGAGGGAATTTTAAGGTATAGGTTCCTTTTCCTTCAGGCAAAATATAACTTTCTGGATTTAAGAGGCGTATTAAAGGTCTCACAAGATTTCCTCAACATCAAACGACTCTTCCAAAATGACATTTTCAGATCTAAAGCAAATGAATCCCGCACGTATGGATTAAATTTACCTGGAAATATATGAAGGCTAAAATTAACTACCGAGTTCGACATAGTTTTAGTCACTTGATGATGCCAAAACAATGGGCGGGTTGCCTAGAATTCATTTTAAGAGAAAATACTTTGCAAAAACTGTCAAAATATATAAAATTTAATTATTGTGCCTTATCTTCCTTCCATATTGCTCGTTACCGCTTATTTAATTGCTTGTACACTGTAACTGGGAATATATCGATTGAATACTGCAGGAGTTGCAACAGCCTCCAGTATTTGTCAGTATCTATTGATACACCTGAACCATGATAGTAACTACCTTCCAAACACTGAAAACTTACAAATAACCTGCGGTTCATTATCACAGTCTTGAATTTTCACTACCAGATCCTTCATTTTAAGTTCCAAAGCCAACTGGATGATCTGTTACATGTATATCTGTTATAAATTGTATTTATAACTAATTAAAAGACTGAAAAGGCACTTTACTCAAATGATGTGCTTTAGATAATAATGCAGAGAAATAAAAAAAAATTAAGGCAGCAAAATACAAAATTTCTGGCAGCTATTTACAAGAAAACTAAAGAAAGCAAAAGCCTATATAGAAAATTACCTGTTCTTATTCAAGGCTGGGTTCTGGCTTGTTTTTCTTTCCCTCTTAGCAACTAATTCTCAATAGGTAGCCAAAGACATCTAGTACGGTCACTGACTGTGTTTCGAGACCTCGCTATTTGGAAAGCAATCTCCATCGGTTGAGGATGCTGGCCCTGGGAAGCTCTGTGAGATTCCTGAACTAAGAGACTGCAGAGGCTGCTGGGAATTTTCAGGGAGAAGCCCACCCACACTAGCAGCTGAGGAAGGCTGCAAAAGGTGTTCTGCAGTCTCCAATCTTTCACAAGAAAACATTTCAACCAGCCTGATTATGGGATCAGAGGTTTTGGTAAGGCCTGGTGAACTTAGGTGGCCACTGATAGGAACACGATCTACTTAGAGACCATGCCATACATTAAGGCAGCGGTCCTCAAACTTGAGCTCACATCAGAGCCCCTTGGAGGGCTCATTAAACCAGAAGGTCTCAGTGGAACCCTGCAGCTGATGCTGTCAGTCCAGAGACCACACTTTGAGAACCGCTATAGTAACGTATTGGCATATTGGTTTTTTAGCTTCAGTTTCTCTCAAGACTCTCATCAAGATCAGAAAATCATTCAAAGATTCCTGCTTAGAAAGTTACTGCTGGTAGCTCACATCAGACGGTCAACTTAGAACGAATGGAATTTTTACAACACGAGGCTCAATCCATCTGACACCAGGATCAAATGGCTTAAACATTTTTCGTCGTTCTAAATCATCTCCCTCTTCATTTCTTACTTCCAACATCCCCCTTTGTTGTACTTCCCTTTCAAATTCATCTGTTTGTTAAGAAATCAGGCCCTTCACGCCTTCTCATCCCGTTGCTACTTTCAAGCATCTATCATGTTTATTGCACTTTACCTCTAAGTGAGATGCCAGTATCTGTCCTCTCTTGGTTCTTCTTTGTTTCCTACACTATCTATATTTCCACGTGTCTGTAAGACATTCACCAAAACACTATCTTATTCCACAAGTCCCTTCTTTCGGGGGTTCTCTTTCGGTCTCTCTTCGAACTTAATACTTGGATTTGTGAGCCATGTAGAAGTCTAGCTGATAATTCACCGTGGGTATTTACAACTTTCCAAAAGGTTCCTGCTGTCTTCATACAGAAAATGCTATTTCCCTACCCTTAACCTTTCTGGCTAGAATCGTTTTATACATTCTTTTTTCCTCTATAATCTTGGCTTCAATTTACAACCTGTATTAAAATTTATAGGGGGAAAAAAGCTCCCTCTCATCCTTCTCTTTATCTGTTAGCAGAGACTTCTGGAAAACTCAGTTATAAATATTTTTAAGGCACTGTGCACACACACATGCACACACATAAATATAACCTCTTTACTCGGTTGCACATCTGCTATATTGAGGAGAAGGGAAAGAAATAAAAATATTCCCTGCGTAAACGCCTTCTCCTTTACTTTTCTCCTTCTTTGAAGCTGCTGGGGACCAGGAGTGACAATCAAGGTGGCGTTCTTAATACGGGTCACTGGGGATGCACCCCCACACCCTGACCGAGGTTGTAACTGGCAGCTTCAGAGCTACAAGATGACAGGATGAAAAAAAAATCCTCTTACTGAGGTTCAGAGGAAGCAGAATTCCAGCATATTTGAAAAAACAACAACAACAACATACTGAATCCTCATTATTACAGTTAAAGACAAAGTTTCTTCTCTCAGTCTTTCGATATTATTTTCAAACAGGCTTTCAAGGGTGGGAGCAGGAGAACCGAGAAGAGTACTCACCCAGATGAGGAAAGCAGAAAGTACTTAGAGGGCTAGGTTTTAATTCATTTCAATAACCACTGTGGTAGCAACAGAACTCAACAAAAGCTATAACTAAAAATAAAAACTAGCAAACGGGAGCTCAAAACTGAAAAGGCTTATGTCAAGGATTGACATAAAGGGAAACAGGAAATAGTAAAATTTACCTACAGTGGCCAATAACAGACTGAACTTCAATATTTTTCTTTTTGCATTTTGATAATTTAATCTCTGAAAACTGTGAAATAGGGTGAGTCCAAGCATAGGTGTATATGCGTGTGCGTGTGTACGTGTGTGTAAATTTTCTAAGATTTGGCCAGGGCTGGTTCTAAATGGATTAATTATTTTGCCTCTAATATAAAGATACTATTACTATAAACTTAATTGAAAATGTTTTATAGCAAGTAGTTATACTATGCATCCCTGAATTGTAAAAAGAACATGTTTTTAGAGTCCTACTAATTAAAATGCCTCTTCTTTTATTACCTCTAAATTAATTATGGTATGCATTAAAAAAATATTTTAAATAAGAAAATTAAACACCCCCCAAGTGAGTACTCAACATTAGAATATAAATTATATATTTTGATGTGAAAACAAAAGAACAAATATGTAATGATTCTAGCTGTGACACAGTGAGTTAGCGAGACTGATAAACTACTTCTTCATGCTGATAGCATGTTGTGGTCTCAAATCTATTACACTTTTGAATTGATGTGCTATTATCTTTGGACAACTTTCACACCAGGAGGTGAGCCCAGCAAGAAAAATGTCTTAAATGAAAAGTTTATAAACAAGATACATTTCACCGCTGTTACCTGAATTAATATGAGCTATTAGTGGTTGTACAAAAAAGTGCTTTCAGACAAAACCTGTTCTTAATATTTTACCAAAAAATTCTGCAATATGAATGCACGAATAATTATATATTTTAGCAATTGCCACTGTAGCAATTTGTAATTATACTGAATACACAAACATGATCGTGGTAAGTATAGCTTTGATCTCTGAAAACTGGGAAGAAAAATTCTAGAGTATTAATGTGATTTGTGGGAAATGCATTTTAGTGAATTCATATTTATTTTTCAGTATTAAGTGAGAAACTTACATAACATAAAATTTAAGTATGACCACAGCTGTATAAAAATATATAGGGTTATAATAGGAAGCAAAATATTTTTATTATGACTTATTTAAACATAGACACATCTATAATCAAGCACAAAATCTTGTTACAGAGTTTGGGAGGATTAGGAACTGAACAATAGGTTAAATATGCAGATTTTTTTTTTCTTCTTTTACCATTACCAAGAAGGTTAAAGTAGCTTAACAGCCCTTGTTTTAAATTTTAGTTTTTATAATGGTGTGGCCATAGCATCAAATGCACAAATCTATATTAGATATTTTCCTATGTGTTTTAAGATTGTCAATTACACCTACTGTTGGCAATTACATACTAAATATATTAAAACTAAAATGGGAATGAAAAAAAAAATCTTAAAATTCCTATGTGCTACTTGAACAAGATTTTAATTATTAATTCATTCAATTATCGATGGCCATCTACGCTTAAAACTGTTCAGAGTTTCTAGATAAGTTTGAGAAGGAAGTACGATCTAGATAGAAGAATTTCAAGTGTAGATGTAAGTTTATGAAGAATAAAAGAATTTCAGGATTGTAAGAGATGCAGAAGGTATCTTAGTCAATCACATATGTGCTAGTGAACCATAACTACTTACCAAAACAAAACACAAAACCACCAGTCCAAAGAGAGGAAAGAGTTTTTAAATAAACCTTACTGAGCACCTATTTACTCTATGCAAGGAAACTATTCTCTAGTTTTAACTTCACGAAATCCCCACTGTGTGTGTGTGTGTGTGTGTGTGTGTGTGTGTGTAATAAAATTTACTTTTTTAAGATGAGGAAATTGAGGCTTAATTTGTCAAAGTTTATACAGAGGCAAAGCCAGGTCTTTTTGGCCCTAAAATTTATGTTCTTAACCAGTTACATAATATAGTGGTAGTTTCTATATGAGATACATATCTTAACTTGTGCATAAAACACACTTCAGTTTGTACTTATCTCCTGTCTAAAGAATAAGACAGATACTGAGCTTTAATGATATGTAATACAGTGATGATAGCGGAGGCTGCTTCCGGTCCTCTTGTGGGAAAGTCGCTGATATCTGTGAGGGGTCCCTGAGAGAAGGGTGAGCTTGCTGAGTAGAGGACTTGACAGCGATGCTCTCACCTTTAACTTCTGCTGCTTGTGTGTGATTATAATTAACACAAGACTCTTAGCAATTCTTTGGGATAAGTTGTGCAGGGATTCTGAACATCGTTTTCAACCACATCAAGGTTAGCCAGCTAGCTCATGGCAAAGTACCCAAGAGTTATAAACCTTAGAGTTAAATATATAAAAAGGAGAAGGGTCCAAATTTGATGATCTTTTCTGGGATGACAGTGGCTATCAGTAGCATAGTACCAAGAACATATTTTTGAAAAAATTATTAATCTGCCCCTTCAAGGTAAAGCAGTATTCAGGAACAAGGAAGGAAGTACTGCTTCTTTAAAGAAACTCTTAGTTCAGACAGGATTTTTTGAAACTCACATTTGGAAATATTCCCATCAATATATTATTTTGTTGCCAAGAACAATGATTGCCATCTATAACAATTTTTAATTTTTCTGAACTGCTTGAAAGTCTGCAAAACATGGTATGTGAGTGAGTTTGGTCCTTGTTTATTTAAAGATGTGAAAATTTAACAACTTCTAATTAGTTTGCCAGAACATCAGAGACATTAGTCAAATTTCAACAGATACTGTATGATCCCACTTGTGTAGAATCTAAAAAAAATCCAACTCATAGAACCAGAGAGCAGAATGGTGGTTGCCAGGGGCTGGGGAGGTGGGGGAATTGGGAAGATGCTTGTCAAAGGGTACAAACTTTTAGTTATACCATGAGTAAGTGCTGGTGATCTAATGTACAGCCAGGGGATTATAGTTAATAACATTGTATTGGATACTTGAAAATTGCTTAGAGTAGACCTTGAGTGCTCCCACCCCACATACACACACACACACAGACACACAAAAGATTAACCAGGTGCGGTGATGGATATATTAATCATTTTACAATGTGTGTATACATACACTTAATGAACTTAAAAAAATCAAACTGTGCAATCTAAATGTATATAATTTTTATTTGTCAAAAGGAAATTCATATAGTCGTTAGGGTCAAAAAATGTTTATAGTATGATTAATATTTGATATGTAATTATCTTATAAATATATACTTAATTATTTACTAAACAAACAAAATTAAGTGACAGATTGAAAGAAAATAAAATTGTTTAGAAATGCTATTTATTTCATTTCATCCTTTCAAATTTTAGTTTTATATATGTATGATAATGTGCATGAGATTAGTACCTTGCTACATCTGTACAAGTAATAATTGAATAAATACATGTATTTGGGGGTTGAGTGCTTTTAGTTCCTTTCATATGTAATTAACAAAACTGGAGTCACTAGGAGAAGAAAAGGAGCAAATTTAGAATCTGGGATCTAGCTGAGAGCTGCCACCGACTAGTCATGTGACCTCAGGCAGCTTACTAAACCTCAATGGCCTCTAAAAGAAGGTAAGATAAGGTAATTTCAAAAATTTACTCTAACTGAATTTGTTCTGGAATGTAGTCCATGTATTTCTCAAAAGTAGTTACCACTTCTCCAGGTCCTCTATAACACCCTTGAGTTTTTCATACAGATGCACTGTAAGACGTTCATAAACACCCCCNGAAAGAGTGAATGCATTCAGGATTCATTTTATGACATCACTACCCCACCAGGATTTCAGATAATTTCCTCCCCTTAGGGTCACTGTTCCTTTTTCCTAAAGCAAACCCTGTCTTTGAAAATTTACTTCATAGTTGATCTCCTGTAGGAAGTCACCCCAACCAAACAGGAAAAATACCGGTTATTCTCGCTCAAAAAATACCTATCTCCCAAGTTGAAAAGGCTTTCTAATCAATCACAAAAATCAATCAACATGCCAATTCTTGTTAGTTGTCATTGCCTTTCCTTTACCAAGCCTTTACCACCTTCTAAGTTATTATTCATCTTTCTAAATACGGAATTCATTAT
Organism: Ursus maritimus; assembly: GCF_017311325.1. Classification (NCBI taxonomy): domain Eukaryota; kingdom Metazoa; phylum Chordata; class Mammalia; order Carnivora; family Ursidae; genus Ursus; species Ursus maritimus. The sequence goes on along the minus strand of NW_024425341.1, from coordinate 33,320,307 downwards.
TTTTCTCTTAAATGTATAGCAGAGGAAAAGTATAAAGAAAAGCAAAGAAACTAAAGATACTTTGCAATGACATTTCAACAAATCCTTATAAAATTTCTCAGAAGTATTACCAAACCCATTTTATGGAAAAAAAAAAGAGAGATAAAAATATATGAGTAATCTGCCTAAGGTGATATAGCTAGTAGAACATTAAGATTTTAACCAGATTTGTCTGTCCCCAAACCATTCTTTTCTCCACGCCTCCATGAGCAGAAAGAAGCACTCTCATAATAGTGCAGGGTGTGACTGAAACAAGATGGCTTCCAGTGGTAATAGTTCAAGTGGTTCACAATATGAGGTGAGATGCGAAGAAATCACAAAGAGAGTCACAGTAGAATTGGAGGGGATGTCAAATAGAATTTATGAAGCTTAGCTGGTTAATTGCATATCCAAGAATGTAATCTTGCAGCCTAAGGAGAAAGGCTTCTGAAAATGGTATACTAGAAAACAGACTTCACCTCAGGTCTGAATAAAGAAATACCAAAGCCGAAACTATGTCAAGGGAAAAACGAAGAAACACAGGAAGCGAGAAGCAATTGTCTTTGACAGGGTGTTTGTGAGTTGGTGATGTAACCAGAAGATGAAATTTTAGAGCAAAACACAGTTTTAAAATTGGACAGAAATTAATTCTAGGAAAAAGATAAAATCACCCTGTAATACTGATGTTAGGTAGAGATAACACACACACACACACACACATACACAAGCATGTACACACACATGAGAGGATTGAAACATTTTCACAGACAATATTAGGGAAGAGTAAAAGGATTAAAAAAAAAAAACCTCACAAAACGGTTGCTGAGGAGGAGGAAGAGGGGTGCCTCAGAATGAAGAGGTCATACTCAGAAAAAGATAAGGAGTAAATCACAGTCATTAGCTATGACCAGAGTCATGGCAGGGATGACCTTAGACTTTGATCATGTTCAGAGAAGTGGCTAGAAATGTGTTAGAAGTAATTAAGAATTCATTTTCTTAGGTACTATGGAAATTAAGGTTATCATGTATGAATATATATATATTTTTAAAAGATTTTATTTAGTTATTTGACAGAGATAGAGACAGCTAGCGAGAGAGGGAACACAAGCAGGGGGAGTGGGAGAGGAAGAAGCAGGTTCATAGCGGAGGAATCTGATGTGGGGCTCGATCCCATAACACCGGGATCACAGCCTAAGCCGAAGGCAGACGCTTAACCGCTGTGCCACCCAGGCACCCCCGTGTATGAATATTTTATACAGATTGCTGGTTATCCAAAACCAAACATTATCAGAATATACAGTAATTGCAATTTGTTGAAATTATGCTTTCAAAAATCACTTAAGGCCTATAGCGAATAATTAATGCGTGCTTTCTTGGTGTTTTAATTGCTATTATAAAGAAACTGGTTCACCTCAATTAAACAAAATAACACACCTACTCTATTGTACGGTATCTTCATCATGCTCAAAAGACACCTAAAGCTTCAAACACCTTAAGCAAAACTGAGGTCTACCATCTGACTGATGTGGAGACAATGCATCTATCAAGGCTTGGACTGATTCATTCCAAACATTTACTACTTTCATTAATTAAATGTTTCAAGAATATGAATAGTTGCCTTTCATTATAATTTAAAGATTTTTTTCCGTTCTCAAGAATGAAATGAGCAGACTTGGGGTTCCTACCTGCAAAAATTCACCTTACTTTTTGTTGAATGACAGAAACAGTGAAAGAAGCAAGAGCTTTTATTCTGATAAATCTGTGGCTCTGGGTTTGACCCACCTACCACACAAAGATAAATCAGACTGTAACTATTCCAGTAGAGATAAATACTTTTCTTGTCCGCTGGAGAGAAGAGAGCTACTTGACGATAAATGATATTTATATTTGTTCAACTGTTAACTAATTAGGTTATCTCCTCCCATGCAATGGTTGCTATTATTATTTGGTTGTGTTTTAAAAACATTTATGGAGCACCTATCATTTGCTGGCTACTTTACCTACGTGCTTCATTCAAGTCACAACAGTCTTTTCAGTAAGCAGTATGGTGGCGCTGGAAATTGACCTGAGACTGAAATAATCTGTAGATGATTACAGAGATCATTTCAGTGATGGACCCGGGATGAAAACCGGCTGACTGCAGAGCACAGGTTCCGCTTGTGACGCTGAACTGTGTTTGTATCTGGGCTTACGGATACAGCTGGACAAAACTGTGACAGATTAGATTACGTCCCCATCCTATCCGCAAATAGACGTATTCTTAACTCTTTTCTTTTGGAGTCCTGCTTCATTTGAAAATGTTTGTGCAGGGGCACCTGGGTGGTGTAGCGGGGTAAGTGTCAGCCCCTTGGTTTCAGCTCAGGTTGTAATCTCTGGATTATGAGATCGAGCCTCGAGTTGGGCTCTGCACTCAGCTCAGTCTACTTGAGTTTCTCTGTCCCTCCCCCTCTGGCCTTCCCTCTTGTGCTTTCTCTATAAAATAAATAAATACATCTTTAAAAAAAGAAAGAAAATATTTGTGGGAAGTGATGTCCTGAAGTGTGACACCCCTGTCCCAGCACTCCCATCCTCCTGGTGGGGCTAAACCCGATCTTAGGGAGGAGAGACACAGGACTGAGAGACTGAAGGAGAAGCAGCTGGCTGCCATCGCCCACCTACAGGGTTTAGCCGGGCTCTGAAGTACCCGGAGGGCTCCACAGAGCGAGGCTTCAGGATGGAGCTTGCTGAAACTGGTCCAGAGGTTTTCTGCCCACCTCTCAAGAAGGGGAAGAGAAAATGCCTGCTGGTGGAACTGTCCGGGCCCCCCTCCAACCTGTCCCCGTGGAACCTCTGTGTGCTCCACTCAGAACTGGCGGAACTTTCCACACTCAATGCCAAGGTTTTGTTACAGATTAGTTTTTCCATAAAACCATTTTGCGGGAAAAAAAAGATACTTAAAAATAAAACTACTAGGTTTTATTCAGGAATATATATCAATTTTGACTCCTGGGAATGACCTTCATTTTAGAGCTATTATCAATCCACAGTATACTTTTCCATTTGAATTATTGGCATGATACCTGCTAAATAAGCAACCTGAGGCAGGAGCATTACAATTAGTTAATAATAATTTCATTTTAAAAATCATGTTTTTTGGGCACCTGGGTGGCTCAGTCAGTTAAGCATCTGCCTTTGGCTCAAGTCATGATCTCAGGGTCCTGAGATCGAGTCCTGCATCGGGCTCCTTCCTCAGCGGGGAACCTGCTTCTCCTGCTGCCTCTGTCCCTCCCCCCGCTCATGCTCTCTTTTTCTCAAATAAAGAAATAAAATCTTTAAAAATAAATAAATAAAAATCATGCTTTTGCTTTCACTTATCTTAGTAATCACCTTTAATCCCACACTTTATTTTAGAATGAGGTCTCTATTTCAGTAGAGCTGAAGAGTTTTGGAAACAAAAATTATAATACTGCTACAGAGCTAAAGACACACAGTTGTTCCTTCTTTGAGTAAATTCAGGACCAAATTTTACCTTTGTTTTACATTTTTAGTGAATATATGATTTACCTTTAAATGTAACATTTTACATTTAAAATTCTAAATTTGAACTTCTTGAACAAAATTTTATTCAATATGTTGGCTTCAATATATGCTCCCTCTTATCTTTGTGCTATTGTGAGAAGAAAATAAAAACAAATATTTTATGTATTATTTTAAGAACTACATATTTAGAGAACAACAGAAGCTTTTTCCGTGAAGGGGCTGACAAAGGGTTAAATATTTGCTACAACCTGACATAGAAACTAGAAAAATTCAAGTTGAGAGTCAACCAATTGCTGTATTCCAACCAATGGCTATATTCAACCAATGGCTGTCTTCAACCAATGGCTATCTTCAACCAATGGCTGTCTTCAACCAATGGCTGTACTCTACCAGTGGCTGTCTTCAACCAATGGCTGTATTCATCTAATGGCTATATTCAACCAATGGCTGTATTCCAACCAATGGCTGCTTTTCCACTACCTCTCTCATTTTCTTTCTTTTTCTTATTTATCTTAGGCATAATAAATATGGGCTTAACAAGCAACTTTACTTGTGGGAATAAAACTTAGTTGGGTAACAGTATGTCCCCCTGTGTTCAGGATAGTCTCATTTTACACATATAAAGGTTCTAGTGCAATTATTCTTATAACCCTTTCTTTTTTATTTATTTTTATTATTTTAATACTTTTTTAAAGGATTTTATTTATTAGACAGAGAGAGAATGCATGCCTGTGCACAACACGCAGAGGGAGGGGCAGAGGGAGAAGCAGGCTCCCCACTGAGCAGGGAGCCTGATGCAGGGCTGATCCCAGGACCCTTGGATCATGACCTGAGTCAAAGGCAGACCCTTAACTGACTGAGCCACCCAGGCAGCCCAAGTTCTTATAATCCTTTCATTCTGAAACTGTCTGGTTTGATGAAAAATTAAACAGTCAGCACAGCACTTAGACACTGATTTAGGACAACAGCATTCTGAATTAACCTCCTCTCACTGAGACAAAAGTTTTTATGCCACAAATTGAAATGAGCCTTAAATATAAACAGCACCTGGCAAATCCTTATACATCATACTTTCTTCTTCCTCTTTCTTCCTATTACTTTTTTTTTTTTTTTAAGATTTTATTTACTTATTTGTCAGAGAGAGAGAGCAAGAGAGCACAAGCAGGGGGAGCAGCAGGCAGAGGGAGAAGCAGGCTCCCTGCTGACCCAGGAGCCCGATGCGGGACTTGATCCCAGGACCCCGGGATCATGACCTGAGCTGAAGGCAGACACTTAACTGACTGAGCCACCCAGGCGCCCCTTCTCCCTATTACTCTTACAAATGCACACATGTCCCTTTACAAGCCTTTTAAGAAATATTGTAAATTATCAAAGGTGAAATATTTCAAGAGATCCAGAATCCAATTGATTTTTACTATTCATTGGCATATAATTTTAGATAGGTTCACAGGGGGGTTTTGTTGTTGTTGTTTGCTTGTTTTTAACAACAGAGATGGTGAGACTCTCAAAGATCAATTAAGAATTTCTTAGCCTAGGTCCAGATCCAGTTTTGAGGCTGGTGTTCAGTAACCTTAGCTTCATTTTTACATCTCTTTTCCATATTCTGTGATATTCTCCTTCCCCCCCAAACTATCTTTAACAGAAGGATATGGTGTCCGTCCGGAAACTTAAGTCAGTGGATTACCTTCCCAGCGATATTTTACTTAAAGCTGTATCTGTAATTATGGAGCATCTAACTACTTACTATCTTGCTAACGGTAGTTGGTTACCAGCATGCAGGTGACGGTACCATTTTTCACCTGGGAAAGCTCTGCCTGGTACGTAAGGCCACAACGTGTAGGTTGCTGCCTGCGTTTCTAATAGGAAAGGATGACTGATATCCAAAGCTTGTATGGGTGTCTTGCCTCTCCCTAGAACCATTTAGAGTGAAGATGAAAAGAGGGAAAAAGGGAGAAGATCTTAATTTAGTAAGTAATACTTCTGCTTAGGTTTTTTTTTTCCCCCCCTAAGATACAGCAATTGATCTCACATTAAAGCAGCCCAGGACATTTCAATATTTAAATAAAAAAATGCAATAATAAAGAGGTAATTTAATATGCAATTTCATACATTAATAATTAGCAAAGCATTACTGAAGTGCAAGGTAAAGAGCTAGGGGAACATAACTAATGAACTATCAATGCCAAAGTAGACTTTATAATAAAACAAGACTTTCATAAATCTTTTATTAAATGGCTACAAACGAACCATTTTGTTAACATCTAATAGGTAACTATTAAGCTACTTAATTCACATATATAAATGAAGAACCTGCAGGCAATTAACTTCACAATTGCTGAAGGTCAGGGCTCCCAACGAGAGCTGCTGTACTCCGCCTTGCAGGGCTGCTGCCGTTACTGGGTCGAGTCCCAGCTCTTCCTCAGCTGCTCTCTACTCTGGCAGCAGCTAGTACCACGCACTGAAGCTGCTACCGTGTAAAATAACCAGAGATGAGCTACAGGCTAGCAAACGCCCTCAAACTAAATCATACAAAGTATAAGAAATATTGAGTGCCCAGAAAAGGAATCTTGAAAAGGAAAATTCAAGGCAAGGATTGGTATTATATGTGGGTGCTGACTGTTATTGGAGATGATAAGATAATGAGGAAATGCTTGTAACCTGCAAATGCTTATCCGGGTCTGGATGGGACTCTAGGAGATCTGAAACTCACTAGAGATTATAGACCAGAATGGCTCTATTTACTGAGTTGAAATGTACAGTATACGATGATATCGATTGTCTCCAGCAGCAGCAAATGTTAAATTCATTACAGAAAGGAAATAAACTTTGTTATGGAATCAAGAAACTGCTGGTGAAAAAATAAATGCTTTTAATAAATCAGACTAGAAACTGCACTGAAACAGGACAAGGAGGAAAATCTTTGATGCCTTCTCCACCAATTCGCATAGACTAAGTCTACACATTACCCAGAGTTTCATGGATTATTATGTGCCCACCTGCCAGCCGCTATTATCAACGAACACCGGAAGGAGAAAAGGGCTGGGGACAAAGAAAGCATACAGATTCCGACACACACAGAAAGGAGTTTCATGCTTCGTAACTTACACCCTTTAAATGACAGTTTCAGAAAAGTGAGAATCAGTAAAATAAGCATATGTGTTAAAGTGATTGCCAAAGATGAAACTGTGTCCCAGATTAAAAACTAGTCAATGGCGGACACACATCTGGATGAAGTTGTTAATACAGCTGAAACTGAGCCTGAGGATCGTACTCAATAGGGAACCTTAACTAAAAAAGGAAAAATCAATGCTAAATAAGACTGGTTCTTCACCTCAAGAGCTCCAACCAAGTGAGACTATTAAAGAAAACACAGTAGTACTCAGTACAGTGTGAGATTTTCGCATCGTGGCTCAGGCTGAGCCACTGAGTACGTGGTAAGCTGAAATACCGCGTGCTTTTGATTGGCAATATTGGGAGAGGTGGACACCTGGAAACGAGAAGACAACACAACTGGACGACAGACTGAAAGGTTTTACATTCTTTGGATTCATTATTCTTCATATACATGTTCACGAGATAATCGCACCTGGTAGATTTTCCTTTCTATGTCAGTTCATAAAACTATAAAATGTAATTTCATGAATGGTTCACTAATGGCATTGCTTCGAATTTCAAACGGTATTGCTTTCAGATCACCCTGAGCGTGATTTCCTACACGGTCTGAATACGGAGAAATGAACTACGACTACACATACGGCTAGAACGGTTGTCCTCTAAACAACTACTTTCCCTCCTCGTGTCCCAGCAACCCAAATCCATTAGCACAATACGAGGAATAGCAAGAACACACCTTATCTTCCCCCCAGATGATTCCAACTATCTCCGCTAGAGACATGGCTTCAAGGAATACCAGCTCTCCTACTGACCCGGTTTTTGAGGCTTCTGAACGCTACAACATCCCTAAAATGAAACTCGTTTCTGCTGACTGAACTCGACATATTTCATACGTATTTGTCAAAACAATTATTGTCAACTACAATGCAATTATCCATGTTCAATTTGATGACTCAACTGGAAAATTATTTTTTTCCTAATAAAATTTTTCCAAATGAAAATAGTGAATCAGTGTTGACGAGCTGTTCAGTGTGTGCTAATTAATTACACTGGGTAAATTTAGTTCTGTGCTAATAACCTCAGGAAAAAAAAAAAGATCTGTAGACATGACTCTCTGTCTTAACTGAAGAAATCTCCTGTTTGCCTACTTCTTCTGTACTTTCTAATCTCTCCCAGACGAGTGTTCAATAATACAAAATAAACAGTAAAAGCCAACTAGTCTTGGCTGACACTATAGATAAGAAGACAAGAGTTCCTTGGAACCATGTTCTTAGGTCAAGAGTAAAAGAAAAGAAAAAGATTTTTATTGTTGACAACTAACTGTGAGGACCTCCTGCCAGCTCATCCTCAGGGCAGAACTGGTTTAGATCATGCATTTAATGGCAAAAAAAAATCAGTATTTATTCGTTGTGAAGCCTGTTTCTTCATCCAGAAGCTAATTTAAATGCTGGCATTACAGGGGAATATGGGACAGGGCGTTTTGGGGGGATACTCTCCCCCGGGGTCCAGCGTTCTCTATTTTCTGGATTTTATGTGGTGATGATTCTTTTTCCCTGAGCCTAATGGAAGCTTAGGGCAGAAAAGAAATAAGCACTGACAGGAATGTCTGGGGAATTTCGTCACAAAGCTGTCAGCGGGAAGCCAGTGAGGTGGGACACCATACTTGGCTTGTGCGGTACATGGTATAAAGAAGACATTGACTGTCAAGGTTGTGTCTGAAGAAAGAAGGTAAAATTTTTCTGTGCCTGGAGATATTTACCAATGCAATGGATTAACTCAAAACAGCTCTTCCTGACCTACGCTTTCCTCTGAGCAGTTTGCTTCCTGTGGGCCAACCCGTGTCAGAAGTCTTAAGAACCTCACTGAAATACCGGGAGGTGTACAGGAAAAGGACACTAAGCTGGGGAAGCCTCTGGAACACAAGACTGAGAGCAGCCCATGGGCCACCACACAGAAACGGGGCAAGAGGACTGTATTGTGTCAGAATTCGAGTCGCACGGTTTACATCATAAGGAAGAATTTACCGTCTAATATTACTGTCTAAGAACAAGTGGGATGTCTTGAAAATGATGCTGGAAGAAACTTTAGAGAGTAGGTCCCATCTCCTTTCCATGGCAAGAAACTCAAATACCCTTCACAATGGTCACCTGACTTGTGCTTCACTATTCCTGCTTAGGAATCCACTATGATTTTATGATGTAACGGGCACAACGTATCCTGTGAAAGGAAGGATGTCTAGAACCAAGTCTCTGCTAAACGTGTTCACTGGATCAAGCTACATATGGGACCCAGAATCACATCCTACATCTCCATCTTTTCTTCGACATGCCCGATAACTTGTAAATAAGGGGGAAAAAAACAGCAGTAAGTTAGATATTCACTGAAGGCAGTTATTCTCGCCTCTTGTAGCCTACACACTATGTGAAAAGGACGAGAAAGTTCACGGGCCCAGCAACTAAAAAACTACCAGTAACCTGGAGCTGTTCTCAGAGAAGACAAAACACAGATTATATAATAAGTATGGTACATTTCTTAAGCAAGAAAAGGGTGAGGCTAGTGTATCTTTAAATGTTCGATGTTAAAACAACACGGTGTGTTGAGTATGGCAGGATATGCATTCCCCAAGCAGACACATTGTGCGGTCCTAACAGTCAGATGATCTGAGAGTCTCCCACAGAGGGGTTACCTGCTTTCCAGTGGTACATTACTGCCAAGGACCCAGCTGTCCTGCAGCTGGACGGACTCGGGTGTGGTTTGCAGCTCGGCGGGCAAAGCAGCCGGCGGGGCCGGACTCTGGTTCCTTCTATTGGTCAGGGAGTTTCTGTTGAGAGAAGTGATGGACGGATGGTGCTGTGCGGGGTGCTGCTTATGGGGTGGTGGCAAAGGCTGCAGAGTGGGCTGGCCTTGGTTGTTTGCAGGTTGCTCTGAAAAAAGCAAAGGAAATTCATCATATATATTTATATATGTACATACATAGCTACACACACCACCAATTTCTTGGGGGATCCACTGCAGATGAATTAGAATTAAAAACTGCATTTAAATCCATAACCTAAAACATTTGCATATTATTCTATTAAGCGGGTGTTCAGTGACATTCTCTAAGAGCAAGTTTACCCTTGATACACGAAGTACTAATTAATATACAACAGATGGTAAAATTGGTTCTGGTTTTAATTTGTTTCAGATTTTTTTCATCTGGTTTTATTAACACCTACAGAAAACAGTATCTGACAGCTCCCCTAATGTGCCTTTAGAATTCAGCTTTTTTTAACAAACCAACCCTGAAATTAAATGGGTAATTTCAGTAGAACACAAAGGTTTTCGAAATGCATATAATCCCTATAATTATTTAATGGAGTTTTTTTAAGCTTTATTTAACTGCAATAAATTATTACAAGCTAGTTGCTAAACAGCAGTAGACTACTCTAGTTTAGTGTATTTCAAATAACACGGATCTGCATTACGATCCACTAATAGACGCTAAGTATTCTTTAGCAGAAGGTCACTCTGTGAAGCAGATGTTGTTTCATGGATATTTAACAGACTGAATCACATCTGATTACGACGTCAAAAGACTCATATACTTAATGACCGTTACATCCATTAGAACACACACAGAACGGATTTTCCAATTTCACAGTATGCAGTAAAACTACATTTTGGAGTAAGTCATAGGTGACCAGAGCGACTCATGCCACTATGTCAATGGTACAAATATTTTGTTCTAAACCACAATCGTAAGGGACCCAGCAACTTGAAAATATAAACACAATGCTAGGTTAGAACCATGGGAAAATTCCCCAAAACTTAGTAAGTCGTAAGTTAAAATTTACAAATCAGTGTAACATGAGACTGACTTTTCAATCTCATTACCTGCTTTGGACACGCTAGAATTCACAAATAACCACATTGTAACAAACAGACAGATGACTCCCTAATTTAATACTAAACTTATCATGGTTCCACACATAGAAGATGCCAATTTTTGACTAAATGCAGTTCAAAGTGCAATATAATTTTAAAGTGATGTAGTAAATCATGTTATTAATATAAATGCACGTATTAAAATAGGATAGGAAACACAGGGACTATCTTTCATCTGCAGTGTGAACTCCAGCAGTTGTTGTTATGCCAAATAGAGTCTAACACTATAATTCTGCTTGCATGAAATGAATACTATTATGTAATAGCTTGAACATGTATTATCAAATCTCTTTACAGGATACAATAATTAAAATAACTCCTCCCATAGCACATAATATCAGTAATTACTACATATTTCTAATGGTCTCTAACAATCCATATACTATCGCTTAACACCCAATAATTTCTTACTCTTGAAATGAGGGACAGAGACAACATCTAAATGTATGAAATAAAACTTTCTTGCTTGAGGATCCCTGTACCAGAAACTACAGAAATCTTACTTGGCCCATTGCTTTGGTGCTTATGAAAAATTAAAAGAGTATCTACATCTCGGTTAAATTGAAAGTACCCTTGGAGGGAATGAGAGGGCTAAACTAGCACATAGAGTTTTAATTGTGTTAAAAAAAATAGTTCAGGGGTGCCTGGGTGGCACAGCGGTTAAGCGTCTGCCTTCGGCTCAGGGTGTGATCCCAGCGTTATGGGATCGAGCCCCACATCAGGCTCCTCCGCTATGAGCCTGCTTCTTCCTCTCCCACTCCCCCTGCTTGTGTTCCCTCTCTCGCTGGCTGTCTCTATCTCTGTCAGATAAATAAATAAAATCTTTAAAAAAAATAGTTCAAAACTCAAAGAAGATTTATTATTCAGGTATCATATAATTAGTTTTGTCTTCCCCGGCATTCGTGCATATGATTAGAATCGCTATGGATGTCTTTAAGGAGTATTTCAAAAGCTGCTTTTATAAATATATACATACCTATATGTATGTCTATAAGTATATATATATATATGCATGTATATGTTTATTGTACAACAAGCCAAGGGCCTTAACTAGGTTGGTGTCAATGCAATGGGAACAAAGAAAAGACAGAAACATTTCAAAGGGAAAAGTATTAAGATCGTGTCTAAAAAGAAGTAGAGGGAAACGTCACATGACTCCATGTTTTTAAGCATGGCTCCATGAAAGAATGGAATTATGCTACACATATTATACATAAATTATGTATTGGATATTATATTAACTAGAGGAGAGAGCCATGTATAGTAGCAGCTGATACCAAATTTAATTTCTAATTCTGTCAGGGATCACCATAGTGAGCCTCAATTTTCCCATTTGGAATGTGGGAAATAGTACAGTACCATCTCGATATTAGTTTAATCTATGGATTCAGTGAAATGCACTCATTCATTCATTTATTCATCCACTGAGTCACTCAGCCCACAAACATTTATCAAGCCTCTACGTTCCAAAGATATGCTAAGTCAACAAGTGATAGTACTGTGTAATGGTAACGTATCATGGATATTAAGATTGCTCTTGAAGGTGAAATGATTTTAAGATCTATTGTCATCGTTACATATTTGAATACGTTGAATTTCAGATTCTTATTCTTGGGGTGCCTGGGTGGCTCAGTTGGTTAAGCGGCTGACTCTTGGTTTTGGCTCAGGTCATGCTATCAGGGTCCTGGGATCAAGCCCCACGTCAGACTCCATGCTCAGCAGAGAGTCCGGTTGAAGATTTTCACTCTCTCTCTGCCTCTCCCCCCACTCACACATGCATGCGCGCGCTCTCTCTCTCTCACATAAATAAATAAATCTTTAAAAAAAGATTCTTACTCTGAAACAGTGAGAAAAAACTTCCATTTAAGGTTTCAAAAATAATTAGTACCATGGTTCGCTCATTCATTTGGCAAGTTATCTGTCGAGAACTTACGATGAACAAGATATCGTGCAAAGATCCGTGCCCTGTTTAACTGTCTAGCCAGGTTACTTCAGAACGATGTGTTCGGTCTGCTGGGACCTCTTTTGATCTGACTACATAATCATGAGGTTTCCCTATAAAACAAATCGAGATAATGAAAGCTAGATTCAATCTAAAATTTGATGGAAGAGAATAAATGCAGAGCCTGAGTGAGATGGGGTGGATGGCCAGAAATTTAAATTCTGCAGCAGGTCCACAAACAGGGGCAAAATCCGAGGATTCACTTGGACGTGCATGCTACCTCTAGAGATTTGGGCTTACAGGATGCCAGAAGTAGTGGAAGTATGTATCTATACCAACTTATTCAAGACAGCATAAATTTATGAAGTATAACCAGATAAAAGAAAATTAAACACACACAGAAAGGAAGAAAGGGAGAATAAAAGAAAATAAAGTGGGAAAGATAAGCTAAAGCCAGATCTAAAGCGAGTGGACAAAATGCCTGCTGTTCAGTTCTGTACATTTTTAAAGTAGGATACAAATCTGGCTCTGAATTATTTATCTAGTTGCCAACACAAAAAGGGAAACATGATCAGTTACATGATTTGGGATGTTTTTAAGATCACAACGTTTGCTTGAGAAAAGCATTAACTATTACTGGTATTGAAAATAGAAAATTCTCTTTTAAGTCCTCATAGGAAGAAAAGCTGAATATCCAGGGAAAATACTATGACCTGGGTTCAAAATGGACACGAGGAAGGGAGCCTGGGTGGCTCAGCTGGTAAACCGTCTGACTCTTGACTTTGTCCCCCGTCATAATCTCAGGGTTGTGAGACTGAGCCCTGCTTTGGGCTCCGTGCTGGGTGTGGAGCCTGCTTAAGATTCTCTCTCCCCCACTCCCTCTGCCACTGCCCTACTAAGAAAAAAATAAAAAAACAAAAAAAAAAAAGGAAGAAAAGAAAAAAGAAATGGACACAAGGAAACAGAATAGGGTCTAGATTTGGTGACAAGCACTTAGAATCTAATACCTGTGACCAGATCCACGTAAGAACAACCAAAACATCAACTGTAGCCTTTGCTTTAAGCAGATTGATTGATACAGGCTTTCCGGAGATTTGAGAAAGTTTTGGATATAATGACTCTGAGTTAAAGGGGGTGATTAGACCTCACAGAGTTACCAGGTTTAATGTTCCTGAGACATAGCTCTGAATATGCCATTTTCCTTCTTAGAAACTCCAAATGGCTTCCTGGTACCTACAAAACAAAGTGCACTCTCTAAAGGCAAATGTCATGTTTCTTCAGTTAGCCCTCAAGATATTTTTGCAAATGCTTCCCTCATGAAGCCCCTTCATGTATCTTGTTCTAGCTTGCTGTACCCACTGTATACCTCATACCTTTCCATACAAGTATATTTGCTTCTAACTGGAAAGACATTTTCCTCTATCTTTCTATACCCAAATCCTACATACTTCAAGCTCTAAGAAAGATGACACTTGTTTTCTTCAAGTAGAAATCAGTTATTTCTTCTCTGAGTCTTAGAGTACTTTATCTGTGCCTTTTTCATGGCTCTTTTCATCTCCCCTATTACAATTAATTTTATAGGTCTCATGTCTCCTGTTAGACTCTATGGGAGGGATTCACATCGAATTCACCTTGGAACCCCTAAGAAGCACAGAGGGATAGATATGTGGTCAGTAATAAATATTTATTCACTCAATCCGTATTTGACGAATGAATACTTTGTGAAGAATTCAATGAAGAGAATGTTGAGGTGGCAAAGAGCAGAGCCTGCCCATAGCACGTTTAATTGCAAGGTAATTTGCAACCTGTCTTATTTCTTCAACTCAGTTCTTAGATCCTGAAAGGCAGGGACTCTAACTTAAATTTCTTTGGACTCTTCAATATCTTCACTCAGCCTTGGACTTCAAAGACTCCTAGAAATGTGCTGACTGATTGGTAACAATTAGGCAATAATGGAACCTTCGGGGCTCATCCCGTACAGGCAGGGCGCCATGTTATTTCCCCCAGACATCAGGTTTTAGGAAAACATTGCAGCAGATGTTCCAATATTCAAAATCTACCTTTTAAGGGGTGAAAATTATGGAAAGATTACATAAGATAAATACGAATATACAAAATATAAACCTATAAGATATGAAACAATATATATTATGGCTTACCAAACACAGTTATATGTCTTCCTTGTATTTTAAAACTTATGATTAGAAATGCTTATGCTTATGATTAGAAATGTTCCAGATTAGGTATTTTAGAAAAGATGTAGGTTATTTTCTCAAAATATTCTTCCTCCTTTTTTTTTAAATAAAGTTCTTTGCACTATGCTTACTAGAAATTATGTATTATGCTCAACGAGAGTCTTTACTCACTACACTTTCTTTCTGCCTGACTTTTTTCAAGTTCTTATTGCTCATATAACTTCATGACAGCTTAGCAGCTGCTTGTTTTTAAATGATAAACATAACTCATAGCAGATAAGTTTTATTTTTATTTAAAAAAAACTTTAAAAAGATTTTATTTATTTATTTGAGACAGAGAGAAAGAGAAAGAGAGGGAGAGAGCATGAGTGGTGGGGAGGGGTAGAGAGACAGGAGGAAGCCGACTGAGAAGCTCCCCACGGAGCAGGGAGCCTGATATGGGGCTCGATCTCAGAACCAGAGATCATGACCTGAGCTGAAAGCAGACACTTAACTGACTGAGCCACCCAGGCGCCCCTATAGCAGATAATTTTTAAAACTCACATAATATTAATGATGAATATTAGCTAGGTAAGACTTCGGTCATTTTGCTCAGCCCTCTGCCACCAAAGAATGTACAGCCCAACAGTGTCATTTCAGGCTGTCGCCTCGAACCCGCTAACATGGGGTAATGACTTGGATCCCAGCATGCACTGAGTGAGGTGTGTTGACAAACCAGGAAGGTGTTAGGAGCCATGGAGGCTCTCTGATAAGGCGACAGAATCCAGTTTAAGCAACTTATAAAACCCAATTCCAAGCAAATGGAAGGCATGTTCATGGCACTCTGCAGGGGGAAGAAAAGAAAGTAGAGACAATTTCTCCTAAATAGCAACGATGCTATTACGATCATTGAGGTGAAAGGCACCATAGAGACAGATGACAATAATATGGATATTTATTTTTCAGTGGCATATGTTCTTGAATAAGTTATATATCAGTCTGAGCTTCATTTATTTTATACTGCTCGGTTAAAGGATCTGAAAGATACAGTGTCTGACATACAGCAAGTGCTAAATAGTAACTTACTCATGGTAGAAAAGAAAGAATTCCCTTCAGGGAAGAACGTCATGATGGAAAACACTACAGCTGACCCTTGAACAACACAGGGCTAGGGGCACAGACCCCCTATGCAGTAAAACACCCGAGTATAACTTTTGACTCCCCAAAACACTTAATTACTAATAGCTTACTGTTGACCAGAAGTCTTACCAATAACAAAACAGCCGATTAACACATATTTTGTATGTTATATGTATTATATACTGTATTCTTAAAGGAAGTAAATAAGAGAAAAGAAAATATTAAAATCGTAAGAAAGGGAAAATACATTTACAACACTGGGCTGCATTTATTAAAAAAGATCTCCGTATAAATGGACCCACACCGTTCAAACCCATGTTGTTCAAGGACCAACTGTAATTGAGAAGCATTGTCAGCAATCAGTACCATTATCACAAGATGCAAGGACACACAATCAAGTATGCCTGAACAGGAAAGTTCTTCCTTTAACAGGTACCAAAGCAAGGATCAGAAACACCGTAAGAATCAGAAATAAACTCATTTCTTGCCAGTCCCCACAGAAGAGGGAATTTTATCTCACTGTTGTGAAGTCAGCCTGAGTCTTTTTTTTCCATGTAGTGTGACCACAGAATCAAATCAAGAATTTTTAAAAGGTGGTGGTGGGGGACACACATGGTTTTTAAAAACATATCTGGTCATATTTACCGGTTTGAATTTTTTTTTTTTTAAATTAAAAGCAGCTTCCAGACTGCTATGTACAATTTAGCCCCAGTGCCTCTCTGCTTTACGGCCTTGGGCTATGGTCTTTGGGGAACACAGTGGAAATGAACTCCCAAATAGGAAAGCTGGGGGATTAAAATATCCTTGTGTGTGTGCACGTCTGCATGTGTGCGTGTGCATGGATGTGTGTGTGCGTGTATGCATGAATGTGTGCGTGCATGGATGTGTGCGTGTGCATGTCTGCATGTGTGTGTGTGCATGGATGTGTGTGTGCATGTCTGCATGTGTGTGTGTGCATGGCTGTGTGTGTGCGTGTATGCATGAATGTGTGAGTGCATGGATGTGTGTGTGTGCATGTCTGGATGTGTGTGTGTGTGCATGGCTGTGTGTGTGCATGTCTGCATGTGTGTGCGTGTGTGTGCGCGTGCCTGTTCGTGTGGGAGGGGCTGAAAGTATCAGGTGAGAGGTGAGGGAGAGACTGAGCAGGTGTCACCACAGCCACCCCAACTGCTCTGTCCCACACACTCCCTTCATGCGTCTGTCCTCTTCCTTCCCTGGATCTCAGGTGTGGGGCAGCAAAGGTCCCTAGAGAAGAAATACTCTACTTCACAAGGAGGATAGGAGTGAAGAGCTGACAGCTGTGTTGCATTAAAACAATTGTCTGTAATCTGAGTAAAATCTGGTAACAAAAGACAAATGGGGTGGGGGGAGGAAAGGAAGGGAGCGAGGAGAGAGAGAGAGAAATACAAAAGGACAAAAATATTTTTAATTTTACTGAGCCCCAGAGAAGTGCTGTTAGACAAAACACCTTCTAGGCAGTCATTTGCCTATGGCTTGTGTCCTCCTGGACACCACCAGCAGCAAGTTGAATAAAGGAATAGTCCTGGTTCTGGTCCTCTAACAGTTTAGCACTATGATACACAGACCATGTTGAATTAGACAAACATTTAGATGGAGCCAACCCATTTATTGATGACTAGCAAAGATGGGGCTAAAGCCCTTGTTTCTGTATCACAAAATGTGTTCCTTCTCACTTCACTTCCTGGCTATATCTTTAATCTTCTCCTACCTATTGCAAATGAAACCTGAATTTTCTTCAAAGCTGACCTTTTCCTTTAAACAGGTCACCAAAAGAAAACATATACAACTTTTTGTTGTACATTTTATTACCATATTAGTTTTAACGGTAGTGACCAGAGCTTAGAGTAGATGTTCCAAATGTACAAGGACCAAATCATAGTTAGCTTTTGAGTTTTAAAATCCTCATCTAATTCTTGGATTTAGCCTAATCTTGTGTTCCATTATTAGCTAACTCTGTGGCCTTATGGAAATTAATTCTGATGGTAAATTTAGGTAAGAGCATCTCCTTCATCTGGCTACATTTCAGGAGCTACTAGGAAGGGTGAAATATTCAAAAATTTTTATGACATTGAAAATAGTAAATCATACATAATTTTTTCCTTTGCTCAGAAAATCTCATATATTCATTACCTAGATATTTAGCTGTCATTATTTCCTAGGAGGATAAAAAGTTAAGTAGCAAGACTTTTCCTTATAAATGGGGAAAATTTGAGTTAAGGAAATACGTCTTTTGAGTCAGACCACACCTCAGTGGAGCTCATATTAGAGCACAAATACTTAGAAATTCAGGGTGACTCCTCCTCTCCTTTTCCCCCCACAATGCTGTACTAATAAGATAACCACCTAAAATGGTAAAGGGGAAATTGGAAAAGAAAGGCCTCACCTCACTCAGAAAATTATGTTCATATACATGTGTTCTTCTGGTTCGTTATTTTATCTAGTGATTCTCACATAAGACAGGTCTTTGAAAGTGAATTGTTCACTGACGCACCTCTACAAGCCTTTGGTTAAAATATGGCATGTGTAAAAACTTCCACCACAAATGATCCGTCACTTAGACATTTCACAAAGCTGCAGGCAAATCAAATGAAAATTTAAAATGTGCTTTAAAAACCATAAAATACTATATAAATAAACAATATTGTTCTTATCACCTTCATGACCAGACAACTGATTGCAAGATAATTTATATAAAGACATTTGAGTATGAAAACCTTAGAGATAAATTAGAGGAAACCTTAGAAGATACAAAAGAAAGACCAGAGGGTATAATTTCAGTGAGCATAGATGAACCGACTTACTGTACTTACTGAGTTAGTGAGAATTTGGTTTAGTTTCCTTAGGGTCATACCTTGAAATGAGGATTAGAAGAAAGATTTAAAGACTTTAAATCTTTGCATTCTTTTCCTTTGAGAGTTCACTGCACTTTCTAGTTCAAACCATGTGGCCATCTGGATGACCCATAAACTCCCCTGTCATAAAATGCTGGAAGTTCTGGGTAAAATATGATAAATACCTTTTGGATTGATTCATTTAGTATAAGAATTGAGTGTCTAACAGTTACCAGGCTCTGTTCCAGGCACTGAGGATGTAACAGTAAACAAAACAGCCAACAGTCTCAGCCTACCAGTTCAACTTACATTTTAGGTTAATATAACTGAATTGAAAGGAAAGAATAGGCCAGAAACCGAGGTGAGAGAAAAATTGTTCAAAGCAGGTGATCTGAGGAGATCTGCCTGTCTCTGTAACCTTTCTAATGTCCAACAAAGAAACAAGAGCTAATACATCAATTGTTACTAGGACCCCTACGTATATGAGGCTTGGACCCTCTGAAGTGCTATACCCTCAGTCTAAGAGTAGACTTAACAATCTCATGGCAAATGGAACAATAAGGAATCTTGCTATGTTTCTTAAGCCCTGCATAGGGAAGAAACCAACTCCTGGAAATTTTAACCACTGGCTTGGGCTTCCCTGTGGTTGTCATATGAGGTTGAAGCATATACTCTCAATGTAGTTCTGGAACCTCAAGCCAATAAATTAATGTTAAAAGTGTAATGCTCTTCCCTGGGGCACCTGGCAGAAACAAACGTAAAACTTCTTTAGAAGAATATGCTTTCAAATGAAGTCACAAAGGATTTCCACAAATAAAACACAGCTTTCAATAAATTTACAGTCTAAAGTTACAAAATTTAAGAGGAAACAATCTACCTTGAACCAAAATCTATAGACAAAACAGACAGCAGAACTGATCTCCCCCAAAACTTCAGATAATATAACCATCAGATAAAACTTAAGTATGTTTAGAATGGTTAAACACTTAAAAGAAATTAAAACCATATGAATAAGACAGTATGAGAAAAAGGAAGTTAAAAAAAGTAGAATGTGTATAAATAAGAAAAATGCAGCCACTGAAATCAGAAACTTACTGCATGGTTTAAACTGTATATTAGACACAACTATAGAGAGTACCAGTGAATAGGAAAAGAGACCTGAAGAAATCACTCAGATGGCACCAGAAAGACGAAGAGTGCTTAAATATGAAAGAGTAGGTCTAAGGCAAAAGAAGATAGGATAAAGGAGCTCCATATAAATCCAGAAAGAGTTGCAGAAGCCCAGAACAGAGATTTCTTTAGAGTTAAACAGCTTTTTCCATGTTTATGGCCGTCAAATTATACAGAACATGGACTTACTCATCTCTTTCTTGTTTCATATAAATTATCTCCGCTATTGTCTTTTTTGTTATTGGATGACAGCTTTGGGGGGGGTTATGTTTTATAAGAGGCAACTTCTCTTAAATGGCTGTCACTTCTCTTTGAAGACATTCTGACTTCTACGTTGCTGTTCAAAAGCGTGCAGCTCATCTGAAATGTCAAGCACCCTAACTTATTTCAGTGGATGGAAACAAATGTACATGGCTACCTTTGGCTTGTTAAAATAGTTCATCTTTTACTGTACTTAACCCTAGTAATGCCACAGATTTATCCTCTATGGAATTCTTAGTTTGGCATAATCATTTCTCACAGAAGCATACATAAAACTTAGCTATTATACACGCATAGAAAACTGGATAAAAATTCCTTCAAAATGTCTCAGGATATGTTTCAAGATATTCTTCTACCCATTTTAAAATACTTTACCTAAGACAGTAAGCAAAAAGGGAAGCAGCTATCCCAATCTCGACAATAAAGAACTGGTGACATAAAATCAATGACTACTTCGCTCCTCTCTCATTACCTAATGAGCATTTGATTTTAGTGCAATTAAATTTTATTGACTTTAAGTGGAGTACATGATATGATATTAAAAAAGCACATTTTGTAATATGGATAAGGACAGGCTAGATGGCAACTAAAAGCTATTACAATGTAACAAAATGGCTTTAAAGAATAAGAAAAGCAACTCGAATATTCCAAATAATGCAAATTCGCTATGCTTTTCAGATAATATATTCTTTGTCACAAAGAAGATGTCTTGTATAGAAGAAAGTACTATAACAGGAAACAGAAGACGTAGGGTTTAGTGCTGGCTTTAACTAAACATAACCTCAT
Source organism: Ursus maritimus (assembly GCF_017311325.1). NCBI lineage: Eukaryota > Metazoa > Chordata > Mammalia > Carnivora > Ursidae > Ursus > Ursus maritimus. Next base: position 33,299,404 of record NW_024425341.1, on the reverse strand, counting down.
ATAAATCAACTAATTTCTGGGGCTCAGTTTTTCTCCTCCGTAAAAAAATGGTGTTTGGGGGCAAGGTGGGCTCAGGCAATGAATTCTGAAGTTTTTTAATTCTAAAATTCTTTTAGGTACTATATAATATTTTCTTGAAACATATTAAATTGTGTTATGAATATTCAAATTTTAGGGTAATTAAAAGCCCCATATTATCTTACGTTATACATACAAAACATTTAAGGGACGTAGTAAAAAATTACTTTATTTCACTTTAAGTATTATGAGACTTTGACCATATTTATTCATGGCACAAATATCGTACCATATTATCTTGTTACAAATATTAAAAATAATGTTTATTTTTAAAATAAAGCATTCTGTATTACACATCTTGTAACTAGTAACATTTTAAGGTACATATAGTCAGAATCATTTTGTATCAAACTTAAATTTACTTCAGAGTTCAATATTAAAATTGCTTAAGGAAACAACTGAAAAAGGAAAAAAAAAGCCAGCATGAAACTTTCAAACTTAGAAGAAAACCAACCAGACTCTTAAAAGTTATGATGACAGTTATAATGCATTTTAAAAATTACTGTTATCCAATTTAGGAAAAAGATTCAGTTTACTTTAAACCTTTTTCTGACTTCTGTTTTTTGAATATTTCGGCAACTATAGGAAAAATAAGTGATCAGAAAACACTCAGAAAGTATCCAACAACACTGATGATCTTATTTCCCCCAAAATACTAACTTTGCCATTGACTTTTCCCCCTGGCATATTATTTGAACTCATATTTGTTATCTGCAATTTACTGAGTCCACATTAACTATAAATGTCTTACATTGAAACAGAATAAAATCTTTAAAGTTTCCTTACAATCACACGATGGCCTCCAGGCAGAAAAGTGCGTTACTGCAAACATTAAATATTACGTAGATGCAAAATTTTCAACAGAACTGACGGTATCCTTTCCCTTCTTGGCATGTGCAATGACAGTGATCTTAAGTGGAAACCCTGCAATGATGCTCTTTGATTAAAAGGGAAACAAGTCATCATTTAAGCGGCCACTTGCATATTTGGTGAATGCCCTTCCCTGTCAATAATTCTGGGATAATTTTTTGCGTGTATGCAACACTAAAAGCCTCTTCCCAATATACATTTTTCTACTGCTATAATGACTCAGCACCAACAGAAAGGATGGTACAGCGAAGAAAAGAACTGCAAAGTACTATAGAAATACGAGGTACTATTGTTTAGGAGACAAATGATCTGGATGTCCTGAGGCTTTGTTGTGTCTTTTAAAATAGTAGTAAGCATGACTTGTTGAAGCCGGAGGCTAGGACTTTCTATAGGATGCTAATTGCCACTAGAAACCTTCCTCTCACAAGAGAGGTTCAAAAGAAAGCAGATGACTAAGATATTCTTTCACAGACCTTCTGATCTTTCCTTTCACGAGTCCACAAGCATTTTCAGGCCAGTTTATTAAAATTTTCCATTGAAGAGATGAATGGATTTACTGTAGAGAAGGGAAAAAACGACCTGGCAGAGCAGTCCGCTCAGGCTGCCATAACAAAATACGACAGACTGGGGGACTTCAACAATAGAAATTTACTTTCCCAGAGTTCTGGAGGCTGGGAGTCCAAGATCAAGGTCCAGCAGTCAGTTTCTAGTGAGGGTCCTCCTCCTGGCTCGCAGACAGCTGCCTTCCCCGTGTCCTCCCCCTGTGTCCTCACTGGGCAGAGCCAGCTAGCTCCTGGTATTTCTTCTTAGAAGAACACCAAGACTATCAAATCAAGGCCTCCCCCTTATTATTTCATCTAACCTTGAGTACTTCTTTAGATTTTCCATTGCCAAATACAGTTGCATGGGGGGGGGTTACAGCTTCAACATATGAATCTGGGGAGAGACAAACATTCAGTCTCTAACACCTGGGTTCAAGTTCCCTGTTCAAAATTTAGTAACTGTGTAACTTGAGCAAATCAATTTCCTATTCTAAATTCTCTGATTCCTCGTGTGTACAATGGGGTTGATAATCACTCTCGTATAGACGATTAAAAGAGATAATGTATATTAAAGTATTTTTATATACTTTGAAATATTATTTTAATGTAAGGTCTTATTTCCATCCTCTCACCATTTATTCAAATAAAGCAATAAATTTTTTTTACCATATATATATATATTTTTTTTTTTTTGCCAAAGAAGATGTTTATATATGAGTATGCCCATAATTTCTTCATTTCTTTCTACAAGGAGGTCTTTAAAAACATTTCATTTTCATTTCTAAAATTATAAAGGCAAATATACACCTAAATATTTTTTTAAATATCTCAAATGTAGTGATTTAGTGATTGCTAATTTAATGTCACTTCTGAGGGCTGGAACTACGGGCTGAGAAAGCTGGCTTTTCACTTAGTACTCTTTCAATACTGCATGACTTTTAAACATGAGTATGTTTTACCTTTTAAAGAGTAATTTCTTTTAAAAATCAGGAAATACAATAAGCATACAAAAAGTACATAAAATTAAATGTGCAACTTAATGAATTGCTGAAAATCAACCCTTGTCATACTGACTAGGTCAAGAAAGAGAACATAAATGCCATCCCCGAAGCCCCCTGCCCTTCCTGTCCTGAGCACAGCCTTTCCCTTTGTTTTAAATACTATCTTGATGATGTATTCATGTCTTTGCTTTTCATTTTAGCTTTGATTATCTAATTGTGCACGCATAAATTACATGGCTTAATTTTACTGCTTTTTAACTTAATAGGAAATGGAATAAGTCAGTATATATTCTATTGTGTTTGGCTGCTTTTGTTCACCATTATGTCTTTAAGGTGTACTGTACTGTTGTACGTATATCTACAGTTGGTGAACTTTCACGGCTGTGTAGAATTATAGCAATTAAACTTGTCACATTTATCCATTCTACTCTTTTTTATTTTTTATTTTTTTTTAAAGATTTTATTTATTTATTCGACAGAGATAGAGACAGCCAGCGAGAGAGGGAACACAAGCAGGGGGAGTGGGAGAGGAAGAAGCAGGCTCATAGTGGAGGAGCCTGACGTGGGGCTCGATCCCGTAACGCCGGGATCACGCCCTGAGCCGAAGGCAGACGCTTAACTGCTGTGCCACCCAGGCGCCCCTATCCATTCTACTCTTGATCAGCAGGTGGGTTGTATTTAGTGGTTGGCTAATACCAACAATGCTGTTTGTGAACGTTCTTGTTCGTGTGTTCTTGTTGCATAAAAGCATGCCTTTCTGGGGTGCATACACAGAATGGAATTGCTTGATCATGGGATATTCATGATCTTTACTTGATTTTGCCACACTGTCTTCCAAAGTGAGTTTGTAATAACGAATACTTCCCCCCCAAAAAAAGTATGTCCTAGTATCAGAGTGTTTGCTGAGGATAATGTATCACTAGCATAAAAGATGGAAAGAATGTACATTATTACCGAAATAATTCCATGCACGTGCAGGGTGGCTAAGATGTGCTTACGTCCTGGGTAATGAGCTCATACTATCAGGTACTGAATTTGTCCTCTTTGCATTTCAAGCAACACACATGAAAATGATGCTCCCATCGACACATGGGCAAATGTAGAAACGAATGAAACAACTTTGTGCTTTATGGCATTTACTTTGAAAATCTGATTAAGATAGATGTCTTCAGCTCCTAATTCTTCAATGTCACGTTGTCATAGTTCCCATCAGCAAGATGTTTTAAAGGCTTTCGATTAATATTGCATGCTCGAACTGAAATTACATCCTTTGTCGTTTAGTTCCTAATGGTGCAAGTGATATCTATCAAGTACTGTTTTATGAAGCGTGCGTGATTTTTATTGCAGGCTGTTTTCACAAATCTTTTTCAGGTTTCAGAAAGACTGCTCAGGGTTTACAATAAATATGCCCTTCTGTTGAAAATCATGATGATTCTTAAAACTGAGGTGAAATCTCTATTATTAGAATTTACTTACCAATAAAAAATTCTTCTACCTGAATCTGTTGCGTTCCCATTCGCACAGTCTTGACTATATTTGCTTTTACCCAAATATTTTACTAAATCACTTCTAATATATGCAAAATATGTGCCAAATACACATTGCTCACAAAACCTTCATCTGTAAGCACGTGCATTACCTGCCTAGTAGGGAAAATATGTAGTATGTGGACATAGTCCACTAACTAATGAATGCTGACTGGGTTTGGGCGGCAAAAGTGTGTATTTTATTTTTTATATATAATTACTAATTATTTTTAACAAAAATTAGTGTCCTGACATTAATCTCAAAATTTCTGAAACTCGATCATATCATATATAATTCATTTTTATTTATTAAAGACCCAGAGTCATAATATAGTTAGGTGGATACAAGTGAAAAAAAGAAATTCTTGTATTTGATAAATATATATACTGCTTTGAACATAAACCAGCATATGTACATTCCTTGGCTCTATCTTTAACATATTCTATTCTTTCAGCCTTGGTTACCTTTATCTATAAAATTAGGGGGATAGATCATGATTTCTACTATCTTTTCCCAGTTAAAAAAAAATTCCACAATTCTATAGCATTTTATATGTGTGTGTATGTGTGTGTGTGTGTGTGTGTGTGTGTGTGTGCGCGCACATACACACAGTACAAAGCTTTGGTTGCTGACTTCAAGTATCAAATGTTATTATGCTTTATCACTTTGTATTTTATAAAATATAAAGCTACTCGAGGCTTCGGGCATTCTGCATGCCTGGTCCCTTCCCTCTTCTTCTGCTGTGTCAGCTACGGTGGCTGTGAAGACCCTGAACTCCAAGGCCAAGGTGCCCGAGCCCGGGCAGCATTGGCAGTCAACATTAGCACAGCCCAGGGGCTGCAGGATGCTCTGAGGACCAACCTGGGGCCTAATGACACCACAAAAATGCTTCTTTCTGGAGACGTCAAGCTTACTAAAGATGGCAATGTGCTGCTTCATAAAATGCAAATTCCACATGCAACAGCCTCTTTAATACCCACAGTAGCAAGAGCCCAGGATGACATGAGCGGTGACTGCACCACTTCCAGTGTTCTCATCATTGGAGAGCTGATCAAACAGGGGGATCGCTACATTTCTGAAGGTCTTCATCGCAGAACAACAACAGACAGATTTGAATCTGCAAAGGTAAAGGTACCTCGGTTTTTGGAATAAGTCAAAGTTAGCAAAGAGAGGGATAGGGCAGCACTTAACAGGTGTCTTGGCCAGAATCTCTCTATATACTAAGGCTCATGCCGAACATGCTGATGTCCCACCAGAGGCTGCGGCGGCCTCCATTTTGGCCGTTACAAACAAGATGAACCGACTGACCTTTCCATGGCCGAGGTTACAGACGTGACACACAAATCTGAAATGAATACGAGCTTCATCAGAAGTCTTGTTTTGGACCAAAGGGCATGGCATCCCGATGTGAAAAAAAAGAGCGGAAGATTCATACATCCTCGTATGTGCAACGTGTCCCATGAATATGAGAGAAAAAAAAAGGAAGTGAATTCTGGCTTTTTTAAAACAAGAATTCAGAAGAGAGAGAGACTGGTAAAAGCTGAAAGAAGATTCATTGAAGATACAATTAAAAACATGATAGAACTGAAAAAGAAAGTCTGTGGTGATTCAGAGAAAAGATCTGTTACTTAATCAAAAGGGAACTGACCCTTTTCCTTAGATGCTCTTGCCAAAAAAAGGCATAACAGCTCTGGGCAGAGCTAAAAAGAGAAATATAAAAAGGCTGACTCTTGCTCGTGGTGGGGTAGCCTTAAATTCTTTTGATGACCTAAATTCTGACTGTTCGGGACATGCAGGTGACATGCATGTCTCATCTCTGCGTAGACACTGGAAGAAGAGAAGTTCACCAGTAGTGGGAAATGTAACAACCTTCGCTCTGTCACATTACTGGTCAAAGGACCAAATAAGCACATCCTCACTCAAATCAAGGATGCAATAGGAGATGGCCTGAGGCCTGTTAAAAATGCTCTGGCTGATGTCTGGGTGGTTCTCCACTTACGTTCTCCACTGCTGGGGCAGTGGAGCTAGCAATGGGAAAAGCCCTGATTCTGAGTCCAGTAAAAGGGCAGGGCCCAACTTGGAGTTCAAGCATTTGCAAATGCATTGCTCATTATTCCCAAAGTTCTTGCTCAGAGCTCTGGTTTTGACATTCCAGAAGCACTAATTAAAATTAAAGCAAGAACAGAACATTCAGAACTGGGTCACCTTGTTGTAGGTGTGGACTTAAACACAGGTGAGCCAATGGCAGCAGCAGATGTTGGCATATGGCATAACTACTGTGTGAAAAAACAGCTCCTTCTCTCCTGCACTGTGATGGCCGCCAGCATTCTCTTGGTTGACGAGGTCATGCAAGCTGCAATGTCTTCTCTAGAAGGTTGAACTGAAGCTTCCCCTGTATCATCTGAATCATGAAGACTCAACACAGTGCTCTTAAGAATATGGCTATGGAATTTTTGCCCAAGTGTCAAATGATTTTCAAAGGAATGTCCCATATAAAGGAGAAAACACTGGCACCTATTCCAATTCTTAAGTTCTAGAATTATAATTACAGCATTTTAAAAATCACGCTGCAATGTAGATACATTAAGCAGGCCATTTTTACCAAGGAACAGGATGCTTGGCTTTAGCTTTCCTGATCTAAAAAATACATATTAGATAAGCATGTGTGATCTAACGTGTTATTAAGTATCCCTTCAAAAACAAAACAAAATCTCCTCAAGATAAAACAACTGACCAAAGACATCATAAAGGCCAACAGCAAGGGGTTAACTCTGGGATGTGTCTCCCTTGGGCTCTATCTCCATCGTTGAAGTAAGATGAAGCTAGCTACATCTCTCCTGAGTTAGCTGTGGTCTTCAGGGATCTCACAGACATGTGGCTTTTGCCAACTATATGTCTATTATAAAGGAGAATAAAAATACTAACATGAAGATCGACAGTCTTATCCAGCATTGTCCTGCACATTCATCTTGTTTGGATAATTGCACATTTAAAATTAGAGTCTACTTATCTGGTTCTAGACGTTAGGGAATAATGCACATGGAAAAGGTTTTTCAAATTCTAATTCCCCACGGCAGATCACTGCAATTCTCATTAATTCTATAAGGAAGAGCTTGCCTCTCCTTCAATGTTTACTTGAATTTTTTCTGCTGTATGTGGTTCACTGAAGGAATGGCAATAGTTCACTTTAAAAACATTCTCTCCATTAGCGGGAATCGATTTTCTAAAGCATTCCAACACATCCATATCCAGTCTATAACAATTCCTTTAACCCCTGATACTCAAAAAAACTGTGCCTAAAAGATAATGCTCTTCACTACAAAAAAAAGAAAGAAAAACAAAGAAAAAGGAACTACATATTTTTCTCTATTTTTTTGGCTAGCCATAACTAAATTGCTTTACCCAGTAATTTCAGAAAGACGTTATTATAAATCTAAAAGGGAGTTTCTAAAAAAATCTAGGCTTAATGTAACTTTATAAACCCTAAATGCAAAAGTGGGGGGCACAATGGGAGGGAGACATCTACAAAGGAAATTTTATACTCATTAAAGTTTATTAAATTCATTAGGCTATGTGCCCAACATACATTATTTTACTTAATCTCACAGCCACCATAAGCTGTTGGTATTTATTCCTATTTCATAAGCAATTAAAGAAAGTTCTGAAAAATTAAGAACTCTGGCAATGGTCAAAGAAACTTTCCATACTAATTTACACAGGGGTAATTATTTTTGTCAGTTTTGATTTAGACATGTTGTCAAGAAGAAAATGAAGATGAAATGTTAGCTTTAAGATAGTACTGCAGACTAAGGAAACATTGGCCTTAAACAACACATTAGATCAGATGTACTTCACAGATATATACAGCGCATTCCATCCCCAAACTGCAGAATGCACACTGTTCTCAGTGCATGTGGAACATTCTCCAGGATAGATCACATGTTAGGCCACAGACCAAGGCTCAATAAATGCAAGAAGACTGAAATCCTATCAAGCTTCTTCTCTAACCACAATGCTATGACACTAGAAATCAATTACAAGAAGAAAACCAGAAAAAAATCACAAAAATGTAAAAACCAAACAATACATTACTGAACAACCAATGGGTAAATGAAGAAATCAAATAAGAAAGGAATAAATACCTAGAGACAAATGGAAACAGATATACAACACACCAAATTTGGGGATGCAGCACAAGTGTTTCTAAGAGGGAAGATCATAGTAATACAGGCTTATGACAGAAAAAGAAGAAAAATCTCAAACCATCCAACTTTACACATAAAAGAGCTAGGAAAAGAACAAAGCCCACAGTCAACAGAAAAAAGGAAATAATAAAGATCAATGATACTAAGACCTAGTTCTTAGAAAAGATAAACAAAATTGACAAACCTTTAGACCAACCAAGAAAAAAAGAGAAAGGGTTCTTTTTTAAAAAAAACATTTTATTTCTTTATTTGAGAGAGAGAGAGAAAGAGAGAGACAGAGCATTCGCTGGAGAGTGGCAGAGGGAGAGGGAGAAGCAGACTCCCTGCTGAGCAGGGAGCCCAATGCAGGGCTTAATCCCAGGACCCTGAGATCATGCCTGAGCCGAAAGCAGCCACTTAATGAACTGAGCCACCCAGGCGCCCCAAGAGAGGGTACTAATAAACAAAGTCAAAAATGAAAAAGAAGTTACAACTGACACCACAGAAATAGAAATAATCATTGGAGACTACTATAAATAATTAGACACCAACAAATTGGACAACCCAGAAGAAATTAATACATTTCTCAAAACATATAATCTTCCAAGACTGAATCATGAAGAAATAGAAAATCTGAATGATTACTACACAAAAATTAATTCAAATGGATTAAAGACTTGCAAGACCCCAAACCACAGAATTCCTAACACTCAACATCAGTCTTAGCAATATTTTGTGGATCTGACTCCAAAGGCAAGGGAAACAAAAGCAAAAATAAATAAATGGGATTACGTCAAACTAAAAGCTCTTCCACAGTGAAAGAGACCATCATCAAAATGAAAAGGCAGCCTACTGAATGGGATTCTTGCAAATCATGTATCTGGCAAGGCATTAATATCCAAAATATACAGAAAATTCATACCACCCAACAACAACAAAACAACCTATTTAAAAAAATGGACAGAGAAAATAAACATTTTCCAGAAGAATACATACTCAAGTGTTAGTAAGTATATAGAGAAAAAGGAACACTTGTACACTGTTGGTGGGGATGCAAATTGGTACAGACACTATGGAAAACAGTATGGAGGTTCCTCGAAAAATCAAGAATAGAACTACCACGTGATGCAGCAATTTAACTTTATTTATCTGAAGAATAGGAAAATGTTGATATACGCAGCCCTACGTTCACTGCAGCATTATTTACAGTAGCCAAAAACTAGAAACAACCTAAACGTCCATCAGTGGATGAATGAATAAGGAAGATGTGGGGTGTGTGTGTGTGTGCGCGCGCATGTGTGTATAACGGAATGGAATGGAATACCACTCAGCCATAAAAAAGAATGAACTCTGGCCATTTGCAACAACATGGATGGACCTCGAAGGTTTTACGCTAAGTGAAATGGTAAAAGACAAATAGAGTATGATTTCACGTATATGTGAAATCTGAAAAAAAAAAAACCCAAAATGAACAAGCAAAACAAAAACCTGTACATATAGAGAACAGATTGATGGTTACAGGTGAGGAAGACGGAAGAGGACGCGTGAAATGGATGAAGGAGATCAACTCTATGGTGGAGAAGGGTAACTAGGCTTTTAGTGGTGACTTTGTAGGGCATACAGATGTCAAATTAGAATGTTGGACCCCTGAAATTTGCATATTGTTACATATCAATTTTACTGCCATTAAGAAAATAGTACTATAGAAATTCAATTTTATTTCAACTTTTTAGAAATTCAATTTTAAAGGAAGAAATTCTTGCTTTATTTTGACTCTGGGGTCAGAATGCTGTCTAGGTAAGGCCGTGGTGGAGACCACAACCCAGCAGTGACAGGGAAAACATTGTTTTATTGCAGGGAAACTACACAATGTTTTAAATGGGGAACACAGATTAAAAAATAATTTGGGTGTTATTTTCCACTTGTATAAACAGTTCAACATTTTTTAGTATGTACACAGCGTTTTGTCTCATTTTTTAATTTTCTGAAGCCAGTTCATCTCTTTCTCATGGCAAGAAACAAAAATGTTATTAGTTAAAAAAAAATTTCTAAAAGTAATCATTCAAAAAAAAAAAGGCCCATAAAATCTGAGATATAATTGCTTTTCTTCTTGTCCTTATAATACATGTCGGGTTGGCAGGTTATTTTACAAACTCACAATAGTTGCTAATGTAAGCATAAAATATTTTTCCTAACGTGCTTAAGGGATTACCAGAGTTATCAAATCAAACAGTACTACAGAGCACAATCCCATAGGCTCATCTTTGATTATCACCACAATTTACAGACAAATATTTGAGACAGCATTATTAAAAGTTAATGGCCTTCTCGTTTATAAAGAACTATTAACTCTTTAACTTCTTACCTTCACGATACACTCCCATGTTTTATATTGTAGTGAGGACATCAAACTAGGGTCAGTTTCATCTATTACATTCAGAACGAAGTAATACCTGCTTCCCTTATAATTTCTTACTTCTTACCTATCATGTTAAAATACTGGGTAATTCTAATATTCCAACCTTATGCATACTATAAAAACAGAGCATGAGAATAGAATAAAAGTACAATTTATAGTATCATGATGTTCAATAATCAGCTTTCTGCAAGTCAATGCAATTAGAAGTAGCACACCTTAGATCTATCATTTGACTTAAAAAATATTCACCAAAATCAAGTGACAAAGGCAGATGCAATGGAACGCTTACTCACGCAAATCAGACGCTATTCTAACAGAGAATACCAATGAACTTTCAAACAACGGAGATCATGAAATCCAAGTTACAGGTAACACATCACTGTGCACACAACAATGAAAAGTGATCTCAGAAACACTCCCGCGATTCAAAACTGTGCCACACATAATTAGCAAGCAAAGCTAAATCGTCAGGTGGAAGTGGTAGATGTTTTGGCCGGGCACTCAGTGGAGAGGCAGGTCAGTTCCAGGAAGAGGCTGTGATGTCTGCCATGCCTCCATTCATGCTTGTTGCTCACAAAGACTGGCATGACGAAAACGCTTTCCGATTTCAAGGCAAGTCAGAAATACGAAGATTTAGAACTGGGTAGGGCTAATGGAGCTGTCAAAAAGGGAAGTTACGCACACAGTGAAACGGTCACATAATGATCTAGTTTTCATCCTAATTGGGGGAAAAATTCTTTGTAAAGAACCCTGTAAATGTTGTTGGTAAAAGAGGCTCACAACAAAAGAAGGGAAAGAAAAAAAACAAACAGACAGTGCTTGCAAGGGTTATTTCTTCCAAGAATTACAGCTGAGGTCAGAGATAATGTGGTGCAGGAGGAGACAGTGAATTTAGTACACTACCTTCCTTTAAGTGCTTTAGTTCCCTGTCATTAGAATACAGAAAAGAATGAGAACAAGACAAAGACAAGGCGAAGAACCAAACTTCCAAAATACCGTTATGCTACATTATTAATAGTGTCATACTAAGAGAAATGACAGCTCTCAAAAGAGTACTTTTGTCTCTACTTACTTTAATTAAACTCCCTAGGCTTTAAAGTGAATTTGAACCTTTCTTTCAAACAGGAAAAAAAAAAAAAAAAAACCTTGAAGACTGATTAAGATTTGATTTCTGTCCTCTAATGGTCCTCAAGCATGGTTATATCCTATTCAAAGCAAGAGAAACAACAGTAGCAAAAACAACCCTCACCCCGCAATTTTCTTAAAAGAATTAGGATTTCAGCCTCTGACTCTACCTGCTCACAGGTCAATTAGTTCCTGGTGTGCCTCCTCCTTTCTAGCAGGCACTGATCCATTAAATTTGAAATGAGAATTACAACAAAATTATACCAGTATGAGTGTTTCAATTAACTTTCTCTCTACCAGACTACCGTAACAACTTTGCTTCAAAATAAACCAATGTGATTAAAAAAAAAATCAGTGTAAAGTGTGTGATCCCTGAAGATTAACTTAGTAGCACATCTATATTGGGTGGGAGCAAGAGAAATTTTTAAATCTGCGGATGCAATTTTAAAAATCCACTGTAGCCAACGTAATGTCATCATTCGTAGCCCAATGCACCTTAAAGGAATCATCTTTCTTGTCTTCTCCATGTCCACTGCCAATCTGCACAAAACTAAAGTTATCCCGCTCCTTCCATACCCCTGCCTAACACATTGCCTCTTTCTCAACCATTTCACTTTTCCACTGAAATCACCAGTTCCTCCTTGAAAGTTAGGTGACATTTGTGACTTATTACTTTCTTTGATCCTCTGTATTTAATCAACAAGTTTGTTGTTAACTGATTAAAAATGTACCTTGATTATGAACCCTCCACTGGATTCCCATTGTCTCACTAGACCCTTATCATCCCTCCTTCTCTACCCCTCATTTATTAAAATAAAAACCCTTGTCTGTTGACTAGGTATAAACCTTATAAAAAATTGTATCCTGTCTATCGACTCTCTCCATTCCAGTCTATTCTGCATACAATGGACAACTTTGTTCTCATAAATGTATTTGTCTTGAATCAACAATGGTTCACTGCTGCCAAACCACAAGTTTAAATTTTATTCCCCAATAATGTTCAAGTACTGTGGAGATACAGAAGGAGAAGACAGGTGGATTGACCTAATGGAGCTTACGCTGTTTTTGGAGATAGAACTTATATACTTGAAGCAGCCAGACCACAAATCTCAGGCAAGTACAAAAAAAGTAATAAAAAAAAATTCAAACTATATGAGGAAAGTAAGGAAACCTTTGCTTTGTGCTGGGCTTAGTTTGGAAGGCTTCAAGTGTAGGCTAAACCTTAGATAAACCAAAAGGAGAAGCAAAGATACACACTAGTCATGGGGCCATCATAAAGAAGAGCAGGAGGTGAGCAGTGACACTGTTTTGGAAAGCAAGTGAAGAGAGAGTTCTAGATAGACCAATGTGGGCAGGTCAGTTGGTGACTCTAAAATCCAAGTAGGAGAATTTTTACTTGATACGGTAAAGCTATGCAGAGGTTCCTTGTAAGGGATTTATTATGAGAAAAGAAGTAGAAGGAAAATTAACGTGGGTGCTTGTCAAGGGTCCAAGGATCTTGGGACAGCATCTGGCTGTAAAGTTATGACTATCTCTTTAAGTGTGGGAGCTGAAGAGACTCCTTTGGTAATGGTTCATTCATTCATTTCACACATATTTATTGAGCACCTGCCATAGCATGAGTGATACATCAGTTTTAAAAAATTAGGTTTCAGCCATGTTGATAATGATGTAGAAATGTTACATATTAGGATATTTTGTTGAGATATCTTATAGGTTGCTGAGTGTTGGAGGAATTGTAAGGATAGCCAAAACTGGAAAAAAGAAGTGCATAACTTATGCGCGTGATAATCATAAATATTAGTGTTTAAAACAGAATATATTCCCCCAACTTACATATTTTTTCTTTCAGAGACGCATTAACTACGTTGTTAAGGTAGCAGACCCACTTGATGATGAGTCCACTGCTGTTTCTGAAACGAACTGTTACAGTTTCCTATGTAACCGCGTGAATGGTTAGAAATTCCTTTTAGATATTCACCCCTTCATTATAGAAATACTACAGAAGGGAGTCTTCCTTTCAAACCTTAATATCTTTAGAAATGCTCTCGGGCTGATAGTCCAACCAATTCCAATGAGTAAGACACAGATTATCTTCTTTATTGATTGACTGACTGATTCATTCAATAATTCATACAAGACATATACATTGAATAGTATTTCAGGTACCTGCCAGGTGCTAGTAATTCCATGTGGAGTTAAACAGATTCTTTCCTGCCCTTTTGAGCTCCCACTGCATCTGAATTCCAAAGCTTCTTTTCTATTATACCATATTGCCCTCCCACTCTTGGGTATGAACATACAAAGAGATCAAATAGTATCTGGCAAATAATCTAAGAGATGAAATATGTTCAATTCTGAAAGATTCACACAAGGCTTTTCTGATTAGAATAATGCTTGAGTTGTCCTGAGGAATGCATATTTCAGGCAGAGAAGGCTTCAGGACATCTGGGAAAGAAGCAAAAGCAAGAACATGGCATGGCGCACAATAAAGCCAGAGTTCAGATTGGCTGAACTATAAAGGGCGTGGGCAGATGCTGGGATAGGGCAGGAGAAAGGCAAATGACTTAGGAAGTGATTTGGAAACACAGGAAGGAAAAAGATTTGGACTTGTTTTGCCGTGCGCATTGACCACAGAATTCACACACATACTGTACTAGCAGCAAGGAGCTGCTGAGTGGTTTTAAGCAAATGCATGACAAGGCCTGGGATGCATGTTATGAAGATGACTCTGGCAGCAGCACAGGGAATGGATGTGGGATGAGTGAGTGAGTGTGAGTGTGTGTGCGCGCGTGTGTTGTGTGTGCGTGCGTTGTGTCTGCATGAGCAGTGAGGGAGGAAGGTTAGTAGATATTTGCAGGATTGCACAGAGTAGATACACAAAAGCCCTCAATGGGGATAAAGATGTAGGGTCACATTCAAAGGACAGTGAAGACGTGGTGTAAGCAGACGACCTCAGCCACAGATTAAACGAAGGGTAGGGTAAACGAGAGGGATGTGCATGGAACTTTCAAAACATTCTCAGAAGTATCTTTCATCTTCTAAAATTACTTAAAATCAAGCAATCTTATCATGTTAACCCTACTTGGTTCTCACCACTCCACAATCATTCTGGAAATCTATCCAGATTTCCAGATATATTTCTGCTAAATGGTGGGCATTACATTTTTTTTTCCTCACCAGTGCCTCGTAGTGTTTAAACTGCCTCTCCTTTGAAATTGCAGTCTCTGTAACTCTCCATGGTGCGGAGGAAAACTTAATACACATGTCTCTGCAAAGCATATTCCTTTCTTTTTTACCCCGCCTTCAAGGTGCTTTTCCACACAAGCCACTCACATTAAAAAGAGATGAGGAAGCTGAAAGAAAAAGAATCATACGGGAAGAAAGCAATTGGACTCAATGGAAACTGAAGCTGATTTCTGAAAACTATGCCCGTGATGGGGCAGGGGGGAGGGACAAAAAAGTCTACAGAGTAAATATTGAAATCCTGTACAATGGATTTTTTTGAAATTGTCTGAAACATAAGCCTGAGTGCACTCTTACTTGGAGTTAGATTCTGCTTGTGGTAATGCTTTATTGCACCTGAAAATCAAAGTAATTGAACACAGCCTAAACTCTTGTAGAGGATGTTCAACTCTTGGACATGATAGAAAGAAAGGAAAGCACAGAAAGTGGCTATTTTTCAACTTCGACTCTTACTCATGTTTATAGATGAGAATTTTAAGATAGAAATTCCATGTTATATCCTCCTTTAATATGGTGATCTGCCTAAAAAGGATTTCGTACTATTCTTTTTTTTAAAATCCATTTTTACCAGCTTTATTTTTTTTTAAAGATTTTATTTATTTATTTGACAGAGACAGAGACAGAGACAGCCAGTGAGAGAGGGAACACAAGCAGGGGGAGTGGGAGAGGAAGAAGCAGTCTCCCAGGGAAGGAGCCTGATGCAGGGCTTGATCCCAGGACTCCATCCAGGACACGCCCTGAGCCGAAGGCAGACACTTAACAACTGAGCCACCCAGGCGCCCCCAGATTCCATACTATTCTAAGTCAAACAACATTAACTCATTTTGACTTCCCAAGATGCAGAAACATGGTACCCAAGAAGTGCTTTGTAGAATATTTAAAATAAAGTGTATATGTATACTGTACGTATAAATATTTATGCAAATTGAGGAAATCATGAAGACAGAGATACACTGCAAATTAAAGCATAATAATGTGATTTACTTTTATCATTTTTTTCCGAGAGGAGTAGCATATAGAATATTAAAACCTCCTTTTTAAAAACCAGAGGTCTGCAAACTACTAGTCCGCTTTTTCTAAATAAATTTTCAAAAGAACAATGTCACACCCACTTGTTTATGTCCACTGTTTTCACACTATAATGAATTGGAGCAGTTGCCACCTCGTGCCGCCTTAAAAAGGCTAACATATTCACCACCTGGCTCTTGAAAATTACTAACCAGTTGTTGTTGTTCTTTTATTGAAATTTTGAGACAATCGTAGATTCATATGCAGTTTTAAGAAATAATACAGAGAGGGGCACCTGGGTGGCTCAGTTGGTTACGAGTCTGCCTTCGGCTCAGGTCATGATCCTGGGTCCTGGGATTGAGCCTCTCATCGCATCAGACTCCTTGCTCAGTGGGGAGCCTGCTTCTCCCTCTCCCTCAGCCTGCTGCTGCCCCTGCTTGTGCTCTCTCTCTCTCTCTCTCTCTCAAATAAATAAATAAAATCTTTGAAAAAGATGGCTTGATTTTCCCCAATGGTAACATCTTGCAAAACTTATACCAAATATTGACATTGATACAATCTACCTTTCTTACTCAGATTTCCCCAGTTTCACTGAAGTCCTGGGTGTGTGTGTGTGTGTGTGTGTTGTATGCAATTTTACTACATTTCTGTGCTGACCAGTTTTAAACATAAACCTGTTAATTGCTTCCTCAGTAATAAGAACTTTTTCTTATCCTTTGTTTGTAAGGTAAAAATTGCAGTTATAAAAGCAAAAATTGTAAAGTTCATGTTAGCTTGAAGTGTAGCAGAAGTTGGTGAGATAACCTGTAAAGAGCCAGATTTCAGGCCTATCTGAAAAGTTATTTTTAAAAAAGGAAACATATGCTCGACATCTATGAGCAGAATAAACTGTTTTACCATCTGCAATTGCATTGTGAAGATTTTCCTTTTTGATGTAAGTTTTACCGAGAAGTTTACCTTCTTACTACCCAATCTTGTGGGGAGGAGGGAGGGTGTGTGGGGCAGTGGCAGGTAGGGGAAGAGAAAGAAAGGAACAAAATGCAACCAAATTTAGGTCACTTGTCAGTTAAATATTTGCTTGTCATTTAAAATTAAAACCTTATCTACATGTATCATTTGAAATTATTATCAAGAAGGCAAAGATAATATATTTTACTCTGTGTTTCATTTGAGTTAAAATATACAACAGAGGGGTGCCTGGGTGGCTCAGTCAGTTGGGTATCTGACTCTTGGTTTAGCTCCGGTCATGGTGTTCGGGTCGTGGGATCAAGCCCCACCCATGTCAGGCTTTGCGCTCAGTGTGGAGTCTGCTTGTCCCTCTCCCTCTGCGCCTCTCATTCCTCTCTATCTCTAGAATAAATAAATGAATAAAATCTTAAAAAAATACAACAGATAACACCTATAAATGGCTCAATGAAATGCTTTAACATTTTAAATAATTCTTTGTATAGTAGCTCAGAAAAATTCCTGTGCTTGAAGATGCTTCCTTCATTTCTAAAGCAAGGAACTAATGAAGCAGAAGTTTCAAAAATACGGTTTCGTAGAGATGGCAATAAATAAATGCATGAAGTAATGCATACCAAATGAAAACAATCTGTAAGTTAAATCCTTCTTACAAGTAACCTTTCTGGAAGAAAGTGAAAGATAAATAATAAATAATAAAGCTGTGGTAAATTGCAGCTCTGATAAGAGTAGAAATCTACATGTTATGGGAGTCAATTTGACATGACTGGCCATTTTAAAAGATTTAAAAAAGGCATACGAAAGAACGTAAATTTCCAGCCTCACAAAACAAATCTAAATTGCCAAGTTTATGGGACTTTGGGTAAATTGAGGCAGCATGTTCAAGAACTAAGTTTTTGTGAATTGAAATACTTTACCCTGCTTAAAATGAAATGGGAAATGCTTAGAGGAAAAGTCTTTTCTTTTTCCTTTTGAGCTAAAGGCCTTTAAGAATTCTTTTTAGTTGTTGGTATTTTATTGTAGTTAATTTATTTTTATTCCTGAACAAAAAAATATGTTTTCAGCCATACAAACTTAAGTAGTAATAAATCATGAGAAATGTGAGAAGAATTTCTGCTTAAGTACAATCATTTCGATGATGTGTGAAATATGAATCTCAATATTTTTCCTTAGTAATAAATAAAACATTATAACCTTTGGGAATATCTAGAAGTAAGCTATAAATAAACTTTCTTTTAAATATGAAATCACACGAAAAACCCAATTCTAATATAAAACTTCAGCCCTCCATTTTCCTATATCTGTTTTTCTATGACCCATCTCAAATCCTTGAGAAATTCTTCAGAAATTTCAACGGATACAGTGCTTGGAAGTCATAAATATCTATGGCATTCATTCAACGTGGGAAACTAGGCTAAACCACAAATATACTGGGTTTTCCATATTTCTTTTCACTTTTATTATATCCCTGTTTCTTTTTATAAAACGGTGTCTGCAGAACTTCATCATTGTATTACTGGGAGGTTTCCCCAAAAATGGGATTCAGAGACTTGATTCCCATGTCAAAAAACTTAATTATTTATTCAGAGCAATATACTTGAAAACTGACAAATTTTGACAAAAACGGTTTATAGAAATTTCTTCAAAATTAATATTTTAAACAGATTTGGTAAATTTATGTTGTCAATATTAGAAACACGTTTAGTTCATGAGTACATGCCCACGTTACTGGCTATATTCCAAAAATATCTTATTATTCAGGTGGGTCCTTCTACTCAAATCTCAACAACACGGACATGAAAAAACTAAGCAATGTCTTCGGAATCAGGTCAACTTGGGTTTGAGTCTCTTGAGTCTCATTTTTCTAATGTAGAAAATGTGGATTAACAGCTACTACTCTGGAGGTTCAAGGAGAATGAAACTCAATGACATAATATCTGCACAATTTGTAACTGATAGATGACCAATAAATAATAGTTTTTTAATTACTGTTTGACCGAAACAGAATCAGCAAAGCCGTGCGCTAGAACAGAGGTGAACTATATGAAGCCCTCACTACTCCCCTCCCACTCCCTCATGCCAACCCTAGGTCTGTGACCTTAACAGGTATTATTAATACAAATGGCACTCTTGGCCCCCAATAAGGCCCTAAATATTTCTCAAAACCCTGAATCAGGAAGTCACCAACAATGAATGTGAATTTGAGCCTCTTTACCAAACCTAGGGACACCAATTTCCAGGGTCTTTTCAATCCACTAAGAGAAGTCTTCTTAACTTGAATGCCTTCTGGGTTTTCTACCTACTCTTGAGATACCGGTTTGGCTAAATTTAGGAAGAGTCACCGATCACTGAGAATAGGTTCACCCATCTGAAAGTAAGTAGGCTTCTCAAAGCTGACTATGTCACAAGGTCAACTCTATTGTTGGAATTATTCAAACGTACTGAGTTTCTGAAGGTACTACTAATGAAATGTAGACCTGTGCCCAAGATGACCAGATGGTGCTGGAAAAGGAGACTCAGTGCACTCAAGTATTATATTGCTGTCTTTGGCATTAAATACACGCTCCTCCAGACTGACAGCTGCTTACGTGAGCCTGAAGAGACTGATCTGATAGGTAAGCAACTGTCTTTACAATAATGTCCTCATTTTAAGTCTAATCTTTAGTTTGTGGCTATTCATAAAATACGCTGTTGTATGCAAATCTACCACTCACTCCAGAGTCAGTCCAAAGTCTTTGTTTTAAAACAGTTCATATCGTTTCTAATTGCTATGTGCCAATGGTCTTTGGTTTTTGTTTTGTAACAGTTTATACTTAACGTCACATTGCTTGAAAATTTGCAGTCCTGTGTATTAATTATATACATGGAGGGGGGCATATGCATTCTTAAAATGCTCATGTCAATGGTTTCTTATCGAGTTACTTTACAGTGGAAATTTACATTGTCTAAAACCTGGGCCATATTGCCAAAATGTCCCACCAGGAAAAACTAACCAAAATAATTAGAGTTCTTAGTTAACTGGTATTTTTCCTGTCCTTCAATTTTTGAAAGACAAGAAAACACAGAGAAAACAAAATACAAAGCCTGCCTAGGGCCTGCCCTTGTGATAATACAGATTCAAGTTCATAGCAGTGCCTTTACTCCGCTGAGACAGTAATAAATAGTTACTATTTATTGTTTACTATAGGCATTGTCCTCTATATGTATTTGTTTGCAGCTGTTTATATAAAATGGTACAGATTTTGTAATCTTGCACTTAGTTAACAATCATCCCCCCACCCCCCGAAATGAATCTTGCCATTTCTGATTACCGTATTCCCGGGTAGTCTGTCAGTTCTTACAGGAAACTGTAATTACGGTATACACAGCATTCTTGAAATGAGACTCAGGATAAACACACCTATCACTACTATCATTTGCTCCCCAAATTTTGAAATAATTTAGAACCATCACTGGTGTGGGTTTGAATCCTGGTGCTTCTACTTCCAGCTGACTGATCTTTGGCTAAATTAACCTTTCTGAGTCTTAATTTCTTCCATGTTTGCTGATGTTAAGATGATTTAATACACGACAAGTGCCCGGAACTCAATATGTGGTATTATTCTCCTTCTTCCTAAACTTACAAATCTGATTCTTTTTTTCCCCTTCTGTTTTCTCTAATGTCAAATATGGTATCCCATCCCAACCAATATTATCCCAGTTAGAAATCTTAGCGCAATCTCTGATTTGTCCCACTCCATAACCTGGACACTGCCAAATGTAATCACAAACCAAGCCGGTCAACTCTGTCCTAAGAAATATCTCTTGAATTTCACTGCTCCTCTTTTTCCCCACTGCCATGGTCCTTGGCCAGACATTCATCATCATTTGCTTCGATTATGGAAATAGTTTAACTTCTCTCCATGCCTCAAGGCCAGCACTGTCCAAAAGAAATATAATGCGAGTGACATATATAATTTTAGATTTTCTATTAAAGAAAGCAAAAAGAAGCAAGAGGAGTTAATTTTAATAATACATTCCATTTAACCCAATGTATCCCATCTGCACCTTCTCTACTGGGTAAAATTCAATTCACTCTTGGAGGCACATTCAAACCCCACCTCACTGAGAGGCGTTCTAGAAAGACATGAACACCTGAGACTCCAACTGTCCCCCTGCTCTCCTAACTAGCAGTTACCTAATTTATTCATCCCTAATCACAAAATTATACTGACCGGTTCCACAGTCATACTGTCTGCTTCAGCACCGCCCTGCCTTCTGCTTATTAATACCTGTGTTTTCTCTTGTCGACTTCCTGTCACATTCCTTAGAGGAGCTGCGCTAAGCGATTTTTAATCTCCCCATCCCTGCATCAAGCTCAGGAAACGACTTTGGTATCTTACTTTCTTCTAAGATTTGAGCCACGGCATTGTTCTACCATTTTCATCCCTATTCAGAGCTCAGAATCTCACGATATGGGTTCATTACATTTTTGTTATATATGTTTTTATGGAGGTAGAATTAACACACAATAAAGAGCACAGACCCGAAGTGTTCAGTTCAAAAAGTCTGGCAATTGTGCACAGCCATCTATAGCCACCACCTAAAACAAGACGTGAAACGTTTCCTTCAGCCAGAAAGTTCCCTTGTGGCCCCTTTCAGGTCATTTCTATCTTTCTCCCCACCTGACAGCCCACTCCAAGGCAGCCACTCTCTGAGATCTTCATCCTTTGTTTATTTTGTGTGTGTTCTTGGATTTCATATATTTTCATGTAATTGGAATCATATAGCATGAACTTTTTCATGTCTGGCTTCTTTTGCTTAACAGGTTTTGGGTTTTTTTTTTCCCCTTAGAGATAGAAGGCACATGAATGTGGTGGGTGGGGCAGAGGGAAAGAGAAAAAATCCCAAGGGGACCCTGCACTGAGCATGGAGCCCCATGCGGGACTCGATCTCACAACCCTGAGATCATGACCTGAACCAAAATCAAGAGCCAGACATTCAACCAGCTGAGCCACCCAGGCGCCCCACGGCTCAACATGTTTTTAAGATACATTCATCGTGTTGTGAAAGCAGTGGTTTGTTCTTTTTTATTGTTTAATGGTATTCCATTGTCTGAATATACCACAACCTAGTCTCCTTTTGATGGACACTATCCGTGTTTCCAGTTTTAGGTTATTATGAATGAGGCTGCTATAAACATTTTTGTACGAGTCTTTTTAAAACATATGTTTTACCCGGCGTTATGGGATCGAGCCCCACATCAGGCTCTTCCTCTATGAGCCTGCTTCTTCCTCTCCCACTCCCCCTGCTTGTGTTCCCTCTCTCACTGGCTGTCTCTCTCTGTCGAATAAATAAATAAATAAATATTAAAAAAAAATAAAAAAAATAAAACATATGTTTTCATGGTTTTTTGGGTACATATCTACGAGGGCAGTTACTGGTTCACAGGGTGGATGTTTAGCTGTCAAACAGTTCTCGCAGGTGCCTGTATCATACGACATCCTCAACAGTGGTGTGTGCCAGCTCCAGCCGTGCCACATGCCCCGATACCTGGTGTCACCAGCCTCTTCGGTGTTAGTGGGGTGACATTACTCAGACTTTTTCCAGCTTCCTAAGTCACCCCCCAGGCAGTTGAAAGGAGATGCAGTCCTGCTCTTCCTCGCTCTACTTTTATTCTTAAGCTAAACTTCTCCAGCCTCCTCTCAGACACCTCATCATTAATTATTGCCTCTCTTCTGCAGCGTCTGGCCCTCCTTTTCCCTGGATCCTAACCTTCCAAGTCGCTGTGTTGAGCCTACAACATGGGGAGGGCTAAGGGCCGAATCAAGGGGCTTTCTTATGGGGTGCTGCTGCGATAATTCGGGTAAGAATGATGGTGGCTTGCGGGAGTGTGAAAGTGGTGAAAAGTGGTCGATTCTGAATGTACTTTGAAGGTAGAGTGGACAGGATCTGCTGGTGATCTGTACGTGCAACAAGTCCCATAACTGCACGTACAGTTTTTGTCATTCCAAAGCTTTACCGCTGACTTCTAAAACTCAGTAGGACGATAGCGAATTCGTATCTTTCTGTTAAAGCCAACTGTCCAATCTGACCAGTGCTTTTGATTTAAGTCATTCTCTCCACAGATATCGTTTCAGTACTGCCTGCGTATGTGCCAGGCTCTGTTCTAGGCATGTGGGTAATTCTGTGAACAAAACAGAATAAATCTCTTTTTGAAGATTACGTTCTTTGGAGGGAAGACAGTAAGTAATTAATATAATTACAAAGCACACTGCATGGTAACATGGTAGGCAACAGGTGCTCTAGAGAAATAAAAGTAGGATAGGGAGACTCCAGAGTGTGGCATGGGGGGAGGGGTTGTCATTTTAAACAGGGACAGCAGGGTAAGCCTCACTGAGCCAAGACTGACTGAAGGAGATGGGGGAGTTAAACGGGAGGAAGAGGGCTGCCGGCAAGGACCAACCGGTACAAAGGCCTGCCTGGTGTATTCCAGGATGAGGAGAAAGGTCCACATGCCTAGAGCAGTACAAGGATGGGGGAAGAGGAGTGAGAGAGGACGTTCAGAGATAGCAGAGCCAGATGACATGGGACCTGGTCAGCCATTATCGAGGTGAGCTTCTACTCTGCGAGAAATGGGGGGCCAGTAGAGAGTTTTGAGATTAGTGACATAACCTAACGTATATTTTAAAAGAATCTTCTCTGGCCACTGTGTTAACAGCAGATGGGGGTGAGGGGGTTGTCAAGGGTGAAAGCAGAAAGACCACAGAGGAAAATTCTGTATAAATCCAGATGCGAGATGTTGCTGGCTAAGGCTAATGACAGGAAATTGTTGGATTCTGAGTATATTTTGTCAGTAGAGCCAACCTACTCAAAATTTTAATATACAAGTCATTCCATCACAAAAAAGTAAATCTTGAAGAGCAACCTCCATTTTGAGTTTCACTCCCCAAATTTAGATTTCAAGGGCACAGATAGACTGTGTCTCTGATATTTCTCTCTTTATTGGAGAGTTATTATTATTTTATTTCCCTTCCCATGTACTCTTTGTAGTAGGAAGTAATACACTGCTTTCTTTCTTTCAGACATCTTCAGGGGGAAAAAAAAACCCTTTCATCACAGTAAGAAGCCTTTGGTCTTTGTACGTCTTAAAATACGTCACTGTATCTACCAATAAATTTAATCTATAGAAAAGGTAAGCAGTTTATTGTACATCTGCTATAAAGGGATTCTGAAAAATTTTTGACATCCACTATTTGAGAAAATAACTTCAGATCCAAAGTTGGTTCACTCTGCAGACATGAGAGCGTATTCCAAACAGAATACAGCTCTGTCATTCTAGATCGACAGTCAGTCCACAGGCTCCGTACACAGGGAGCTCACCCGTTTTGCCAAATGCAAGAGCTAACGGGCCAGCTCCATAGTTTGCCAATGTGACACAGTACGTTATGCTGTGGGAGAAGGAAACAATAAACATAACACCAGCATGATAATTCAGTATTGTGATCTATTTGGAAGTAGTCAAGATCTGATTTTCATATTCAGTCATTCACACACTGTCCTGTGGAAGGGCCAAAGTTCTATGTGTTGGTTTCGCTTTTTGTTCATTCCCCGAGCCATGTGTCTGCCAGGGTAAGATTTTATTCCATGGTTACAAAAGTCATGAAGCCGATGGCAATGAGGAAATCTTCCACATAATTAAAGCCTTTGATTAGGAGGCGCAGCTCATGGCAAAGATGTCTCTGGCACTGCTACCAAATCATGTTACAAACAGAACAAACCTGTTCACTTGTCTGAATTTGTTTTTCACGGACTCCAAATATCATACGGACGTTAGAACATCTTTGACTCAGCAATATAAGTGACAAAAGCAAACACGTACTAAGGCCAAGAAAAGCAGCCCTGGGGTATCCTAGCACCCATCCAAGTAACCCATAATTGGTAGCAGGGGTTATTCGCAGAGGCATGATGAAATCAGAGAGAGACACCCTGTCTGACCTTTTACAGAACATTTCAGAAGCAAAACAATCAAATGAGGAATGCTTTCAATAACAATGGGGCACCAAGTAAATGAGCTCCTTTGATCGGAGTGGTGGAACGAGGTAACTGAATCCTCGACAAGCTATTGAAATATGCAATAATTAAGGGGCCCTTCAAGTTTACTTCAACAGCTGGTCTTAAGTTGAAAAAGAAGATAGAGTTTCAATCCTCCATGCTAATGATTATTTAACAGATGTGAAAATCCCACTGTTCTCTCTCTCCCTTCCTTCTTAAAGAATGCCAAGAAGAATTTTCGTTAAAGCAGAATCCTCTAGATGTCTAATCCATTTATGTATGGCAAGGAGAAAATGTGTTTTCTGAATATTTTACTTAACAGAGTAATCTGGATATAAAAATAGACACTGTGATTTAAGACAAAGTTTGAAAACGTACTGATAAAGGACAATCGGGATGAGGGGATGCTGATTTCGAAGGTGATAATTTAAAATCATTTCTTGAGATATCTGGCTTTATATTTTCCTTTTAAAAATTCTGCTGTTGAATAACCAACGTAGCTGCAACACTACATCGTACTCTCGGAGAGGAAACAGCTGCTTCTGGATAATTGTAAGAAATTCAACTGCAGAAAATCCTTGATTATTTGTGATAAGTAGGTGTGGATATGATTAAAAGCCACATATAATTTCGTCTGTAGCTTCAATCTTCACGGCCAAGACACCTATCATAAGAGAAGAATTAGCTCATTTATTACTTCCTCAGCTTTTCTGGTTTTATTATCTTGGAGGTTAAAAAAAAGTCTAGACAGTCGGATAAATAAGCAGAAGTAAGTGGTAATCAGGACTATGATTTCACCAGGAATATCTCTTATAATTTAGTCCTATTCCTTTAGGATATGCACTTTATAAATTGTAAAACACAGTGTCTTTACTAATGATAGAACTGCTCATATTAATAAAAACCATATCACTTCATTCCAGCGATGGCCTAATTACATATGAACACCAAGGAAAACGGGAACTTTTCGCCCACTGTGGGTAAAAACTCACACCGACTGGGACATGTTTCCAATACGGTGGATAAATAAGATGGCACATATTCTCTTAAGATAGTTATACTCTCGTGCTGGAATGTGCTGTTCAAAAACAACAGCTATAAAAGCAAAAAGACGGAATAAACGTATAGATTTAAAAATTATCCTGGCATAGAAATATTTGACATTTCTGTGAAGCCAAAGAAGAAACAGATGTTCTCTCGTTGCAAGAGTTACTACAGATCACCTACCAGATGGAGGAGATGTACTGATGTTTTCCTTTACGGATTATAAAACTGGAACCGAAGTAATATTGTAACGAGGGGGCATTTTAATCATTTATTATTATTAACCCATGAAACAAGCAGGTACTGCCTGTTTACTTTGCGTCAAGAACTGTGGTAGTTTTGGGGCGCCTGGGTGGCTCGGTTGGTTAAGTGTCTGCCTTTGGCTCAGGTCATGATCCTGGGGTCCTGGGATCAAATCCCGCATCGGGCTCCCTGCTCAGCAGGGGGCCTGCTTCTCCCTCTGCTCCCCTCCTGCTTGTGTTCTCTCTCTCTGTCTCTCTGACAAATACATACATAAATAAATAAATAATGAACTGTGGTAGTCTCAGGCATATAGGAATAAATATAACAAGGAAGGAACTGGGACTACCTAAGCTGGTGAATTGAGAAGGGAAGACAGACATTCTTATTTTTGCTGAGAGATACTCACTTAAAAGGAAGACTGAACTCATGCCCTGTGGAAGTTAATGGAGACATTCGGTACCAGAGAAAGAAGGAACCTTCTAACACTTGAAGATTGCTAAAAATAGGACCCGCTGCCTTGTAAAGTAGCTAATCCCTACCCCATGGCTGAAGAAGTTGGAAAATCATATACCAGGGATCCTCCAGGACAGATTCTTGAGCTATCGGAGCAGATGCCTGTGAGACTCTTTCAGTTTGAGGCCCTTATGATTATATGATCTGAGCCATGTTTCGGTAAAATCAATTGGTGTGAAGAATGTGTCAGAGCAGGAATGGACAGCAGCCGGGAAGGATATGGTAGCAGTTGAAACATGAAACCATAAAGACCAGAATGAAGGAGATGCCTCTGGGAACGAAAGGATGGACACAGCTATTTCAATGGAAAAAATCACTCAAAAAAGTAACACTGGAAATGCTTTTTAATCAATACGGCCTTAGAGAGACACGATGCGTTAAGACATTTCTAACAGCTTCTTTCCTAGCACGTGCCTTACACACTGCAGACACTCATCCCATGTTTGCCTCCCATTTTTTACTCATCCAGGATTAAAGATATTTATAATTTGTGTGAATGGCTTTGTTTCTTCATCTGTTAAAATGGGGATAATAGTAACTGCCCTAGCTAGGTCATGGTATTGTAGTAAGGATCAATCGATATGCAACTTATGGAAGCGGTTCACTCTTTATTTAAAAGGGATGCTTATGAATTTTAAATATTATAGAACCATATAAAGTAAGAAGCGAAAGTCCTCCCTTCCCCACTCTAATCCTAAATTCTGAAGATAACCAGTTGTACCAGAGTAATATTTTGAAATACTAATCAAAGTTCCCTACCATCACCACCACAGCCTTTGTCCCTTGTATCTTTCTTGATATTCTGTGAATACACAGTACCTTAGGAAAAAAAGCTGTTGAAGCAGAAGCAGAGTATATATAATTAAATTCTTGATCTCTTGAGTTTCGAAAGCTTAGATTTATGCAAGAAACAGAAAGGTTCAGGAAGAATTCCTGGATATGCAGAGCCATTTTTTCCAGCACCCAACGCCCTAAACTTCCTCCATAGTACTTGACTAAGATTGCATGACGGGAGGAGCAGACAATCTGGGAATCTGCTGATGCACTGAGAAGGACCCTACTCAATGCCAACTCCTACCATGCTGGATAGAGCAGAAACAAAACACGGCCCCAAGAGAAACAAGATTTTGCCCTTTCCCCAGCACGGTGAACGTGTAGGAGACTGAAGATGGGTGCGGTGTGGGTTGAAGCAGATGAAACTGAGGCAGCCTCCAAGAGACAGCCCACACTGCCCCCAGTCCCCACCCTGCCCGGGGTGTCACCCAGGGCAGCCACACATTTTCACAGGGTCACAGAAACCACTGAGAGAGTGTCAGAATTTTTATTTTTATTTTTTAAATATATTTTAAGATTTTATTAATTTATTTAGAGACAGAGGGAGAGAGAGAACACAAGCAGGGGAAGGGGCAAAAGGAGAGAGAGAGAGAAAGCATCCTCAAGCAGACTGCTGAGCACAGAAACCAAGGCAGGGCTCGATCCCACAACCCAGAGATCATGACCTGAGCTGAAATCGAGAGTTGGACACTCAACCAAATGAGCCAGCCAGGCGCCCTGCAAGTCGGGATTTTTAAAGGTGCTGTGGTCAGTATGGACGGTTGAGCAAAAATACCGACAGACTTCAGTCAATGAAGTGAGAAAGAGGCCCAGATGTTTAGAACTGCATTGGTCTGCTCAGGCTGCTGCAACGAAACACCACAGACTGGCGTGGCTTAAACAGCACACATTTATCCCTCCCAGTTCTGGAGGAACTCAGGAAGTCCAAGATCAAAGTGCTGGGACCTGGGTTCTTGGTGAGGGCCCTCTTCATGGCCCCCTGTTTTGCAGACAGCTGCCCTCCTGCTGTGTCCTCAAACGACAGAGAGGGCTCTGATGTCTCTTCTTCTAATAAGGGCGGTAATCTCAGCATGAGCCCTGCACCCTCATGGCCCCAACTAAACCTAAATATCTTCCAAGAGCCTCATCTCCAAATACCATCGTACTGAGATTAGGGCTTCAACGTCTGAATTTGGGGAACACAATTCAATCCGTAGCATTCAGCATAATGTGATATTAATATAATCCTATTCCTAAACTGATGAGAAACCTTGATTTGAGTATGTCTGTCTGAAGAGTTTCTATCACCTGGTGGAATGGAGGCTCAAAATGAAAACTTATTTAAAAGAATAAAGACAGGGTATGTTCCTTATGCAGCCTTTTAGTTTGCCTGGATGCACTATACCCATATGTTTTTTGAAAATACAATCAATTTTCATATTGAGCTTTGCAAACTGCTTTTTTATCCACTGTACAATAGGTTATAGATGTCTTTTCAAGATAACGTGTGTGTACACACACACACACGCACACACACACACTTGTTTATATACATACAGATGTACTCAATCTTATACATGTATACTTTTTCAAGTTATTTTAATAACTGTATAGTATTATTACACAGCATGAATTCTGTTTTGGTGGGCATTAAAGTTGCTTCTACGTCTCTCTACAACTTCTAATCACTTCTATAACTATTTCTTTAGGATACATCCAGACAAAATACTGAGTTGATAGCACACCCACGTAAACCATTTCGATAGGTACTGACAAAAAACTTTCTCATTCATTTCATTTTTTCATCATAAAATATCACATGCTCAATGTAAATACTGGGGAAAACAGAACTACAGAAAAATAAAGAAAATTAGAAAAAGAAGAGAACAAAAATCATCGGTAATCCATACACCCAGGGGCAGTCTTATTTCTTTCTTGCCCGTCTGCTTTTACTTATACAGATATAGTCACAACTGAGATCATACTGTATGGTTCTGCTTTGCTGTTTTCCATGTATCCTCATGTTGTAAGCATTTTCCTATGTCACTGAGTATTTGGAAGAATTTTTAAAACTGTCATGAACGATGAAGCTATTTTATTTCTTTCTTTGACAGAGAGAGAGACAGCCAGCAAGAGGGGGAACACAAGCAGGGGGAGTGGGAGAGGAAGAAGCAGGCTCCCAGCGGAGGAGCCCAATATGGGGCTCGATCCCAGGACCCTGGGATCACGCCCTGAGCCAAAGGCAGATGCTTAACGACTAAGCCACCCAGGTGCCCCTAGGAAATAGTTTTTTAAACACCTTTACTTAGGGATCATTGATACACTGTAAAATTGGTAATTTTGAAATTTGAACTAATAAATTCAACAATTTTTAAGAAACGAACAGAATTTTATGCCCATCAGCCAATCCATTTGAGAACATTTCCATCATTGTTGTTTTGAGCCCATCTCCTGATGTTCCATTTGTTCAATTATTAACTAAAGTTGTTAAATCCTCTCTGGCTCTTAAATGTGCGTACCACGTCTCTTCCCATTTGTAAACAGTGACAGCAAAGGCCAGAAGTTACAAGCAGATGGAGGTGTCCCTCAAATTAAACCAGGCTTTCTTTATACAGAACCAGATCTTTGCACATACATAGAGAGACAGACGTACCTTATCCTACATGACTTAAAAAAAAAAACATGGATTTTATACCTAATGGGGAGATGATCTCTAAAACACTGTCTTCTCTGACAAGTTGTATCTTTGCCCATTTATTTTTCCTCTGTAATGCTGTTATTTTTATATAGTTGTTGTTTAATATTTTTTCTGTGCCTTTTTCGCTCAAGCAGGATATGTTCATTTATGATGTCTTACTGCCTTGTTTCCCTTGTGGTACCATCAGAACCCCTGCCATACACACACACACACACACACACACACACACATATATGGTGTTACCCCTTGGGAACTGAAGAAGCAGCAGGAAACAGATGTGATACTTGTCAGTTTTATTCCTGCTGCTCCCAAGAAGGAAGTCCTTTGTTCAAGAACAGAGCAGGCATGACCACCCACTGATGGCATTACCCAGTAGGAAAGAAGGAATGAAACCGCCTTTGCTTCCCTTGAAAATCTCTCCCCCTAGCAGAGTGACTGCATTAGCTTCACTCTGTTGCTTCTGTGGGCATTACTAGGAAATCACTGTTTGCAGGGGTAGCAGCAAAGGAAGTGAACTCTAGGGAATAACCAAAGTTTTGAAATATTAAATGGATGAATCACCTTCAAAGTTGAATCCGTTCTCCAATGAATGATTAGCGAAGAAATCTGAAAAATACCCTGGAATATATGTTATTATACCAATTGTTTTCAGTCCTTTAGCTTTCCTTTTTGGGTTGTAACAGAAGTGTGTGTGACTACATAGGATAGTGTGTGTTTGCACTGAAATACTTTTGGAATCGTCATTCTAATACTTGGCTCCTGTGTACTGCGGAGTCGCCAGGATTAAGGGGAGCGTGTGTGTCTGTGTGTATTGTACTGTGGGATAGTTATTCTTGATATATTGTAGGAGGAATCTCAATTTCCCATTTCTCAAATTAAATGTCAATAAAAGCATGTGCTGTAAAGCAATTCCGAATGCAATAAAGCTTAAAGTGACCAGTGGAGTGAAAAATACTTTACGGAAAGAATACAGCAAAGCTTGGGCATTAAAAAGATCAATAGAAAATCTTAAAAGTTTATTATAGAGTACTTGCATAAGGTACGCATTTTTTTCCTCCATTTGGGCTACCATATTAGCATTTTCTGGCTTTGCTCTTAGAAGGTAATCCTAGCAAGGCAGGTAAATATGTTCAGAAGGACAAGAGTTTGAATTCTAAGTGGAACAAAGGATCTTTTGATTAGTGGCATTTTATCGTAATGAAGCAAAAGTAGCATGATCTGGGTAAGGCCCAAAGCACAAGGAACGCCTCGTTTCTATGGCAACAAGAAAATGACTCCTTTCAGAGGTTTTAGAGAACTCTTTGCATTCTACCTCTTTTGACTCGTTTAAATAATTCAATCCTGTATACTGCATTATTCTTGGGAATAAGTAACATATACATATAAATTGCTTTTAAGATACAAATTAATGTAAGCACCATGAAAACGTTTCGCTGGGTTGACACAAGGAGGGTTGATTTTCAGAAAACAAAACTGAAATATGAAGAGTAAAAAGAAAAGAGAAAGAGAACAGAAAATGGATAGAGTAATGTTAAAGGATAAGCTAACTTGATTGGGGACTCAGTGGTCACAGCTGACACCCTGGAGAATTATGATGCCAAGTGAATTGCATTAAATTCCAAGCCTCATTGATTATGCCTTAAATAACCATAAGGGTGGATCAGCATGGACGTTTGGGTTACTCTTATCCATTATAATTTTGGATATGATACTTTTTGCTAGCGAAACTATCAATTTTACCCTCTTTAGAATTATAATGTCTCAAATAAGAAACATTAGGCTTTAAAGCTTCTCTGGAAGAGGCATGAAAACTGATTTATATCTAATGACAAATCAGGACAAGGGGTCTGAGAGCTGATGCTACAGAAATACAGAATTACTGTTTACATTAAGAGAAATGCTTTAATGTGTGCCATTTTGTACATGTTATAATAAGATTAAAACTATTCTCTTTTTTGTTTTGTTGCACTGATGAGATTAATATCAACTGTCGGTACTAAGGAACGAAGGGCCTCAGAGGCTTCTTATACATTTACAATCCCAATCTACTTCCTCTTTCTCAACCGATATACAGTATCCTTTAAGAAACAACATTTTTCAGCTTTGCCATTTTTATCACCTTCACCTAGTGTGCCTGCTGGCAAATCAGCAGCATGTCAAAAATGGGTGAGGAACATGAAGATATACAAGTGTGAATTTCATGGAGCCCGATGCTCCTACCAGGCCATATATTTTTGGCCACTAAAACACTGTAGTACTTAGCTTCAACACCCCACGTTGTGCATCTCATCCCAGGAGCAATTACAGCTAGAGTCCAGCTGTAAAAACCTGATGAAGATGCTGTGCAAATTCAAGGAACCAAAAGCACAAGTCACTGGGAGCGCTTCACTAGTTTTCTGAAAGTGTTTACGCTGTGGGCAGGTACCGACAAGGCAGGGCTATTCCCACTCTTTCCTCTTCTGCACGCCAAAGAGGACAAACCACTGAAAAGTAACCCAGAAACTCAAGATGACCTCAGATGCCATTGAAACCTTTCCTGGATCCGTTAACGGGAAATCCGATTGTAGCCACAGACGAAAACACAGCAAGGTAAAGAGGCAAAACCTACCAAGCCTGTCTACAGTTCTCTCTCTTTCTAATGACTCTTGGGGAAAAAATGGAGTCAATCCAATCAAACCAGAGGTAAACTGGGATTGCAACTCCACAACTGGCAGGTAACTACTGGAAATTTTGACAGTTACATATATTTACCCAGAAAAAAATAAGTAGCTACGCATACGAAAGGTGCAGACATCCAAGTAAAAGTGGTCCTGATGCACATGAAGCCTTTTATGCCCAAGCAGACCTGAGGGACACGATCAATGCAGAAGTGATTCTGATTCTCAGCCCGGTGGTGAAAGCGTGGGAGGTGGGGGGGAAGGGAGAGGGTGGCGGAGAGCAGCAATGGGTGGGGGTGGGGAGAAGAGTGTGCATGCATCTTTCTGCCCTGGGGTTTGATTCCAATATTCAGGGTGGGAAAAGGGAGACTGTGAAGCTAGAACTCCAACTCCCATAATTTTGTGCCTTCTAGATTCTCTTTGAGTACCAGTGGATGGAGACGATGGGCAGATTAAGCAGAGCAGGAGACAAATCCATCCATAAGGGAAACTATTATCACGTGGATTAATAAGGTCTTGCTTAGGACTCTTCATGAATGATGGCTCATTTCTTAGTTAAAATGAGATACTTCTCCTTTATTAAAAGAAATGAGTATTTGGAAATATTGATTAGGGACTGGACCCTAGGTTATTCAACAAAATGTGAAAAAAGACATAATTGCAGAAATTCAGATACTTCTTAATTTACTTAATAAAGACACTGACTTTAAGAAAGCTTAGACTGCTTGGTTCACCCAAACAGGTGATTTGAGTTGGCATATGAACAGTAAATAGCATCCCAGTTAATAAATGTGCTAATCATTTTGTACAGTTTTGATAGTATCTTTTGGAAATTTGCAATTTGATCTGACTAGTATAAACAGAACTAATTTATAAACAGATAATCATTAGAGATAATGTTGAGTAGAAATGAGAAAAGTCCTTTCATTTTACAATTACATGACATTTTATAATTTTAAGGCCTCCCCCCCAGCCCCCAAAAACAGATACAGAAGCTAAGAGTCCTGTACAAAGGAGATAACGTCTTGTAACCATATTTAGCAACTCATTCTCAGCACACATTAGATGCATGATAAAATTTGGCTGTAGGAATGAGTCATTCTTGATTAAATTAATACTGATTCTAGGCTCAACTAAGGTACAGTCTTGCCTTTCCTTGACCATGTACGAGGGGCTTTCCGATGAAGTAAGGGGCCATAACGTGTATGCAATTTTACCTAGTTCAGCATAAATCAAGATATTTAAATGTTTCTGTAGGTCTACCAGTTAGGCCTTTCTCTGATTATTCTTTATATAATAACATGGGGCTGGTGTGGTCAACACTTCATCCTATTGAAGCGTATCATCCTCATTTCAATGTTTGCCTTGCAATGCAACGTGCGTGCTTATGAGTCCCCAAATTCAACAAAGTGTTGGTTGGCTATAGGGGAGTGGGAAGGGAAAGGAGACATTTGTACTTGAGAAAACTTCAACTTCAATACTTGAACAAGGAAAAACTTTTAGAGCCAGGTCATCCTTCTCTACATATAAACCTTTTAGTGATTCTTTAGAAGAGAAAAACTTTATTAAACAGGACAATTCATGTTTATGAATTCTAATGAGCAAATGACTTCACTAATTACTTTGTTGCATTCAATTTGGAATAGTTTGCACAGTTGAGTTTGTAATGCAATAAACTATGCCTGAATGGTCTGTTTATGCCACTGCAAGTTACAAGGAAAACTCTTTCCTTAAAGGACTTGTCTCTTTGAAATGCACAAAGTGGCAAAAAGCCAAGGGAAGCTGGTGCTTAAGCAACCAAGACTGAGCAGTGCCTGTGCGCATTTCAATCTCAGCCAACCGAGTAAATGTTATTGGAGCTTTTGTGCTGTAAAATTGCTGCTTTCATGCCCACTGCATCCGACAATAGGAATCCTTGGTCTACTAGGAAGGAGGGCGGTTGCAGTGCCTTCCTGCCAGATTTCCACATTCCTCAGAAGAGGGTGGAAAAGAAGGGTATAAGAGGCTGCTCTGAATGGGCTGGGGACAATGAGGCTGACCTCTGTGATGCACCTGGACAGAGAGACTATGCAGAAAAAATACATATATTCCGACTATTTCTTTGCATTAAGTGTTCGTTAAAAAAATTTCATTCAGGAGAGTCCTGGATTAGTGAATTAAATTTTAAATTTAAAAATTTCAGAAAATTATATAAAACTATTAATGTTTTACAAGTAAAAATCAAAATCAATGAGTATATTGAATTTGGAAGGGTAACTAAAATTCATATATCTGTTAATATATTGTTATATCTGCATTTGTTTTTCTGAGCTACTGAATTTTCCTTGACATGCTATTTACTTGCATGGTTGTTTAGTTTATACTAGTATTTTATTTATTAGGACATTCATGCAATGCTTCCTTATTGAGCACCTACTTGAATCAGGCACGAAATTTTTACTTCTAACGTCGCCATTTTAAATGTACTGTAAACCCCAAATCTATGTTGAAGCCCCAAGCCATACAGACAATTGTTTTTTTTTAAAAAAAGAATGAAAATAATTTTTTAAAAGCATCCACTGTGACGAACAGGCAACTAAAATTTTTTTTTCAGAATTATACTAGCATAGTGTCTACAACATAAGCATGCTATTTTAAATAAGCTTTCAATAGCAGTACAGCTAATGGGGGAACAAGTCAAATGAACCTTGATTTAAAAAAAAAAAACGAAGATAGGTTGTCAGTGGTTACAACACATAGTTAAACTTATACCTGATATCAAGAGAATTGTACTAAACAATACAGGATGATTTGGAATCACTTGCCTCATTTAGTGACAGACTAACTCTATTAGAATGGTTTGTTATGTTAATTATGCTCTTACTTCGCATTTACTGTATATTTTCAGCAGGTACGTACACACACACACACACACACACACACACACACACGGAGCCAATAATGAGAGCTACGTCACCACATTCGCTGCTTTTTTTGGAAGACCCGGGATATTATGGCATTATACACTTGAGGCATAAAAAACAAAGAGAACCACAACTGTGCCTCCTCTCCGCTCTTTCCCTTAACCTTTTAAGCTGTTCACTGCTTTGGCTTTAGGGAAGAGTGGCACGTAAACCATGACAAAGAAAAAAGGAAAGCTTAAAGGCAAAAGGAGAGCAGCAGAAACGGAATTCAAGCTGCAAAAGGACAAATCAGACCACCGCTCCGGGTCTCCGGAGCGCTCTTGATATGATGCCATGGGCTTTGCTTCCGAATTCTTTTGATATTTTGTTCTCTGTGGTTTTAAGATACATCTGCATTTTAATGGCCACTTCATAATCCTATGACCTTGAGCAAGTTATTTAACCTTTCCATGCCACAGATTCTTCATCTGTAGAACAGGGTTAATGATACCACCTCCTCAGGGCTATGAAAATTAAATTAAATATCACACACACACGCACACACACACACTGTCGGGCATACTGGTTTGCTCATAGTAGACACCCAATAAATACTGGTTTCCTTTCCCCCTCTTCCTGGTGCATTCACCTTACTGACACACATGGAAAGTCACCAAAGCTAAATAAAAATATACACGCACATATAAAATAATAAGTCTTACATTTCTCATCTCAGTAATGTTTTTAAAATAACTCCTGTTTGACAAAGCAAAGAAACATTAAAATTAATCATCACCGTGGGTATTTAAAAGTTAACTTAAGAATTAAGCTGACCTCCTGAATTATCCCCTCTGATTGTGGAGGTTTCTGAATTTTATTTTTTTACTGCTCATGATTTTTTGTTAATGGCACATTTCAGAGTAGCTCAGATGAAACATGAATGGGTTTAGTGTCATCTGGAGCTATCTGGAACCAAGTTTTTGCATCCTAACCTAGCGGGTATTTGGAGATAATGGTGTCCTTTCCTTGAAGACTTGCTTTTTAAAAATTTGAGCAGACATCACTTCCACTATAGACTCAATTATGCCCTTTCTAGATTCTTTTGGATTTCACTTTCTCTTATCACGTGTTAATGGCACTGTATCTTTGCATGTCATCATGTGTCCAGTATGTTATACTTCTGGCAAGTTGGCCCATCTGGGAGATCGTCTCCTTGTGGAAGGAATCATTTGCTATTCCAAACCTCTTGATCTGTGACTAGGATGAAATCATTCTTAGAGATAGATTCGCAGTTAATGACAGAGGTGTAGAGGACATTTTTCTCTGAGAGCGGAGAAGTCCACATTCATAACTGGGGGACAGAACTGGTCTTTGTCTCTATCATTAAGGAAAAAAAAGTAGGAAACTATAATTCTTAGAAAAAAATATGAATCACAAGGATAATGTAGTTCAACTAACTGTTCCACCATGCTAAAAAAATGGATTTTTGCAAGTCAATGGTTAGACGTGATGAGGACAGTAATTACCTCTTGGCAAAAGGCAGAATATGTAATAAAACTGAGCAAATATGTATTTTTCATATATTAGAAGAAGAGCACAAACAGCTTCTACACTGCAACTAAGGAATAAAAGCACAAAAGGGAAGATCAATCAAATCAAAGATCAAGAAGAGATTTTCAAAAATCAGCTAGTCATCAGAAAACCCTTGTTATGTTTAAAACATTTCTCTACTCTCCCAAAGCACAGGAGAGGAAAAATGAATAGCTTTTTACCCTAAGGGATCCTCACCTCCCCCAGGCTAATTCTTTTGTCGGGCACCGCATAGATACAGACATTAGTGACTGCTATTGGCCATAAGTAATACGATACAGAAGGCTTTTAGGACAAAAAAGAAAAAAAAAAAGCTGAGACACCGTCTTAAGCATATTACTGCATATTAGACGCCGAGGGCTATGGTAAGGGAGTAGACACACAATTGTTCATTTGGCAAAGAGGAAGGATTGAGTTAAGGAGTCTCGTCCTTTGTGGAAATCTGGCACCTGTGAAAGGGCTTAAAATCCGAGGCGTTGAAATAAGTTAAATCACGAAGCAGATGCACATTACCTCTCCGCTTTCTTTGAAGGTTGAGATCCTAACCCAAGTTATCAAGCTGCTGTCATTTGAAAAAATACTTTTAGAAAAGCCAACAGCAAGAACGCCTCTCAATCCTAAATGAGAGGCATTACCTCGTCGGGCACACACCTTCCCAAGCAATATGCAATTTGAGCAAGAAGTGAGAAACTGTTTAATAAGAGACTGTAGTCATTAAAAGGATCAAAATTGTGCCCTGAAGTTTACTCAGCGTAAATGAGTTTCAATTTTCTAAATGATTTATTAAGATGATTAAAGTGAATTAAGATTTACTTCTTAAAACAGGGCTGCCCTTGCTGCGACCATTTGTTTTTTTATTGATTCACTGTCACATATGTCCCGGAACCAAGTGTTCACTTTCTCCCTGGTCAGACTCTGATTTTCTGAACGACTGTGGAGAACTCTGTATGTTCTTCTGTGGTTGAGTCAAGATTCAACTAAGGGAAACAACAGATATCTTATATAGTTGTCAAGTATCTTTTAAAAATGTCCAGAGTACATTCATTAGTAGGACCCATATTAAAATAGTGCAATTGGTCTTAAACCTTCCTAATCTAACCTCAAAATCTCATTTCACCGTTGAATCCACTTTTTTCTTTTCCCATCCTTGGCCAACGCTCCACCAGATGGCCATCATCCATTACACTTCAAAAACGATTAATACATCTCCCTTTAGCTTTCTCTCCTCTCTACTAAATAATTCAATTCTTGAGGTGTTTTTTTTTTTTTTTTCACGAGTCTCATTTGCAATTCCTCTAATTAGCTTCGTGGCCCTCAGAACGCTCGTCGAGTTTCAGAATGGTGTGGCAAAACTGAATTCTGATAAAGGCAAAACTGAATTCTGATAAAGGCAGAACTGAATTCTGATAAAGGTCCAACCGATGCAAAATGAAATAGTTCAAATACTGAATCGCCAGACTAAGAGATCCTTGAGAGTAGGAACCAAGTCTTGTATACCTTTGCGGTACCTGAAACATAACAGGTGTTCAATAAATGATGAATCCATGGGTGCGCAATCATTGGAGCTCAAAATGTCACACACTACTAGAAGGCAAATCAAGAGTTATTTCTTTGTTGTTATTTTTAAGCAATGGTGGGAAAGAGGAAAAATGCTAACACTGGAAAAACTGCTGCCAAGGCCCAAGCTGATAAACATTCTTGTCACTCTCAAATGTCACGTCTCATCTAACTTTAAATACAGTAAAAGAGGCAACCTTGGAATGCTTCTGCATGATGAGCAAATATTAGTAGTCTGCATAATGGACCGGGGGGGGGGGGTCGTCACATTAAGTCAGGTAAAATCGTAACGATGTTTTCAGTGAGGCTTATTCAATTACATGTACATTATTAATTTTATTCTTATGCTATGAATATGACTATTCCTCTCTTTTTGTATACTTTATGATAGATTTAATGCACTTCACCAGTACTATTTCCAGCTATCAGATTGAAAAGTTATTTCTTCGCGCAAATTCGCTTTATTTTTTTAAAAGGTATTATTTTTGTATTATTATGCAAATTCACTTTCGTTGAGCGTGTACTTGTGTGCGGTTTATTCAGCTGTCCCGAAAACCCTGCCCTTACATTTTTATAAAAATGATGAGTAGCACGAACAGAATATTGTCAGTCAGAAAAGCTGGCCTGAGCGCTCTGTTTAGAAGAAGAAGGGGGAAGCTTTATCCTTGTTTTCTTATTGAGGGGGGAAGGAGATGCAAATATATATATATAAAGATTTAACAGAAACTACTTAAACCAGTTCCCCACCTGGCTTACTCCCTAAAGCACCGCTCAACCCTTGCAGACGTTGACATAAATATTTTTCCTTCTAGTCCCCACAGCTCAGGACATGTTTTCATCCAACAAACACTTATCCAGTAACTACTGTATATTAAGCACTATATGAGGTATTGGGGTTTCCAAAAATAGAAACCTTTTATTTTTGCCTCAAGTAGTTCACATTCAGCAAGGGCAGATTTACAGTAATAGAAGATGCTCCATATATCCTGAGAGCTAGAAGCATTAATAACCTGCCTCTAGGGATGAGGACCCAGGAAATCTGAAATCAACATTTTGAGCAAGTGTCACCGGCTAACAATTAAAGCCAGAAGAAGGTTTCCCGAGCAGAATCAAGAACAAGTCTACCAGGTGCTGAAATTATTAACATCTGTAAAAGATATTACCACCTGAGAGAAAAGACACAGATTAATTAGAACAGGAAAGAGAATAAGGAAGTAGAGTTATTTCAGGGACTGTGACCCCAGTGTTTATTTTTGGTAAAGAGACAGAAGCTACAGCTTAGCAGTATATGATATTATCTCTGGATAAGCCCTCAACAGAGAGATCTATAAGGACAAATACTTTTCATTTATTTTGTGAATCAGAGCATACTTAAATTCTTAAATTTTGTATTTAAATTTGTAAGTCCATTTACATACATACATACATACAACCCTATGAATTCTTCTAGGAATTGCTGTTTCCCATTGTGAATCCCACATTAACAATTAATGCTGGCTTTCTTAAATTTAAAATTTCAAAATAATTTTATGGTCATCTTTGATAACTTTTGAAAGTTACCCTTTATAAAATAAATAGGTGTTGGATTTGAGTGGAATTTTTATAAGACCTTTCACTATTTCATATACAAGGAGGATTCTGATACATGACTGTAATCCCAGAGAGGGATTTCACCTTGATGTCCCACTACGTAAGAACGGAACAAACTCTAATTTCTAAATGAAACCAAATTTTCTTCTTTTCTTTGCCTACATAGCTTTCTCTCTGATCGGACTTTAGGAGGAAGGAGGAAAAGAGCAGATCTATAATGAGATTGCAAAGCTGCTTCTTCCAGAACCCTCCTTCTGTCTGTCCTTAATGCCCTAAGGTTTTTTGACAGATTACAAGTATCCTGTGTTCCTTTATACTATCTGAAAGACGATTCTTCTAAGCAAGAATGCCTGATATGTTAAAAAGAAAATACCTCTGAAAGGATCTCAAAGGTGTGGAAAATTAAGCAAGGAAAAGACTTCAGAGGCAGGCTCCTCGGTGCAAAGTGTTGGGTTCTGGAAGCTGACCTGAACAATGCATGGACCGCTTGCTTCTGTGGGTCTCAGGAGCAGACAAGCCTGAAACTTGCCTTCTGACCCTCTACGAGAACTTACCCAACACATATTCCTGATCCGAAACACATGAGAAGCTAAGCGCTTAAAGAGTTCTGAAATCCCACAAGATGAGCTGGAAAACTCAAACAACACACTTCTTCTTATCCAGGGGGATTTTTATGCTATTACAGACTTCATCTTAGAGCGGTAACTACTCCACCCATCTCTGATTGGAGAGGAACGAAAAGAAAATGCTTTATTTTTAAAACCCGAATCTCTAAATCATGAATCTGCCTTTGAACAGAATTAATTCTTTGGAGTGAACTTCTTTGCTCTATAATTATTATGCTGACATTTTACTTGATTGTAAGATCCACTCGCACACCCTTCCCATCTCCCTCCCTCCCTTCCTCTCTCTTTCTGTCTCTGTTTCAGTCTGTCTCTCTCTCACACACACGAACCAGAATAACACACTATTCCGAAAGAATTAAAATTTCTCTGCAATGTCACTGGACACGTAAGAATTATATCTGGGACAGACTTTTTAACTTCTATTTTACCTTACCTCTTCTCCTGCTCATTTAGGTAAGTTATTGCTGGTTTACAAAGGAGGAAAAAACACCCCACATCATTTCTGTTTTTCACTTTGTAAAAGCAAACGACAAGTCCTTTAGAAAATATCATAAAGCAACCATGAGAATAAGAGTCTAGTTGCCATGGTGGGGTGGTACAGGGGTGGGCTGAGAAGGGGAGACAGGCAGCATAAGAACAAAATAACTTAAGAGTTACAAGAATTTTAGGCAGGGCTGATGCCTCTTTTTAAAAACAAGGTTGGCAACTGCTGCTGAGTGCTGTGTTAAGAAAGATTCCAAGGCTGCCTGGGGAAGTCT
This sequence comes from Ursus maritimus, assembly GCF_017311325.1. Lineage (NCBI taxonomy): Eukaryota > Metazoa > Chordata > Mammalia > Carnivora > Ursidae > Ursus > Ursus maritimus. The sequence goes on along the minus strand of NW_024425341.1, from coordinate 33,257,436 downwards.
GCCATGATCCATTATTGATACCTGCTCCGGCCACTGGAGGTGGGCTTGCCAACATACATGCCGCACATCTGCCGTCTGTGGAGGAGAATATGGAAATCAGGCAACTAACCAAAGAATGTCAATAGGCCCACCCACCCCCGGGGGATCTCCCCAGCAGAGACACAGGGCCCTGAAGGGCAGTGCACTGCTTGTTCTTCACTCGAAAGTGTCAGCAACCTGTGCTGGAGTTGTTGGTCTGTGTTCTAAATATGAACAGTCTTCAAGTTCGTAAAACTCATGTGTCTACTAGGAATATTGCATATCTCCTCTTTTCCTAAAATGAGAGCAAAATCTGGATTTGGACTGGAGGAATTCTCAGCGGTGAGTCACAGTGGGTCTCTTTTTCTATTCCAATCCGATATGGGAAGGACATTTTTTCTTGAGGGAGATGGCAAAAAATTTAGTAAAAAACGAAAACTGCTTATGTGGCTATACTATAGAGAACTTATTTCTTCTCAACCCCTTAATATCTACATTGACAAAATATTGCCAGGATATTTATATAAAGAGATGTCAAGCAACAAATTTAAAATAAGATTTTGGTTTCTAACATGACATGAAAAACAGAGAATTTAGTCAAACTAAGAACAAAAGGTCATCTTCTTGCAATGGGATGGAATTCCAACGGAAAGTGTACCAACTGACACAACACGGGCTGGTCATGTCCTCGGCACTGGCATCAAAATGTCCCGAATGAAACCAGCACTTAGCAACCGCCTCTGGTTGTCATGGAGACTGGATAATGGAGGAAGGGGAAGTGTAGCAGGTTCGATAACTGATGGACCAGATAAAGATGACACAGAAGGAACCAGGGGAAAGAACTAAAAACTAAAATATGCGTTAGGATATCATGGAGGGAAAGTACACAGGATCACCATTTCATTTGTTCCTTGTTAGCGTACAATAATAATGCATTAGCATTCGTGAGAACATATCAACAGTCTATCAAATAGGTAAAAAGCACAAGGAGAGAAGGTAACTATAATATAGTTTAGAAATAAATTTATAAAACATTATGCTCTACTTTCTATTAACGGCAAACCCAAGAAAATCTAAAGTTAAGCGCTCACAGTGTATTCCAGACTGAGAAGAGAGAAGTATTTCAAAACGCACACACACGTCTGAACCATTTGTCTGCTCTACCCTAATTCTGATCTACTAAACAAACAGGCAGATGTCACAGCTGCAGGTCAAGATTCCTGCTTGTTCATAAGAATGTACCACAGGAGATAGATCAAGAAATGGGAGAGGAGATAGTCATTTTGTAAAAATATGCACATTCAAGATTTAGAAAACTAACACAAAGGATTAATTCAGCAGGAATCATACAGATCAGATATTACAAATATACACATGTTGCAAACTTACAGCTAAAGACTTTAAGTCCTACATATTCAGGTATTTATTAAGATATGTTTTAACTCATATGTATTCAGATTATAATATACGTATCTTTTGAGGTGATCTCTGCCGACTAGAGGAAGGGGCATGTGCGGAACCTGTTCAAAAACAGATGCCTCGGGGCACTCGGGGGGCTCAGTCAGTTAAGTGTCTGCCTTCAGCTCAGGTCATGATCCCGGGGTCCTGGGATCGAGTCCCACATCGGGCTCCCTGCTCAGCGGGGAGGCTGTTTCTCCCTCTGACCCTCCCCCTTCTTGTGCTCTCTCTCACTCTCACACTTTCTCCCAAATAAATAAAATCTTAAAAAGAAAAACCAACACAGCTACCTCTTGGACATTCCTTAGATTATCCAAATGTAACTCATCCACTTCCTGGGTGATCTGTGGACTAATCTCGGATGGGCTTCCCTAGTGTCCGGCCATCTCCAGACTATCTATGTCAATTCCCCACATAGTGTGGGTTTTCAGAGAATAAAAATGTATTTTAATTAAGTGAAGCAAAACACAAATAGGAAGGTAAATGTTCAATTTGTCCAATGACCCAGCAAATATTTGTAGAACACCCACCATAGTCCTGCCATGGTACCAGGTCCTGGGTGTACAGTAGTGAACAAAGCAAAGCCTGTCCCCTGCTATCAAGAGCTTTTAATTTTTCTAGAAAGAAAAATGAATAAGAAAAAAGGAAAGAACTAACAAAGTAATCACTATGAAAAGACACAAACAGGACAAAGAAATGGAGTAAAAGTGGAGGACCCCATTTAAAACAGTGAGGCAAGACTTCTCACAGTTGTGGAGCTGACATTAAGCTGAGATCTAAACACAGAGGGAGAGGCCACACTGAGCCAGAGAGGCAGTCTTCCAGGAAGAGGAAACCGAATACACAGTTGAACTGTGCGTCTGTTGGCAAGTTTTAAAACCAAACAAAGGTCAGAGGGCAGGGGCAAAAGGAGAACAAGACAAGAACAGGAAGAAAGCAAAGGCCAGTTTATACAGAGTCTTGTTGGCCATGGGAGGTTTTGAGCAGCACAGAACTAAGATGTGACTTTTTAATTAAAAGATATTCTGTCTGCTAGCAGCCCAGCCCAGAAAGGCAAATGCAGTGGTCCAGGCAAGAGAGGATGGTGAGTGGTTCAGACCTGAGTGGCTGAGGTGGAGCTGAAGACCAGTTGGTAGATTTGAGATATATGATGGAGGGGCTAACAACAGTTACTGATATATTATCTATTAAAAGAAATGCATCTATTAATGAATACTTACAAATCAAAAAGAGGTGTTTCCATGTAAACCACAGGCACATCAAATAAACCATTTGGTTTTTTTTAATTGTTGTTGTCTTAATATTTTTTCTCAATTTTACTTTATTTTTTAAAAGATTTTATTTATTTATTTGAGAGAGAGAGTGTGTACATGAGCCGGGGGAGGGGCAGAGGGAGAGGGAGAGGGAGAAGCAGACTCCCCACTGAGCAGGGAGCCCTATGCGGGGCTCAATCCCAGGACCTGAGATCATGACCTGAGCTGAAGGCAGACGCTTAACGGACTGAGCCAACCAGGCACCCCTTCTCAACTTTATTTTAATCATTTCATGGAATCACAGTTCCATAATTACAAAACTGGATGGCACCTTAGAAATCATCTTGGTTAAAAAAAACCAAAAATACACACCTATTTTATGAGGAGCAGCAACTTTCCATGGAGAAGTGGAGTATAAGTAAATCCCTGGGGAGGACTTAGTCAAAAGAGATCAGCATGCAAGTTCTGGGACCCTACTGTTACATTCTGATGTACCGATGCAGAGCTCCCGATCTACCCCAACTACTGTTCAGGTAAGAAAACTGAGGGCCAGGAGGTGGTTAGAGATGTGCCGACATCCACGTGGACAAGAACTGATCGTATATTAAGTGAAAGCCACCTCATATACTCCCACTGCTTCAGTTATCATCCATACAATGATCACTTCACAATGTATGTCTACAGCCTTGACACTTCCCTCGAGCTACTCAGCTATACATCTAACTGCTTATTTGTATCTCCAGTGGGATGCTGCAAAATGCCTCAAACTCACTGCATTCGAAACAGAACTCACGACGAACCAAACCTTCTTACCTTCTAGTACACTCCGTATCAGAAAATGGCATCATCATCCATCCTTTCATGCAAGTCAGAAAAGTAGGTGTCATCTTGGAAACCTCCTTTTCCTTTGCTCTTGCATTCATTCTAGATAGATACTGTCTCATCAATATCTTCCACTTACTTCTAGTCATCTTCACCACCTCCTCCTTACAGTAACCAATTTGTTCTACATTGTAGTCAAAGTAATGATTCAAAATACTCATCTGGTCACACATATCCTTCTGAGCCCCAGCACCTGTTGTATTTTGGCTGAAGAGCCAAATGCTCAGAAATAGCTTACCACTGCGCTATGCTCCCTTTTGCTGGTGCCATCCAGCAACAATATGATCTCTGTTTTCAAACATGTCCCATCCCCTCCTGCTACCTCTGTGTATGCTCTACCCCTTACCTGTAATTCCCTCCCTTTTCCCTCTTGTGTGCCCCATTTATGTTCCACTCACCCTTCAAATCTCAGGGCGGGTAACAGTTTCTTGAGTAAGTCCTATCTCAGTGATGACTTTACATCTATTTCTGTGATCATGTCACCTATAGGCCTTGTAAGATTAATAAGCTCCTCAAGGTATGGGACCTTTCTCTGGATTTGCTTACTTTTGTATTCTCAGCATTTAGCAAAATGTCTCATGCCTCTAGGCGCTCCATAAATACTTGTTCATGAAACTGTTTTACCAAATTCTTCCTGGGCAAACTTTTAGCAAAATAGCTATATTTCTGCCCATTACAGTTTATTGCTCTCATTGCCAAGTAAAAGACAGGCACCTCCCTGTCTGACATGTGAATTACAAAAATACTATCCTAAAGTTTATCCTGGACCAATTAATTTCTATATTTTAATATTCAAATGTCAGGCACTACCAGCATTTTTACTCCTGTTCAAAAAAAAAAATAGTCAAAAGTGAAAGTGCTTTCTAGAAGCCTCACTTAATGAAAAATAGTTCATTCAGCCTTTGGGAAGATTACAAACAATGCCCTCCCTAATACTGAAGTGGTCACGAAGCAGTGGTCAGGAAGCAGCAAGAGAAGCAAGAGAAGAGCCCACTCTACCACTGAAAACAAGTGTGGTCAGTTTGCATCTGTGCACGGAGAACACCGTTTTGGGCACAGGGAAACAGAAGAACACACTAGAGCATACAAACAGACCTATGGACATCCAATACAAAATCGACATTAAGTAACTAGTCTAGGCTCTGTAATTAAGCCCAAGTGGAAAATTTAGAATGCCCAGAGGCAACAGGATTATGCAGGAACTCATCACAGAGAAGAAAAGTTTTGAACAAAGGCAAAAAAAAATGGTCTCATGTGGAGGAGAAAGAAAGGCATTCTGCATGAGAGTGGAAAGGGTTTGCAATGCAGATGCCAAGAAAGAGCAGAGAGCAAACTGCCTGAGTCGGGAATGGTAAATAAATACTTGACTTGATGGAAACTGAGAATTTGGTACAGCAGGGAACTGACCATGAAAGCAGAAAGATAAAGTGGCTGGTGTGAACAACTGGTAAAAAGGCTTCAATGTGTATAATTAGAAAATGGAACTAGACGAGAGAGCGCTTACACAGAAGAGAAATGATCCAGGGACACTGAGATGGTGAGAATTTATACTCGGCAATTACAGATCTTGGTTCATGGTGAACCATGTGAGACAGTCCTTCCGAAAACTGACTTAAGACCCCAGCACTGGCATGCTTTGACGTATGCACGGGCTCTGCAGGATACTGAGAGAATGTGAGAAGGATGAGATGCGGAAGGTCCAGAGATGAAACGAGAAGTTCCTCTTTTTTTTTTAGATTAAAAAAATTTTTCATTAAGTCATCTCTATGCCCAACATGGGGCTTAAACTCACAACTCCAAGATTAAGAGTCACATGTTCAACCAGTTGAGCCAGCCAGGAGCCCGGAAACGAGAGAGCCTTAAAGAGATGGCAGAATCGAAACTTGCATGCCTCTTCAACCTTACTGTCCTTCCTAAGAGTCTGCCTCTTCCTAACTGAAACACACAGTTAACTGTACTTATGCTTTTCGTTCTTCTGCACACCCCCTCACGGCATCCAGTATAGCGATATTTTGCCAACCATCAGGCTTTTAGTGAATAACCAATGAATGCATAAAACATAAGCAGGGGGGACAAAAGAGATTCCTTGACATACGGTGAAAGGGTAGTTATGACGTTCCCCCTAACGAATGGAACGGCTACTAAGTCATGTGAGCTCAACCTCCGCTTTCGGAGACCAGGAGAGGCAATTTTCGGGCGTCTGGGCTGAGCAGCGGGGGACTTCACAGGAACTCTCACTACGAGCTCACCGAGGCGGGCTCCAGGCAAGGGAACGCAGCCGAACAGAACACGAAATGTTTATGTGTGCACGGGCTTCTTCAAAGTCGTCGGAGCAGGAAAACACGGGAGCCCCGCGTAAAGAGGAATAGCAGTCACTTCAGCAAGTTGGTGGGGTTTTTTTTCTTGGCAGAAGGAGAAAAAAAAAAAACAACTGTACACTTTCCCTGGCAGCCAGGATTTGGTCCTCTGACCCACTTGCAAGCTGTCATCAGCCACTAGGAAGCCTCACTGGATTTCTAACTGCAATCTCACTGAAGTCAAAAGCGTGGCATGCATATTGGCAGCTCTTTCACTCAGATGACCGGAGGAGGCATTAGTCGTGACATCCCCATTCAGTGGTCTTGCAGCCCCACTGTTAGAACACGGCCACCCTGATGGAAGAAAGACTTGAGAAGCTATTTGGATGTTAATTTTGTAAGAATGGCTTATAAACCTCAACCCATTTTTCCCTGGACAGCGCACCGGTGGGCTCCGGGTGCCCCAACATAATTACCGGCTATGAAGGCTATGAAGGCTATGAACTTGATCTCGCCAGAAGAGAAGTTTGCTCTAAACAGGAAATAAAGGTAGCAATGATAATAACAACAGCAACAACAGCAGTTAACCCACGTGAATCTACCATAAATACAAACACAATACACTTGCTTGTAGCATTTCTCTAGGTATCGGACAGAGCTCTTCACTGTTACAAGGTCAACATGCTTTTTCAGGAAAAGGGATAATTATAGCAAGCACTTATATAGTGGTCATTGTATGCCAGTCACTGTTCCAAGTGACTTCCATGTATTAACATATTTTAACGCATTTAATTGTCACATTAGTTCCGAGAGGTAAGTACTATTTTTGTTAATATATAATAATACACAACATAATTATGGCTCTTAACATAATTATGGATTGAATGCCATTAAAATAAAAATGTGAAACAACTGTACAGATTTCTAAGCATAAATCTTTGGCCAACATATTTGAAGAAGTATTTGCTAAAACAAAATAAAACGGCAACAAGTAACACGTACCTGAGAGATTATTGAAATCAGGTAAGTTTCTCTCCTCTGCTCATACCCTGGACTAAGCAGAATTCTGTCTTTGCAACAGAGTGTAGGCAAAGAACACAATAACCATAAGTTCTTTTTACAAATAGAAATACCAATAAGAATTTAAGGACAAATATCAAAATTAGCCCAAATACGTACATGGGGGATAGTTAGAAATAATAAGTACCTAGGCCCACTGAGAATTTATTTTCCAGAGGAAAAGTAGAAGCTTTTCTATTTGAAACTCTCTAGAGGATTTTCTAAGGCAGGGCTAATAATCTAAGGAAAATTTATAACCTGGTTGCTGTTTTCCTACAATACACTATACTATCCTTTCCAGATACATATATTCTGAGGCTCATGGGCCAATCTGGAGGAGAAGGGAGCAACTTACAATGCCAGAGGAATCCTGGCTCTGCGAATATGTAAGAGAAGTTTGCTATAAAGCAAAAATCATCCACCAAATTTCAACTTGCCTGGACAAGTGAACAATAAGGGTATCCCAGGGGCTAGAGACTAGACAAGGAAAAAAGGTCCATTTTGTTCTCCAGAACGTCTCTAAGAATGTATCGTTGTGAAAGCAGTTACTGCCCCACTTCCATTTTTCGTTAATTCAATTACAACCGGAAAGCATAAGCTGTACTCACTGCCCAAACCAACATTTCTAAGTCCTCCCCCAATAACACTCTCTGTTGCATTTGGTACAAAACTTGACTTTTGTACATGTTCTAAATTTAGCGTGATCACAGGATTTCTCATCCAAACTAGAAAACTTCTAGGAATGAAAGAGGGTGTTAGCAGTAATTATGCCAAGGCTACGGGTGTGAGTAGGCACTGTCTGGGGAAAGCCGGCACGCGTGCCTGTTCTCTCCAGCCCCAAGATGCTAGCACACCATTGTCCTTCCCCAACAGCCCACGTGTACTCTGAGCTTTCACCTCCCTTGCCTCCCACGTAAACAGAACTCATTGTCAATACCGCCCTCACTCAAGGGAAGAAGATCTGAATCGAATACGTGTCCAGCCATCCACTCCGTAACCCGGGGCAAGGTATTCCATCTCTCTGCGCGTTTGTGCTCTGGGATGCTGCAGCATTGAATTCCACCTCCGTCACTTGTTTTCTCTGCTTTCTTGGGCAATTTATTTAGTATTTCTAAAAAATAGGTTCCTCAGCCACAAAATGAGGGAAATAATGCTACCTCCTGGGTTTTGGGAAAGAATGTACACAATAATGACCTCCAGTGGCTGTTAACCACACGTGGTCCTATGGACGTCATGTTTACTATCTCAACCAGGTTTTCAAACTCGGCAAATTTAAACCATAGACTATCACTAACCTGACAGCTCCCTATTTTTCTAGCCTTGCTTTCTGCTTTGCACGTTACTTTGGCAACAACAAACAAGCTTTATAGAACCACCAGCCCTCTGCCCCTCATTGCTCAACTTTGTGCCTTGATATCGTACTCTGTGGTAGAAATGCCTGTTGCCCTTAGATGCCTCCCGTTCATGTTGTAAGATTCAACTCACCTTCATTTCCTGCAGAGAATCTGACTCCTTCCAAGCTGAGTTGGGTTTCCCTCTCTGACCTTTATAAATAGCTAGGCATATTCCTGTAATGACACTTTTATATGCCCAAAGGTGTTATAACATGGTGTCATAAGCAATCATCTTCCCGACCAAAGTTCAAGTTCTTTGATGTTTTTAATTCATCTTTGTATTCCTAGAGTACAGGGCACAGAGCGGGCTCAGTAAGTTTTCTACTGAATAAATGACTGAGTGAGCCAGTCATATATTACTTCTGTATCACTCAAGGCACTCAACATAATGTTACACATACAGTGACGACTCAGTAAACCCTTAGTGGCTCATAAATTATCGGACTGTAACGTATCAATGAAAAGACAACATTTTATGTGAAAAAACTAGTACTTTGGGAGTCAAGTATTCTTTCCAAGTGAGTGGTAATGCTTTTCCCAGGCTACCTGAAAAAATACTTTGAGTTAGAGAGGTAATTTAAGAACTGACTGCAGGTCCCTATTCATGAGAAAGTAAGGGGCACTGCTGAATAATTAAGAGCTGTATTAGAATTTGTGGTAAAAATACATCCACAGGAGAAATGATAATGTATACGTTATAAAAAGGCAAGATTCCTGCCCACACACAAGTTTACCTGCTACAATTCCATGAGACATAATTCTTTCCAGTGCTCAAACACTTAGAGAGACACATTAATATGATTCCCCAGTACTCAGATCATCATCAGGGAATGACTTGTGCCCTCGGAAAATAATGCCCTTCCTGTGCAGCGTGTAGGATGTATTACTCCCATCAGATTTATTCTCTATATTATTGTACAGCGAGCACCCGTCTTTAAATCCCCTTAGAAGGCTTGTGAGTGAACTCAGCATACTTTCCAGTGAGCTTATAAGAGCTATGAGAAATAAAAAACAGTATCCAATATTTCATTTTTAAAGAAAATGACAATCACAGAAAGGGTAACATTTAATCTAATGAGACTGATCTGATAGTAAGAAGGTAGTAAACTGCTCAGTCTGTTGATACATTATTAACTCTTTCTGGTCACTGGGGTAACATTCCGAATACTGTACTAAAAGAGGTAATTTACTGAATGGTACCCTCACGGCCAGAAAGAGTTAATGTGGTAATCAAAAATGAGCAATTTACTTCTCATCAACTAATCAAGCTCAGTAAAATCTTTATTAAAATGCCTCTGATACTGTTCAACTGAAATTTTAATTGAAAAACTGGAAGCCACTTAGCTGAAAATATGGTAGGATGGATATTACAACCGATTAATCCAAGAAAAGTAATGGCACAGCTAACTGAAGAAAGACAATAATAAAACAACAACTATTACCGCAATTACTAGCACCGATACCAATGCCACCACTATTACTGAATGTCTGTTATGTGCCAGTCACCATCCCGGGTATTGTGTATATCTCACTCAATCTTCAAAACGGTGGGTTTTATTAGCAGAAAAGGAGGTATAAAGAGGTGACAAGTAGCGGAGCCTTAACTAGAAGCCAGGTTGGTCACCTATCCCAATCTATGGTTACTTTATTACATGCCAGATTGCTTTCCAATACACAAAGACAACAATTTTAGCTTATTAGCTCTCTGAATGATCTGGAATAGGCTGGAAACATTTTATTACTCAAACGTCCATTCCAGAGAAATTTTGATTAGGCTTAGTACCAACAATGCTTATATTTTTTCTGGGCTTTGTCCCATATGCCAAAAAAAGAGTTAACACAGCAGGCCTGGGATGGTGTTAAGAAAGGGCTGCTCAGGTGGTTGGCCCTTGCCTGGCATCTGGGAAGTGAGATTTCGGAAGAGTTCCCAGCATTCCCAGACTGAAAAGAGTGGCTCACTGTGCTGAAACGGTTTTATATGAGCAGTGTGGTTTATACTGCGTACCTGGCTTCCCTTCTGTGAGTCCCCAATTTTGGTACATGCCGGGCCGGGAGTGCCTACAGGACTAGCCCCCAATAAGTCCTGAACACGAAGTCTCTTGTGAGCTTCCCTGGTAGACAACATTGCACATGTGTTGTCATAAACTTATCACTATAGAAATGTGTGTCCTGTGTGCCTCCACTAGGAGAGAACTCCTGGGATCTCGTGCCTGATTTCCTCTGGACTTACCCCAAGTGCCTTATCCCTTTGCTGATTTTGCTTTGGATCCTTTCACTGTAAGACATCTTAGCTATGGAGACGTCTATATACTGAGTCCTGTCAGTCCTCCTGGAAAGTCATCTAATCTAGAGGTGGTCCAGGGGACCCCTGACACAGTCTTTTACTCTGTGGTCACTGTAAACATAAATAATAGCCGGTCTTTCTAAAAGGTGCAAAGCCAAGATTTGCAGCACCTCTAGAGACAGCAATGGTTCAGGTCCTTAGGGTCTAAAAATTTCAGCATTTTAACTTTATTCCGTGGCCCATTTTCTATCTCTATTACTGTCTTTTTATTTGCTTTTGGACCTAATATTTTGGTAGCTAAAAATAATTTTAGTTATAATAATAAAATAATAGCTAACATTTCCTATTGGATGTCTCAGAAGACTTCCCCTTGACATACTTTCCTCCCTTGGGTCCCTGTTAGCACAGTCTCCCTGTTTCCTTCTTACGCCACCCCCGTCCCTGGCCAGGTCGCCTCTATCCTCTCGTAGGCCTTGGTTCCAAGATCACTTTTTCTCTCCTACTTCTACTCTCTCCATAAATGTTCTCATCTGGTCCAACTGCTTCAGAGAATTCTCCCTTCAGCTCCAGATTACAATTCACCTGTCCATTTGCCATCTCCCTTGGGTCTCTAATACATATCTGAAACCTGGTAAGTCCAAATCAGTAACAACTCCATGATTTCCCCATCCCACTCCCATACTTCCTTGTGGTCCGCCAGTCTTCCCTATCTCAGGAAATGGTACCAACGGCCACTGGGTATGCAAGCAAAGAATTTGGGACACATTCCCGACTCTCTCCTTTCCCTCAGCCTCCCGTCCACAGGGAATCCACAAGCAAGTCCTGTCAGTTGTATCTCCAAAATGGATCCACTTCTCTACATCTACACTTTCGACTAGTGGTTCTCAGTGGGGGGGAGGGGGAGCACTCCTGCCCCTCAGGGGACATATGGAAATGTCTGGAGATATTTTTGGTTGTCATGACTAGGAGGATAGGTGGAGGTCAGAGATGCTGTTAAACATCCTACAATGCACAAGACAACCCCCCACAATAAGTACAGTGTGGCCCAAAATGTCAAGAGTGCTAAGGTTGACGATCCCTGCTGGAAACCAAGCAGTACAGACCGCTGCCACACTTACTTGCTTCGCTTTTAATCGATGCTTCTGTGTCTATTTTACATATCCTTCTGAACTGCCATCGATCCTGTCTGGAACACGAGAGTATAAGTAAAGTTGAGAACTATCAACAGGGAAAGGGCAAGTTGAACCAAAATCTACAGTGTTTCTAAAGCTATACACGGGGGAGGTAGCCTGTTGAAAAAGTGTGACATGCATAAAACTTAGAGACTGCTTCAGTGACCAAAAGAAGACACTGCCATCCTAGTTCCTCTGAGTAACATTTTTTGCCAACATGGACCAAAAAAAAAAAAAAAAAAAGGTAGAAAAAATATCACTAATCTGATAGGAGTAAGTTTGTGAACAGGCTGTGACACTGGCCACATGTGTTACTTTAAAACAGAGGACATCTTTCACTGACCAATCTGAAGTTCCCACTTCTCTCAAGAAGTAATTTTCCTTTACTGGTTGATATCAGGATATCTTGCTTACATACATACCAAACTAAACACCTAAAACCAATTAATCTACTAAAATCCTACTGATACGTAGGATAGAGCAAAGGCTTAAAACAATGTTTGTCTGTCACTGCAGTCTAATTTAGATCAGCCAACTGTGCAGATGTCTACTTTTGTACTTTTCACACTGTAGGGTAACTGCTGACTTACTCTGCTCCCCGGTTATTTATGCAAGATGCCGCGAGTGTGGGGTCAGTGGCAAACTTGGATTTGTAGCCAGGAAACTTTGGCCCATAAATTGGTGCTGAACAAACATTTATTAAATATTTGAACATATACATGAATACACAAAGAATCACACAAATGTACAGATGAATATGAGACAGGGCACTGCTCAAAGCTAATGGCAGAGGAAAGGTCTGTATGCCCTCGGTACGCTCTGGGCTCCTGAAGCAAATGGAATGGATTGGGAAAAACTTATATGATTCTAGGACAAAGGGATGAGGAACGAAACGGGACCCAAAAACTCCTCCCGGGTCCAGAGCTCTAGATAAACATGAAAAGTTAGTGGAGCATAGCAGAGAAGAGGCCTGTCTTCCCAAAATGTGTGTCTCTATTATGCTCTCACAAATTCCCAAGTAATAAGAAAGTTAATGCTTAATAACAGATCTGTTGGGCGATTTTTACATACTCAGAAGCACATGAGACTTACCCATAATACACAAAATAAGCCATAAAGAAAATCCTTTGAGGACAGAGTGATAGTTAAATTTTGGTTCGTTTTGGGGTTCTTCTCCAGAACACCAGTTTTCTAGTGCTCTTCTTCATGCCTTCCAATCCTTTCAAGTTCAATTGCTGCACTGACCTCAATATGTCATGTGTTTCCCCCTTCCACACGAAAACACGAGGAACTGGAACCTACCCTGAAATCACTCCAGAACTATGGGAATGGAAATTGGCAAGCTCAGGAGCCAAGGTGAGTTTCAGTTGCAAGCACAGCAATCACAAAAAATCGTCACTGGAGCTAAACACTGATGCAGTTAAGCAGTGCACAGTCACGCACTAAGTACTCAGGGTGCAGAGCGATGTGAGTGACAGACTGCTATGATCCAAGTAAAATCCTTGAAGGAATCTAACTTCACAATCTGAATGATTCATATTGTGATGAAATTGGTTTTAGCATTAACACAGCATTTCCCATAATAAACTATTGTTGTAATAAAAGAAACATTTTCGCATGAATAAATGGGACCCCATTTGTCCTTACCTTCTGGATTGCTCAAAACAAGTAGTTCTTTCTCCCCCACCCCCTACACAAATAGATCAAAGAAAATGTTTGTTTTTTTCTTCAGAATTTTGTGATTTTGTTAAAAGGCTTACAAGACTTCTATAATTTCCTTTATTGAAACCATCCTAGAAGCAGGCACTGGAGAAACCCCTGTGGGCTACAGAGAATATGACATAAGATGGGGACTAGGAGTTTTCAAATCCTGCTAAGTTTTAAAGATGGGGACTAAGAGTTTTCAAATCTTGCTAAGTTTTAAAAATTCATTGTCAACACAAAAATATAAGAAACTAGGGTTGGAAGAAATATTGAAATATCCTTGGCCTAACTCCTTATATATAAGGTAAGATATAAAAGTTTAGAGACTTTAAACAACCTACCCCAAATCATACAACTACTCCATTTCCTCTGTGATGTCACGGATTGCAACCTCAATCAACCATTTAATTACATCTTGTATGGAGCAAAATGCTACATTACACGTACATAGCTCTTTTCTTTTTTTAAATCCCAACAGGTAATAGCTCCCCTTAACCTACATAATTAAATGCCATCTTTCGCACTGGTAACAAAATCACAAGCCTTCTGCTCATTTAAAGCCTAATGATACCCCTGAATCACTTCTGATCATCTGTAATTAGGCATAACGCACGGTGACAAACAAGTCACAATTTACTCTTCTACCAGCAAGCGTCTCTCGACATCAATTAAAAAAAAAAAACACCGCCATTTCAGAAAGTTAAAACAAAACAGAAATATTTTTTCAAAATTGTAGGAAATAATGCAGGTAATGGCAAAGATAGGACAAGTGGTTTCCTGGGGCGCCTACAGGGCTGTCGGCTGAGCCTCTGCCTTCAGCTCAGGTCGTGATCTCAGGGTCCTGGGATCGAGTCCTGCATTGGGCTCCCTCCTCAGTGGGGAGTCTGCTTCTCCCTCTCCCTCTGCCTCTCTCCCCATGCTCTTCCTCTCTATCTCTCTCTCTCAAATAAGTAAATAAAAATATAATCTTTAAAAAAAAAAAAGTGGTTTCCTAACCTTGTATTCCAGTGTTAACTGCTCTTGACTCCTTTAATTGAAATACCTGCTTTTAAATCTAACGCTATAAGACAATTTATTTTCTCTCTAAAGAAAAACAATATAATTATCCAAATTTCATTTGTCAGAATGTATTATACACACCAGCAAATTTCACATATAATTAGGAGCTCAGGAAAAGTCAAAGAACTCAAGAAGGAGGAAAAAGGGCTAATTAGTCTCAAGAAGATAAAAGACAAGTTACCACTTCAACCGTTTTATACATAGGAGTGATTATAAAGTCAGGACCACCCTCAGATCACAGTCTGAAGATGAATCAAATGCAGTCCAGCGCGTCAGCAAAACACGGCAACTCTCGGTATGGTCCATGAATAAAGATGTATTGCCACGTTGCCAAGTTAGAAAGTAAAACGGTTAAGAGCAACGCACAGCAACTGAGGCTTCCTGGTAAAACCATGCAAGTGCTCCCTGGGCGAGGCTGGGGATGCAGAGGCGAACAAGACAGTCACAGCTCTACCTTTGCGGAGTTTCCGTTCCAGTGCGGGTGCAGACGCTAAATAAAATGATATTCTTCCTTCCCACTCTTTCCTTTATTGATGTCGCCTCTTGTAACTAGACTGCGTTAACAACCATGTCGGGTATGCGTTCCCAGTCGAGGAAGGAGAGAGAGCTGTATGGTTGACTCAGGCAAAGGGAAAGTGAGAAGAGAAGGGGGCATGCAAACAATGGGACTGACTGGACAGAGCTACTGAGGAGATCGGAATCCACAGTGGCAGGGGCGCCTGGGTGCCTCAGTCGGTGAAGCACCTGCCTTCGGGTCAGGTCATGATCCCAGGGTCCTGGGATCGAGCCCCACACCTGGTTCCCTGCTCCACGGGGAGCCTGCCTCTTCCTCTGCCTGCCTCTTCCTCTGCCTGCCGTTCCCCCTGCTTGTGCGCTCTTTGTCAAATAAATAAAACCCTAAAAAAAAAAAAAAGAAAGAAAGAAACCACAGTGGCTTGTGCCAGAGATGGTCAGAGATGGCCTCTGCCAAGTGGACTGACACACCAGAAAGGGCAGACACGATAGGAGTAGGTGTGTCAGGTGCTGAAAATGGTGGAAAATAAGCCAAATCAATCACGAGTCATTCCACGTTTTTCCTGATTACGTTCTCTCATTTGGTTTCAACATTTTCCTTTTTTTTTTTAAAGACCTTATTTATTTATTTGGCAGAGAGACACAGGCAGCAAGAGAGGGAACACAAGTGGGGGGAGTGGGAGAGGAAGAAGCAGGCACCCAGCGGAGAAGCCTGACATGGGACTCGATCCCGGAATGCAGGGATCACGCCCTGAGCCGAAGGCAGACACTTAACAACTGTGCCACCCAGGCACCCCTCCATATTTTTTGTTTTTTTATCAAAATGTCCTCATTTATTTGGAAGTCCTGCTGGCTTCACCACCCAAGCAGGACTGTTAATGGACAAAGACTGAGTAATGTTGGACCTAGAAGCTTCTGTGGGATGGTGGGGACACAGTGAATTACAAGCAGGGAGGCACGGAAGATTGGCACGAGGTGTAGAACCCTTCCAGGTACAGAAATTCCTCGATATAACTGAAGCAAGGCAGATGTTAGTGGCACGTGGATATAAATGCGGTTCTACACGACTTTGTCGCAGTATTCCGGCTTTATCCAAACAGATATGCTTTGCTGCATAAGAAACTGATTTTTTAAAAAGCAGAAAATACAAAGGAGAGAAAGCATCGTGTAACGGAAAGTGGCTGCTCCTTGAAGTTAGCCAGGCGACGAATTCTGTGTTTTGGCAGCTTAAATTATATTACCCTGGGCAAATAATCTAACTCATCCCTCTAAGCCTCCATATTCTAATCTGTAAAATTGAAGCAATAATGCATATCCAGGGGTGCCTGGTGGCTCAGCTGTTAAGCGTCTGCCTTCGGCCCAGGGCATGAGCCCGGGGTCCTGGGATCGAGCCCCACATCAGGCTCCTCCGCTGGGAGCCTGCTTCTTCCTCTGCCACTCCCCCTGCTTGTGTTCCCTCTCTTGCTGGCTGTCTCTGTCAAATAAATAAATAAAGTCTTTTAAAAAAATGCATATTCAACAGCATGGCTGTAATGATTAACTTCATGTCTGGAACCGGTAGCTACTACAGTTTCTGTTTTTGTTTTCAATGTTAAAATCCCATCTTTGATATACTACGGGGGTCTGCTTTGTAAAGGAACCCCAAGGTCAGTTCTTTTGCAAATTTTTGGACCACCGCCTTTGCTCTTCACTCAAGTCAGAAGCAGAGTCAACGAGTGGGAAGCAGTTCAGGGTCCAGTAGTAATGGATCGAGTACCTCCTTATGTGACTATGTAAATTATAGAGTTTCTCCTGGGTCCTGGGTTTTGGTTTGTTTGTTTGTATGTAATCTGATTCCCTCTTGTTTTAGAAAGCTAGGACTCTAAGTATATACTGGCTTGGTTTTAAATGACATTCGTCAGTATGGAGGTGTACTGAGTCTTTATTCTGAATTAACCTGAAAGACGTTATTCTGGCTCTCAAAGAAAGATTTTAGACATCACCATTTGAAATGGTAACATATGCAAGTCTTTGGCAAAATAATAAATGATGTAATTTGACTTCTGCTTCCCTGTTATGGTCATGTTCTTCTTCTTGTCTAAATAAACCTAAATAATTACTGCCTCTTAACCAACTGAACAAAAGCAGTAGGAAGAAAGGACCTGACAGGGACTGCAGGAACACTTCAATTTCTATGCGTTCTAGTTATTTTTATTTCTATGGCAAATTCTTCCCTCTAAACTGGTTACTGTCCCGTGCAGGTTATAATGTGAGCGAGGAAAGTAATACTCTCTAGAATATTTACGTGATACCATAAAAGAAAGTAAGAAAGCAAAATGCTTTATTTCTATTCTCTCCAAATATCCAGTCTGGTTCTCCCTATAAGAATTATTTTTATGGATGAAAGTAGGGAGTGTTGGCTCCATGCAAGCGTGCTGTCAATGATGCAAGGAAAAGCTTCAACCGCAACCAAAGCCAATCACAAGAGACATGGAAAGATACACTGTTACAAACACAAATATTTTCAGAACGTCCAAATTTTCCTCTTGGGTAAAAAAAATTGCCATAATTTTAATACTTCAATCAAGAACAAAAGATTGTATTCTGTTAAGTGGTTAAGGTATAGCAATGATGGCAATTATTTTCTCAGTACCCATTAATTTACCATGAAAATAGGGAACAGGAGGTCATCCCACCCATCGTATTGTGCATAAAGGAGCTTTACCTGTTCCAAGGGCTTACAACTCCTTAAGATAAGGGAGGACAAAGCAGCAATAATTACATCGTTGACAGGATGAATACAGAAAGGAAAAATTGTGAGCCTCAATCCAAATTACAACCTCGAGATGGGAGCATTCCTCCTATGTGTGTGTAGGTCTGGATTAAGATTGGAAATCTCAATGAAGTCTTACTCAAAATGCCTCTAAAAACAGGAAAACAGGCTCAACAAATAAATAAGGTAGAATTATTTAAAGTTTATTTCCCCCCTTATGTATAAAATATTCCTAGCGACTAGTTCTTGATAGCTAATCAGAGTTAGAAATTCATAGGAGTCTCTTTTCTAAGTGATTTTTCTAGAGAGGAAGTGAAGACTCTCTTACTTTTGATCTCTCTTTTGTGCAAAGAGGTCTTTTGTGAACATAGAAGGACAATCCTGCCTCCAATCAATCAGAGAGGAAAAAAAAGATCAAATCTTCTTAGATCTTAACTTTTGTGATTAAGAATTATTATTATTATTACCCAGTTTGGAAAACAAACTTTAAAAAAAAAATCCTACAGGGGAGCAACATTCAGGAATACTCCTAATAGGCATTAAAAGGAATAGGGAGTTATTAAAAAGAATAAGTGAATGCATTTAAATATTTTTATGTTATTCATTCCATTAAATAGAAGTGACTATTATGCTTTTAATTACAAGCCTGTTTTATGTTACCGACCCCCCATTTGCTACCCAACCTGTAGGACTTGGCACTGGCATTTCTCTCTCTGTTGGAGACTGTAGCCTTCTGCAGCCAACCTGTGGCGACAGTTATCTCTTAATTAAAACTCTACATGCAAATATAGCGGCATTAAAACGTGCTGGTGCAAAAGCACATACAAAGCATAATTTATAATCCTTATACAATCCTTTTCATCTAATGTTTTCATAGCGGCGGCAACTACTAGAGCCAGTAGGAAACTTTCCCGGAAGAAAAATCTGCATAGCCAATTCTTTATACATATATATTAAGGGATAAGACAGTATAGATCTTCCTATCATCATGTCACTTCTCTGAAGAATGGTGAGTTGTGTTTCCCTGTAAGAGATAACACTTTGAAATATGTGAAATGTTCTACAGAGCGCGTGATACTTCCCTTCGTAACTATGGTGGTGACCCATTTAACCTTGAACTGTGAAATATATTTTCCAAGTTTTAGATACCTCAAGTGCTAATGAACTGTCATTACCTCTCTGATGCAAATCTGAAATAAAAAATGAAAGCCACCTTTAACAGGCTTCTGTACCATTATTATTTATGTACAGAAGGAGTACATCACTTTGACATACATTTGAACTTGGAGATTTTCTATTATTCCCTAGAAAGCTGAGAGCAAAAAAAATTCTATAAAGCTGCAGTAGCAAGGGAATTCACCTGGTTATCAATTACCATTAGAAAAAATAATTAGAACTATGGCCCAGGAGAAAAGGAAAGAGCTGATGTATGAATTTCACGGTACTATAATTATTTTTCTTTTAAGTCATTTTGTTATAAAAATAATAAATCGCATACTCTCTAGTAGACACAAGCCTATACTACCTTGTCCAAAACTGATTCATAAAGAGGGAAATTCCTTTCTTGGGGAAAAAGTTTGTGTTTATTTTGAAATGCTAACATCTGTTGTGCAATAAAAAGGAGCAACAAACTGTCATGTGGACTCATCCACGCGGCAGGAATAATTCAGCGCGTAACTTTCTTGAAAAACCAAGTCTATGAAACAAGCTACCCTCAGCTAAATTCAGAAATGACTACTCCAACTTAGTAATATATATTTCGAAATCAAAACCATATGAAATGTTCTAAGGGTAACACACCTTAACCACACATCTAAGGTAACCAATCGCCTCTTCACCAAAGAACTGTATCTCCTTTGATGGAAGTGAACTTGCTGGTACACAGACTGGATAGGCTAACAATGACGGACTGTTTTCTTAATTTTGTTTTCAGAGTGTTTGTTGCTAGAATATAGAAAATCAATTGATTTTTGTATATTGATCTTCCGTCTTATGACCTTGCTCAATTTTTACTAGTTCTAGAAAAACTTTTAAAGATTCCTTAAGATCTACACACAAGATCAACAAAGGTTTGTTTCCTTCCCTCCTATCTGCATGCCTATGATTTCTTTTCCTTGCTAACTTCATGCGACAAGAATTGTCTCTAAAGTGGTTATCTATCCCATTCTATATATACTTGGTAATAACTGCAACTATTAACAGACAAAACCAACTACTACCAGCATTCTCTGTCCACCTCTTGAATGTATTCTAGAAAAAAATTTATACTCAATCTATAAACATTGGCAACTACTTAGAAATCCCCAAATTAATTTTTTCCAAATAAAATTATTCATAAAAACGTAAATCTTCAGGCCCTGTCGAGTTTTGTTTTTTGGTTTTTTCTGTGTTTAATGCTTTCTTGTGTGCTACTGCAAGCTGTCTTTTAATTTTTCTGGTAAAGATTTTTCAGGAGAGGCACAGTGGTATCGTAGAAAGAACACAGGCTTTGGAGGCAAATGGATTTGGAGTTACAAAGACATGGGGCTGCATTTCAGCTTTTCCACATTAACAAATGTAACATCTCAGGCAAACATTTTAAGCTCATCTGGGGTTTCTTTGTCTGGCCCTGCAAATGTTGCTTGACATATTGGAATAAACTGTAGAGGGACAGAAAAATTGACATCTTCACACTAACAGAAGGGAAATACATACAAATATTAACAATGGTTCTTTCTGGGTAGTAGAGTTTTGTTTTCTTTCTTGTTTTTCTAATTCTTCTCAATCTTCCAGAAATATATATGAGCCACAAAAAGAATTTTAATTTTAGTAACCACATTAAGTAAAAAGAAATAGGAAAAACTGATTGTAATATATAATTTATTTCAGTATGTCCAAAATAAAACTTCGACACGGTATCAGTATATAAAAAATAACTGATGTATTTACATTCTTTTTATTTTTTGCATGAAATCTTCAAAATCCAGTGTTTATTTCACACTTAGAGTTCATCTCAATGCAGCCTAGCCACATTCCAGAGTGCTTAATAAGCACTAGGTGTGGCCAGTGGCTACTACACTAAGACCGTGCAACGGATGGACTAGGGAGGAAGCCGGGGAAGTTCCAAACTTGAGAATGAGAGAAAACGTCCAGTATAATGCCCAGTACACAGCAGGTGCTAAATAAATGGTAGTTGTCATTAGTTGTTTTCCGAATAGGTTTGGGATGCTCAGTCTTTGATTTCATTCTGTGTTACTGTATCTGTTTTCTACTGCCGAGTAACAATTTGTCAGGCCATTTAAAACAACAAATGTATTATCTCCCATTTTCTGTGACTCAGGGTGGTCCAGGCATCAGTTAACCGGGTTTTCCACTCAGGATCTCACCAGGTTGAAATCAAGGTGTTGGCCACGCTGCTGTGCTCACTGAGGTCAAGGTCCCTTTCCAAGCTCATCAAGACTGTTAGCTGAATTTAGTTCCTTGCAGCTACAGGACGGAGGCCCTGAGGCCCTGGATGTTGCGTCTCTCCACAGGAAGTTCACGACACTGCTGCTGGCTTTAACTTCGAGGCTTCCTGGACAGGATCTGCTGCATCTACCTTTTTAAGGGTCTCCTAATTAGGTGGCCCACCCAAGATATCTCCCATTAGATTAATGATTCGTCAACTGATTAGGAACCACGATTACATCTGCAAAATCCCTTCGCCATATAATACAAGATAATCACAGGAATGATGTTTCACCATATTTCAGATCCCGCTTACACTCAGCAGAAGCTAATACAGAATAGGCACCGCGAGGGGAGGGACTCTTGAGTGTCACAGAATTCTGCCCAACACTGTCACCTTCTAGTATACTGACTGGTGTTTCCTGACCATTTGAGTGTTTCCAGTGTACCTGATTCAAATAATACTCCCAAAGACTATTATCACTAAGGGGTGCCAGGAACACTGTTAACGCACTTTCCCCTGCCCTTTACTTCTTGGATCTAGGTCTATGCATCTGAATCAGCTTCCAAGGCTTGTGAATCCAAAAGAACAAGAAAAAGGAAGGATAAAGGATCAAGGATCTGGGATGTCTTTTATCAAGTAATGACATCGGTAAACCCAGTAGAGACAGGCCACTAGCCTGGACACCCGGGGGATTACCTGTATGTATTTCCATGCAGATTTTTTAAAAAAGGTTTTATTTATTTATTTGAGAGAGCCAGACCATGCGCATGAGCGGGAGGGAGGGGCAGAGGGAGAGGGAGAAGCAAGCTCCCCGCTGAGCAGGGAGCCTGATGCGGGGCTGATCCCAGGACCCTGGGATCATGACCTGAGCCGAAGGCAGACGCTTAACCGACTGAACCACCCAGGAGCCCCTTATTTCCATGCAGATAAACATGCAGTTTTCTCTCACAAGGTATCCGGACTTACATCTGTCCTATGTGCATTCACAGGATTTCAAATTTTCAGGGTACGATGGAGAGTTGCAGCACATACTTTGAAATGACTGAAGACAAATGTTAGGTCCCAGTACACAAATAAAGCGTACGCACTGGCTAAACACCCCCCTCTTCTCCTAGACCTGCATTATGTTTCCTCTCCATCTATTAGGTTATGACGAACCTTGTTTATTAGTATTTTTTTTAATCAATTTTGTTTTTTAAAACAGAGTGACAGAGAGACTACAGAAAAGAGGAAGATTCTGCTGGTTTCCAACACTACTGTGAAGCTCTGAGATTTCCAACAATGATGACGCTCTGGAACCTTTTTCTTATCTTTCAACTAGGGTTGTGGCAGCTCCCCCCAGTTTGTCCAACTCATACTTTTAAAATTTCTCTTGGGTGGATTTGGACATTTCTTTGCTTCTGGCTGCATGTCAAAGTAACGAAAAGAAGATCTTCAGCGTTTATACTCCCTTCTCTATTTTCTTTTAAAAACCTAAGGATCATTTACCTGCCTCATATTTTAAAATCCAGTAGGAATTACCTATCTTGGAATTCTTCTTTTTCTGATATAAAATGCACTCAATTCTTTCTACTCCAAGGAGGGTGAACCAGAGGAAATTCAGAGAAAACATGAGCTAGTCACTTCTCAGGTTTCCCCCGGTGATCTACATTAATCCTATACAATATTTTTCATCTGCTTACATATCACAGACTTTCTGAAGTCATGCTCAAAAGAGTCCTGTGAAACTTTTCTATCACTAATATGTAATAGGGGAAGTAGAGCCATCTCTAAAAAAGTTCACAGTAACTCTGAAAAAGAACCCTAGTAAAAAAACAAGTCCACTTGGCTACTTTGGGATTTAGACAGAGGATGAAGCCACCATACTCCAGAATTTGCTGTTTTAAGCAACTCTGACAGGAGCAGTGTTTTGGCAAATCTAACCATGATAATCACGGTACTACTACCTTACAGTAATCTTTTTAAAAAAAATTTATTAAAGTAGTGCCACACTCATTATCTCACTGAATAATAATCACAGTCCTGTGATAGAGGAAGTATGGTTACTTTCAGTCCAATTTAATGATGAGATTGACTTGCTTGCGGTGGTACAGAATTGGCAGTCCTAGACTCAGAACCCCGGGGCTATTTCCCACAGCTCACATTACCTCCTGGTTCCACTCTCCCACAACCAACCAGGTGGAGATTTTTAGCCAACTCTATGCTCATGATCACAGCCGACCAACAGTGTATTTAAATTTGTGGTGAAAGGAAGAGGGTCATGTTAGACTTTTGCATTGACATGCTTTTGTCCCTGAGTCAACAATCTATGTTTTGCTCTGGCATGACCAAGGGGTATACCTTTAAATTGGACATTCATGCAGGGTGCAAGTGTGGTTACTACAGAATCGCTTTTTTTTAAAAAAGATTTTATTTATTTATTTGTCAGAGAGAAAGAAAGCACAAGCAGGGAGCGGCAGGCAGAGGGAGAAGCAGACTCCCCGCTGAGCCAGGAGGCCGATGCAGGACTCGATCCCAGGACCCTGGGATCATGACCTGAGCTGAAGGCAGACGCTTAACTGACTGAACCACCCAGGCATCCCCAGAATTGCTTCTCTAAGCTGCGTGTGGAATTAGAAAAATCTTTTGTTTAAAACGTCAAGAAGTTTATATAGCAGTTTCTACTTAAAACTTTTTAATCAGTATTAGACTTCTACTGTAATACAGGAAAGAAGATCACAAACTCACAGAATTGTAAATAACTTCCCGTAGTAATTTTTCATTTCTTCTAGGTGACTGATTCTAAATCATCCAAAGTATGTATTAATAAAACGCATTTCAGAAAGCCTACTCAATCTCCATTAAACCTCATTCCTATGCTTAACAAAGCTTATATTCATTAAGTCTCTCCAAACAAATTTATATGGAAGGAATTATATATTAATTATTAATAATTATTACTAAATTGTATAATCATGTGCACATATTTATATACATACATACTCAAATATACATTACTACCATATTAATTAATATTAATTAAAGATATTCTTTGATTTTTTGTAATCTGAGCCATAGCTCAGATTCTTGTTATTAGTTTTAGGCTGTCCATTTTTAAGCGAAATAATTGAAATGGTTGCAATCTTATTCTAATTGTTCCTATTATCTTTCTGCCTGTTGGCCACTTTCATCTATTTCCTCTTAAACCCTTGAAATTCTTTTCTCAAAAACTTTCAGCAAACATTTATTCAGTCTTAAACATGGCAAACAAACTAGCCAGTTTCAAGGATTTCACTTGAACCCTGTTTCTGGTCCTCAAAGCTACTGTCATTCATATATATATTTATTACATATACATTTACATCCTTTCCCCTGTAAGACCAAGCTCTCCGAAAAAGAAGTCTAACTTCTTTACCTCCCATTGCAACTTACTCTCCGCAGCACACTCTACTAAAACTATTTTCTCACTTACCACCAGTGACATCTTACACTGCAATTCGAATCTTGGTATTCTTCAGTTTATTTGTGTCATCAGCATTGGTTACTGCTGATTAGTCCCTCCTTGAAATGCTCTCCTTTCTTGGTTTCTCTTACTTTACTGACTCTGTACTATTAAAATATACTATACTATTAAAATTTACTATTCTTTCCCCCTTTCTTTAGCTACCTCCCCTTCCTCTATCAGCTTTAAAATTTTTAAATGTTTCATATTCTTTCTTTTTTGGGGGGGAGGGGAGAGATTGAGAGTGCAAGCAGGGAGGGAGCAGAGGGAGTGGGAGAGAATCTCAAGCAGACTCCACACTGAGCATGGAGCCCAAAATGGGGCTCCATCTCTCGACCTTTGATCCCAGAACCCTGAGATCATGACCTGAACTGAAATCAAGAGTCGGAAGCTTACCTGACTGATCCACCCAGGTGCCACAAATGTTTTCTATTCTATAGGGCTATTATCTGGGAAATTTTCTAGCTCCCCACACTGGCCCTTAGAAAATGTCCCATAGCTTCAGCTAATATCAATAAATTTATGACTTCCAAGTCTCTACAAGTCTAAGTTTCTTTTATGCTCCAGACAAGGGTTTTCCAAAGAATGGGCTGTGACATTTTAGTCATTCATGAATTCAGCTTAGTGGCTTACAACACATTTCAAAATGAAACAAAATGGATGGCGCCGACAGAAACTACTCAGAGTGCATCACACAAAGAAAGGGGCACTGTTTTGTGAAATAGGAAATCACATCTTCGCATAGTATCAGATATAAAATGTATTTGTTACTGCGTATCATGGTAATAAAAGATTCAGGACACATCTTTATAAAGGCCTACTAGATATGTTTACATGGAGGTCTTTCAAGCACAAAAGTTCCAAACCAAAATCATTATCTTCCCCCTCAAAACTTCCAGTTTCTCACTTTTCACAGTTAATATCATCAAGCTAGAAGTCTATAATCATCTGCTCCTTTTATTTCTTTATTCCTCATGTTCTATCACCATCAAAACCTAGAATTCTGACTCCTGAACATCTCTCAATCTTCCTCTCTATCCCCACTTTCACTGCTTTCATTTAGGCCCACAACATCTTGTTTGAAAATATAGAGGATGCCCGGAAAATCTGAGGTACAGTAAGGCCGACAGATCAGGAGACTATTGTAATTGAAAAGATAGTTGTAGCGCACAGTTCCCAAGTGGAGGGGGCACGCCACACCACGTGGGGCCCCGGGGGAGGAGTGGGGGCGGGTGCACCAGAGTCAGTCAGGAGGCAGGAGGCAGGAGGCAGAGGGAGGGGGGACCTGGGAACGAGAGCCTTTACTGTGGTTTCTGCAGGAAGCAATGGGCAAAGTGGGTAAACAAGGCTTATGATTATCTAGCTGGAATAATTTCAGCAGGCTCTGGGGGCACAGGGGCTGTCTCTAGCTGTCTAGTATCTGGCTGGGGGTGATTAGGGCAGGTGAATAATGGCCCCGAGTGTGAGAGCCATCCTCCTGGGCCAGTTGCTTCCTATCTCTGGGAATTAGCTAACCCTGGGAGGAGCGGTCCCTCCAGGACAGCAAGGCCCCAGATGTCAAAGCATCAGAACACAGAAAATAAAAGACATGGCTAATTCACATTTGCCACCGTCACCTGAACTATTGCTATGATGGTCTAACCTACCTCCCTACGACCAAACTCTCTTACCACAAATTACCTTTCTAAAAGCCAGATCCAATCACAGATCTATAGAAAACTCTTAAGTAATGTCCCCCCAGGACCTTCAAAATGAAATCCAAAGGTTTCTTTTTCCATTCGAGATCCTTAAAGAGCTAGCCCCTAAATTCTTTCCTAGCTTCTCCCATCTCACCCTGCAAATTGATAGAAAGGAAAAAAACCCATATTTCTATCACCAACATATTAAATTATTTTCAATTTCCTATGTACGTTCCCTTCTAATTCTTTACCAAGTGTAAATTAAATTTTTTCCATGCTTTCAATAAAAACATAGCTCCAATGTTGTGTTTGTTAGTTATTTAACGTAAACTTTCATGAAGCTAATATGGTTTGTGTTATTTACCTTTTTCACTTATTTATTTTTTATCGAGGTATAACTGACAAAACATTATATTAGTCCAGGCGCACAATGTAATGATTCAATATTTGTATATGTTGTCAAATGATCTCCACAGAAAGCCCACTTACAGTCCATCATCACGTACAGGTACAACATTTTTTTTTCAGGATGAGAACTTTCAAGATTCTCTGCTAGCTACTCTCAAATATGCAATACGGCATTATTAACGATAGTCACTGTGAGTTATTTACCTTTTAATAGCAGGAAAACTTTGCAGTAAGTTTACCCTACTTGACCAGATTACTCCACCCCATTCAGGTTAAAGTGAAAAGTGAAAGGCCTCTGTGACCCTATCCTATCTCACTTTTTATTTTGCTTGGATTATTCACAAATCATGCTGTTGATACTGGGCTAGCCAGAATAGATACATTTATGGCTTTCAACTCAAAATGCCAAAATGCTTTCTAAAAGGATAGCATGTTCTAGTCCATTAGAAATTCATTCTGTATGTATGAACCTGTCCTGTGTGCTGAAACAGTGGTAGTCCAGATGCACAAATAAACTGGACACTATTTCTACCTGAAAGGAGTGGACCCACCACTGTGTTTCCATGTACCACTAGTGTAGCAATATTACAGCAACCCGAAAGAGGCTGGATTATTTCATTTTAGATTAGGAAAGTGAGGCTCGTAGAGATGAAATCAGTTGCCTGATTAAACAGAGGCCGTCCATGGACCAGGCTACCAGTATCTTGACACCACTCCCAATATGCTCATATTTTCAGAGTTTTTCTTCTTTTTATAAAAGTAATATTTGCTCTTTCATATATGAAGGATAATAATCAAATCTTTTAGAAGTCCCAAAAACAATGTTGTCCTGATTTCATCAAATCTTTAAATATCTTAATGCTCCTAATGGTGATATGTGATCATTTCCATAGTAAGGTAACGTGAGCTGCTATAATGGATAAGCTGAAATATTAGTGGTGTGATGCAATAGTTTTTCTTTTTCTTTCTTTTTTTAAAGATTTTATTTATTTATTTGACAGAGAAAGAGAGAGAACACACAAGCAGAAGGTGGGAGATGGAGAAGGAGGCCCCCTGCTGAGCAGGGAGCCGGATGCGGGGCTCAATCCCAGGACCCTGGGATCATGACCTGAGCCGAAGGCAGATGCTTAACTAACAGAGCCACCCAGGCGCCCTTCTTTTTCTTTCTAATAGGTAGCCCAGCGCTGGTGTTCCGCAGGGTGTGGTCTTCCATGTGATGCCTCAGAGACCTAGGCTCCTTCTGTCTTGTGACTCTGTCATCTGCTATGATCCTTGAAGCCCTGTGCTTGCAGCAAGCAGATGGAAAAAGAGACCACAGGGGAGGCACTCTCTTGGCCTGGTTCGTCACTTCTGCTCACATTCCACTGCAGAGAAGTGGACACATGTCCTTGTCTAGATGCACAGGGGTGAGGGGGGCTGGGATACGTAGTCGAGCCCAGCAAGGGAGGAGAGGAGGCCGTAGCTTCCTTTACCTTATCACAGGGGATTGGACGAGACTTAATGGTTGAAGCGCCTTTGGTGTTGATGGCTGATCTCTCTGGTTTCCAATCATGCTTTACCACGATATGGAACTTAGTTTCGTTTTCTAACAGTGTAGTTTTTTCTCTGAATGATACTTAACTCTTAGATGATTGGAAGATTTAATATTATCATGCATGTAAAGGCCTAACCCTTTGTAACTAATCAATAAATATTAATGTTTTTCTACCCTAATCCTTCAGAGGTCAAATGTCATTATTTCTGTGCTCGTCATTTCCTTTTATTTTTTAAGGCTGGAGTTAAACAAAAACTGAACAATTTGAAAACATATGTTATTGCTTTTTATCCACACAGAGGTGCTATGTTCTCAAAATTTCAGTGAGAATAAAAACCAAAAATGACAAAAGAACAAAGAGAATAGGAGTGGGAACAGAGACTGAGGTAAATAAATAAAGAACCCTCACTCTCTGCTGGGATGCTCTTCAGAAACCTCCCCAGAAGAAAGCTGACGTTATGTATTGTCTATTCATCTTTTTAGTTGAAGCAGAAAGTCCAAGCAATTTTAACAGCTTGAGCATTCTCAACATAATGCTAAGAAATGACCGATTTAATTATTGTTACTGCTGCCACGATTTCATGAAATGTTAGCTCTGCAAAGCAGAGTTTAAGTGTGTACTTACATCTAATTACACTTGAGCATATTTAGGACAGTGCAACGCACAGTGGGTTGGTTTAAAAGGTTCAAAACACATCTATTTATATTAATTTTTGGATAGTTTCTGTTTTTCCATAAAGCATGATTTGGTCTAGGACTTCATTTTAGCTGAATACAACTTAAGAAGTTGGCCTGTTGCTGTCATGAAGGTGGACAGAAGACACAAGACTCCTGGGTCAGAGGCAAAGAATTTGATTGCTTATGGCACAGCAAGCAACAGGAGTATCGGTATGTGTTGGTGCCTGTGGCCCCCAAGTCCATGGGCCCAAACGGTTGCTGTGCACACAGTGGGCTTGTTTCACAGCTGAACACTATGCCTGGGGCATCCGTTGTTTTACAGCAACCGGTAAGCAAGCCTGCTCTTGGCTAACACCTCAGCCCTCAAGGTTTCTCCTCAGCCCTCAAGGTTTCTCTTTTTTTTTTTTTTTTAAGATTTTATTTCTTTACTGGTCAGAGAGGGAGAAAGAGAGGCACAAGCAGGGGGAGCAGCAGGCAGAGGGACAAGCAGGCTCCCTGCTGAGCAGGGAGCCTGATGTGGGACTCGATCCCAGCACCCTGGGATCACAACCTGAGCCCAAGACAGACGCTTCACCAACTGAGCCACCCAGGCGTCCCATCCCTCAAGGTTTCTTGCGGTAAACACAACCCTGAGAAATCATCTGGGTAGAGAGCAGACAAGGCCTTACACTTTTGGCTTAGCAGCAAGAACGTGCAGGGCTGCCAGGACCCTTGGAAGATTACCTCTCCTTACAAGAATAGAAGGTGGCTTACAAGAAGACAAAATATATAAGAAGATTAAAAAATTGGACTTGTTGCAAAAGAGAAGTATCACCACGAATATAATACCATAGGGAAAGTTACATAGAAATGTAAATACATAGAAACGGTTATCAAAGATTCTCTGCAATTACTAAAGACAGGCCAGTAAGTCAGCCCGGCACTTCCGAGTGGGAAGAACAAATAGAGAAATGTCATGGATTTTAAGACTCACATTACCTATAAGTTAAGTATAATTAATGCTAAATTGATGCTACAAATGATATGTGCGAGAAGATTTAAGAGCATAAAGTTATCAATAAGAACTGGAATCATCAGAAAATTCATCAGTCCTGGAAGCCGATCCTTAAAGGATAATGAGGATTTCAAAACTGAGGGTTATAGATGCGGATGGAACTGGAGGACATTATGCTAAGTAGAGTCAGTCAGAGAAAGACAAACACATAATTTCACTCATATGTGGAATTTAAGAAACAAAACTGATGAACATAGGGGAAGGGGAGGAAAAATAAAATAAGGTAAAAACAGAGAGGGAGACAAACCCTCTAAGAGACTCTTACCTCTAGGGAACAAACTGGGGGTTGCTTGAGGGAAGGGGGTTGGGGGATGGGGTAACTGGGTGATGGGTGCTAAGGAGGGCACGTGATGGAATGAGCACTGGGTGTTGTATGCAACTGATGAATCTCTAAATTCTACCGCTGAAACTGATAATACATTATATGTTAATTAAATTGAATTTAAATTAAAAAAAAAAAACCTGAGGGTTTATAGTAAAAGGTCTTTTAGGCCAAGTGGGACATGATGTGATCATACCAGGAAAGGAGCCAGCAGCCTTTGTCTTCAGAGTCAAGAACAGAAGTCTGGAGAGAGAGAGTGGAGCTAGATCTAGAAAGGCTTGGACCCAGGGAGACATTTAGTACCGATGGAGAAGAAAAAAGGCCACTTTGGTAATTCTCTAAGCAACACAGTGACTGACAAAGCAGTATTTAAGCCAGATTAATATGGCTGCTTTATTAGGAAAAAAGCCCCAAATAAACCACCTGGAAGGACCACACTACGGCAGTGGCAATGAACTAGAGATGAAAAGATAATGAGGAGAGATAATTTGGAGAAAATGTGATAGGGTTGGGTAAAAGCACAACTCGGGTCTTAACGGGCACAAGGCATTTTTGTGTGAAGTGTTTATGGTCGTCTGGCTTGGGTTCAGAAATGATCCTAGATCTGAAATATACACTACAGATCTGTGTCTCCTCACGGTGAGTTTTTCATTTCATTTCATTTTTCATTTTCGTTCAATCCCCTCATGGATTTAATTCTCTCCTTGATTACATACATGGTATTTGTTCATGAGAAATATTCACTATCTTCTGACAACAAGTTATGGAGATAAATTCTACATGTGAAAATAAAATTCTAGGTAGTACTCTCCTCAAATATCTTAGAAAACGGAAGAGTTATTTATAAGGCTAGTTTGTATATTATTACTGGAGCAGCACATAAATGTGCAAGAAGGACAATTAATAAAGAAATATCAATGCTCAGTACCTTATTATGATGTCATGTTATATAAGGTATTCTATATTATTATAGGGCTTATTATAGTATTCTTGTTAAGAAAGGCAAAACTGCTTAAAATAGACGTTGGCCCTCCCATAAGAATCTATAACTAGAAATTACAAACAAAAAAAGGGGGGAACCACTGAAACGGCGATAAACACATCTGAGGAGAGAGCGACTCTTCCTTGATGTGAGTGTGGCTCATTGCCAGCAAAGGTAATTTTCATTAAATTCAGGGAGAGACCCATTTGTGCCGGACTGCAGCATGGGCGCCTACACGCTTCGCAACAGCACAAAGGATCCCCGCCAGATTATCACAGTCATTTTCATCCATGTGCAGCAGAGTGAATATGTTAAATAACTGATAATTCCGTCTAATTGAGTCGCATCACAATTTACACGTGCATCAGAAGGCAACATTAGGGAATTAACAATAAATAATTATTGACTCTTACTTCATACTGCCACATTTTTACAAGCAAAAGAAAATTTACTGGGCATTGATGTCTCATTATAGCTGGCATGTAATTTATTTCTCGGTTGGAGCTGAGTTTATCAACTGTTTCTGTCCATGCAGAGAAAATGTTCCCACCTAAGAAACCAATACAAGAACACAGGTAGGAAGCTGGAGAGCTTAACTGAAAGTCTAAGTTAGGTTGTCACTTTGATTCAAAGAAAAGAAGAAAGCACCGTTTCATCATTTCTTATTCACCTGCACGAAGTCTAACTGTATACAGATCAGCACACAGTCTATCAAGATACAGTGTATTCCAATATACGTTCTACCATCTGTTAGAGGAAAAGGATCCCATCCTATCATTTATTATTCAACTGTGTGATATACGAAAGCAAATTGTACTGATCTGCTATGAAGAAAGATAAATACTTCATGAATTTCGTGAAGTTGAAATAAAAATCATAGTGGCAATATTTACAAAGTGGACTTTCAGTCGTCGTTGACAGCAGGCTGGAGTTCAGGTAGCTATGCCTAATTTGTGAATATCATGTTATTGGTGCTTACTTGCCAAATGGGATTTAGAGCATCACAATCACAACGAGCAAACCCTTACAGAAAAAGTTATTTGAACGGAAGCGATACACTCTGAAAATCTCAAATGAAAGAAACGATTCCTTGTGAATATCTGAAGCCAAGGGCCGTAGGACCTACCCTGCAAATTATTTATAACTGAGAAAATGCAAGCTAGCCCTTCAAAGACCATCAACAACCCCAACAATACTAACGATGGCTAACATGTACTGTCCATTTACCGTGAGCCAGGCATTGTCAATATGACCTATGACGGTTCATCCTCGTAAAAACTCAGGGAAGGAAGCGTATTAGCCCCATTTTACACAGAGAAGACTGAGGCCTCGCGAGGCTCAATAAACTGCTTCAGATCAATCAGCTATTTCGTGACTGAACCAGGGTTTCCACACAGGAAATCTGACGCCAGAACCCGCAGAAATAACCACTCAGTTGTCAGAAACCACCCACTCCAGGGCACGTGGAAGCAAGTCACACGTCTCTGTGACCAAACTGGAATTTAGGACAAAAATTCCATTTACAACTTAGGTATATGAAATAGTCAGTGCACAATATCTAAGAAGGTAACATAAAGATATGAATATTAAGACAGTATGCTTCCATGGTATGCTTCTCATGTTTCTATTTGCCATAATCTGCCAAAGGAGAAGACAGTAAGTATACAGAAGACATTTAAAGAAACGGGTTTGGAAGAACTACATTTCAAAAGTGAGAAATTCCCAGGTACCTGATTAAATGTTTTGCAAAGTGTCTCCTTCCCCAAACTGAAATTTATAAGCTTCTGCTTTCAAAACATCCCCCATAAAAAGGGCACGGCATTGGTAACTTACTGTGCTCTCCCTTCTACGGAAAAACATTCTCCTTTGGCATCATGCTTCAACAGCTCTCTGGACAAGACTGATGAAGAAAAGCCAACACTTCTACACTGATTTATAGAAAAAAGCTGGTGCAATTACCTATGCAAGACTGATCCCTAAAAAATCTAACTGGGGAGTTGATTCTCTTAAATATGGAAGTCCACAGTAACTGATTTTTAAAGACACTTGGCAACGAGTTTCTGGAACAGAGAAAAGGCACAAGAGCAAGAGTACTTGGATGAGAAAGAGAAAAGACGACAGCAGAGCTGATCAATTCTCCGAGATCTTGAGACCTAATGTTATATAATGTTATATACCAATTTTTAGACGTAATGACAGAAGAGAAAAAAAGGACACAAGAAAAATGTCAGCACGATTCTACAGTCTTTACATTTTGAATAAGTCAGTCCTCCTTTATTTCATCTCGTTTTAGTGTGTTTTTTTCTTGGTGGTAACCTAAAAACTTAATACGAATGGAGAATAGCTTTTCAATTTCAGATGTTGATTCCAGTGTGTCTCTTAGGACTGTGACCTACTTTAGAGCTCTACTTTTTTGCAATATGCAACCTGACTTCAAAAGAGGTTTTATGGATCATGCATATGACAGATAAGATGTTCCACAGTATTTGCCTATGAAGATTAAACACAGATAAACTTAACCAGCCCATTTTCACCACTATCGGGGCAATAAAGGCCAGCCAACCCTAAGACAGGAAGAATCATTGAACTGACTGACGAAGTACTTTCATGGACAGGTGAGGAAATTCAAAATGATGTCATGGACTTCTTCCATGGAAGGTTCCGTATCAGGTCCAAACTCACCTCCTTAAACTATGATCATTCTTTTACTTTAATCTTTTCTGTACAAATCTATTAGTTCATGTAGTAAAACCTACTTTATAAATATACTCGGAGTACATGTACTTATGTTATATCCCAAGCAGGATGTAAAATATTGGAGATATTTGACAGCAGGCATTCAGCTTATGATCGCTTTTCATTTTTGCACAGCATGTAAGATAGAGATGTATAAATCCTAACACACACATATATACACACACACACACACTCCACACAAATGTTATTACATAATTAAGAAGGCAGAAAGGAATAGCCAGCAGCCTGTTTTTTAAGCATCCACCATGTACCAGGCCAGTGCTTAAATCTTTAGACTCTTCCCATACACTGTTTCCACTATTATTATTTAGCTCTGTCATTTAGATGTTAACACACCCATTTTACAGATGGGGACATTTAGCTGAAGGTGAAGACATGATTAAGCTTCAGGTTTTCCAATTTCCACACATGCACTCTTTCAACCATACTGTATTATCTCTAAATATGAAAAACGTTTCAAATGTCACAGGTATCAAAAAACAAAACCAGAAACAACGGAAGGGTCTTGACGGGTATCAATCCACATGGTTTCAGGTTCTTACGCATCCGCTTCCAGCTAAAGTGCAGCTAATGCCAACCGACTGTAACATGCTGATAATGCTCAATCAGGACTTTTCCGCGGCTCTGTCTTCCGGAGGTCTTGGTAATTTCTACTCCTTTCTAGACCAGAGCTATTGTATTTACCTTCATTAGTAATTATCTTTGGCCCTTTCCATTTATAACATTCTGGGATTTTACTATGGGAAGCATCATCTTTTGAGTTTATTTCATAATCAACATCTACCTTTCCTGAGAGAAATTTAATGCTTTGGTTTAATAAGGAGAAACAAGAAATCTGTCTCCTTCCACCTTGTTACAGACGGCATGTTTCAGTACGCAGATGATGACAAGGCCTCAGGAATGATTTATGCAGAGTCAGGACAATGTAATGAGGAAATGAGAGGAAGATGTGGAGTATAAAAATAAAAGCAGAAGAGGTAATAAGAGGCACGGAAATAAAGTAAATAGATTTTAAAAACATAATAATTTAGACATTTAAATAAGGATTTTCCTTTCAAAGTAAGCACTCTGGAATGCTGTCAGGCAGTTCTGAGAACCGTATCACACAATTTTAGGTGTGCTGTAGATTTTCATCTTTGCAAAATGGATTTTATTTTTGGGAATAAACACATTATTCGGAGTACAAAACTGCTAGTGAACGTAGCTGTTCATATGGAGTTAACGTTGCCTATTGGAAATAAGAAGCTGATACATGATAATATTACTTCTTAAATGTGGCTTGTGAGCTGTCTCTAAAGGTATTTCTACAGGAGGAGTTTCAAAATGTTTTGATCGATATCGATGATATTGATATAAGTTTATGGCTCCCTTGACAGTCAACTAACGGGTATTATGGTGTTAAAAAGAAACGAGTTTCATCAGTCTCACACAGGAATACAAGGAATAAGATCACCACCACAACATCACTACGCTGAACTGGAAAAGAATATATGACAGCAAGATGTCCAAATATCTGTTGTACAGAGACCCGGGCTGAGGAAATCACACGCAGCGAAGGCAGAAAACAAGGCATGAACACTGCTCTGAAATGCCGTCGAAAGCAATGATGAACGACTGATGGGAAATGATGGTATCTGACAGGCAGGCTGGTGTAGAGCTACAAGGAGTGGAGCTGCTTTCTGCATTGATAAGGTTAGAAGCATGCCAAAAATAGCAAATGGGTCCTTGCAATATAGGTTACAGATGTCGTCTGTGTTCAGTGCAGAAATGCTCTCGAATGCAACACAGGCCCCGTCATTCACCCCCACACAAGAACTGATTCACTTTCAAGTGAGAGGTTTATTATGTTACTTTTTTTAATGAAAGACAAGCAAGAATCATCTAGTCACAGGGAGCAGAATCACAACCAAAACTTAGCTTGTAATAGAGTTAGGATGGGAAGCAGGTTATTTACTCTAGTATTTAGAGAGCGCTGGAGTCTATGTTACCTTTACCTCAACAAAAATTCCCAATCGAATCTGTAACTGGAAGTCAGTTTGTATGAAGGCCGGAGTGTTGAGTCAAGAGTCTTTACTTTAGTAAATATTTAAGAAGTCAGATTTCTAGCTAAAGGTGGCTAATTTGATAAAAATGTATTTATCTCCTGTCCCTTTGCAGGTCCTTTAAAATAAGAGTGAAGGTATAAATCACAAAGTCAAAGACAACGGAGGCAGGTACGCCAGTGGATGAGTTATGGCAACAAATTGTTGAGATTTGGTAAAAGATTTTGAAGGATCCAGAAGCTCCAAAGAAGGCATCTCTAGATATTTATAATATTTTTGAGTTCTTTCTGTGTGTCAGGCACTGTTTTGGGCACTAAGCAAACAGTGAGGAACAAAACAAAATTTCTATCCTCCTAGAACTTAGATATTCTAGTTGGGGAAGACAGTCAATTGAAAAAAACAGGTAAATTACATAATATGTTGGATGGTACGAAGCGCTGTGGAGAAAAGGAAGTCAGGGAAGGGTAAGAGGAAGTGGGAGAAAAATAAAATTTTAGATAAGGTGAAGAAGAAGGCATCACAGAGATGATGCTATTTGAACAAAGACTTGAAGGAAGTGGGGGAATGAGTCATGTTGTTATCTGGGATGTAGAAGATTGAATTATCTGTTCACATTATATCTTCCCTCCTGGCCTCATCACACTTCCCTGATCTGCGGTTTGGCTATGTCAGCTGCTTTGACCTATGGAATATGAACTTATTTGAGGCTTGTCACATCTAAGCAGAAGCTTTGAATGCACTTGCCAATTCCGGCTCTATCCCTCCCCTGAGTTTTTGCTCTCTACCATAGACCATATACCCCAGACAGATTACCAGATCTTAAAATGAGGTGTTTGAAGCTGAGCCCAGCCAATCCCAGGACAGCCACTGCCAATCTAAAACGTTCAAGTAATACAAGTCCTTGATATCTGAGGACTATTTGTTGGAGTAGCTGTAAATGTAGTAAGTGCATTCTAGGCAAAGGAGTTGGGAAATGCAAAGGCCCTGAGGTAGACATATGCCTAATTTATATGAGAAACAGCAAAGGTAGACATAGCACATCAAGTGGGAGCAGCTTCCCCTTCCTTGGGCCTAAAATTTATTTTAAACTGCTCATAATAATTTCCTCATCTAGGTAAGCTCCAAAAGTCACATTTTTGTCTATTTTGTTCACTGCTATATCCCTAGTGCCTAGCAACAGTGTCTGGCTTATAGCAGATTAGACATTTTATAAATGAATGAATGAATGAATGAAAAAAAAAACCAGCCAAGAGCCAGTGAAATTGAAGCGGAACAAGTGAGGGGCAGAGTCTGCCCCTGAATCCACTGAGGCAATGAGAAGAAAGTTGATTCAGTCCTCACCACCCTAGGCAAGTTAAAGACTGGGAAGCCCCAGGTAAGACAAATGTAGAAGACATTTGGGACAGAACACTGGAAAACAAGCTACAAGCCTAAATATACAACCAGACAATTTGCACCCCTCCCATGGAAAGATTCCCAGCATCCAACTGTAAACACTTCCCAACACCCACTCTAATCAGGGAACTAAAGGCATATTCTCTGGAGAAAGAATGGGAAGACTCTGGGCATCAGACGTGATGGAAAGGCAGAGGTGAGATGGGGCGTCAAAGCTAAAGGGATGGCGGCTCTAAAGACCAGTAGGACTCAAGGCCCTTTCTTAATCTCTGCACGGAAACATTAGTAGCTGGGATGTGTACCCTTAAGACAAGAGAGCAGAAGATTCTTTTAAAGAGAAATGAACCAGTTTTAGATAAAATATGTTCACTTGGACATATGCAAATATCCAAATATGTACATTTGCAAAAAAGAAAAAAAAAGGTACTTTCATCCAATCATCAAACAGTGAAGTGTACCAGTTAAAACCTACAACCTATGTCTCTTAGTCAGTTTGGGCTATTATATCAAAAATACCACAGACTGAGTGGCTTAAACAACAGGAATTTATGCCTTAGAGTCCTGGAGGTTAGAAGTCTGAGATCCAAGTGTCTGATGAGAGCCTATTTCCTGGTTGGCAGATGACTGTGTTCTCACTGTTTTCTCACATGGCAGAGAACAGACACAGAGGTCCCACAGCTCCTCCTCTTTTGACAAAGGCACTAATTTCATCATGAGGGCCCACAGCTCACAACCTTATCAAAGCCTAATTTCCTCCCAGAAGTCCAATGTCCAACACCATCAGATTGGGGGTTAGGATTTCAACAGATGAATCTGGAGAGGACAGAAACATTCAGCGCATGACATCCAGCCCACAGATCTTCCACTAAGTCTTTAGTACCTCACAATTTAACATGTATGAATCATCAGAGATCACCTGAAAAAAATTCTTGATATGAACAAAAGAGGCCAAAATAAATGGATAATGCAGGGGACAGAAAAAATTAAAATGAACAACCAGATATTTGAACATTCAAAGAATTAAGACACTACATCCAAATACAGAACCAGTATGCTATGATAAATAAGCAAAAAAATATGAAAGAGTTCTTAGAAATTAAGAGCATGAGGTCAAAACAACAGAAAATTCAATAGAAGGATTAGAAGCAAAAGTTGAGAAATCTCTGAGAATGCAGAACAAAAAACTTGACGGGGAGAAAATGTGAAAGGAGAGACGACTGGAAAATCAACAAAGGAAAATCACCAAAAGGAATTCAATATCCACTGAAAAGAAGGCTCAAAAGAGAAAACCGAAATGGAAGGTGGGGAATTCTCAAAGAAAGGTCCTAAGGAAATTCATCATAAGAGTCTCCAAATTTAAAGGACAGATGGAGTAACTATGACACATACAAACACACCCCCCCCACAAGGCACATCATCACAAAACGTCATAAGTCCAGGGACAAAGTCACCATCCTAGAAGCTTCTAGGGGGTATGGAGTCAGGGTAGAAATGGAATCTAATCAAAGAAGAAAGAGAACGGCTCCGGAGGTCTCAACAGCAAGAGCTGGAGAGTAGAAGACAATGGAGCAAGGCCTTCCTCACTCTGAGAGCAAATGATGTTCAACTGAAAATTCTGTATCCGCTATCAATGAACGTGAAGGCAGAGAAAAGGACATGTTCAGATGCGTACGAACTCAAGGAATTTACTTCCCTGTACTGACTGAATCTTACGGCTTTGAGAATAAACTCGAGTGAAAGAAGAAAAAACAAAGAGCTGTGGAGGAGAACATATCATCAGCACACAATCTATGGTTCTACATTAACAATATGTACTGAATGACTAAATTTAAATAGTCATATAACTACATTGGGAAGAATGGAGAAAAAAATAAGTGGACAAACTGCAAGAGAAATGTATCCTCGTGTCATAAGATGTCAACAGATAATACCTAAAACTGATAGATTAAGAAATAATGGTATGTGTTCTAGCCGCACGGATTTAACCACCAAATAAACAGCTGGTGTTAAGAGTATCTGCTTCTGGATATGGAAATGGGTGAGGTGAGCAATTACCATCTTCATGATAGATCTTTCAGCACTATCGAATTTTTAACTATGTACGTAAACTATGTATTTTAAAAAATAATTTATGGAAGAACAGATATTCTGAAATATAATACAACTTACTTTTGTAAAAGTCCCTGGATATTTATAAAGTCTGGGTAAATCACCCTATTACTACCCCCGAGGTGTCATATAATCAGATAAATTGCAAAGGTTAATGGTATGTGATACAGTGTTCAAGAAAAATCCTTTGCTTTCAGATGCAACTTTAATTTTTTACTCTCAATCTCTTTCAAACTGGATTTTTCTAATTTCTCCACTTTCTAGTCCCTATTCATTGATTGATTTAACCTTGAGGAGCAGTCTGGCTGTGGTAAGCATGTTACTAAACATAGCAGGTACTCCTGCACTAAATAAGTCTGTATTCTTTGGCACTTACTCCCAAGACAAGTATTTGCTTGGCAGAACTTTTTTGAGGTGATAAGAATGGATTTAATCATCCGATGACCAGTGTTACATGGCTTTCTCTTCACTGCTTACATATATGAACAGTACATGCTCATCGTTCTGAGAGAGTTGGAGGAGTCGAAGAAATCAAAAGATAAAGAAAAATAATAATAAAACCTTCCCAACTCTCTCCATCCAGAAATCTATATGGTTGTGACTTAGGGTGTTCTCTTTCAGACTCTTCCCTTTCAAATATACACACTGCATATATATTAAATAGGAACATGCTACAAGTGCTCTACTATAACCTATTTTTCTACTTAGTCTATCATTAAGTTCCACCAATAATGATTAGAGATCACATAGCTCTAAATCACTACTTTCAAGATGATGGGATGTTCAACTCTGTACTTCAAGCAATCCCCACTGCTGGCCATTGAAGGGTTTTTTTTGACATTACAAATAATACTGATATATGTTCTTGTACACACATACGAGAAAACTTTTCCAAATTGTTTACTTAGAATTTCAAATATAAATTTCTAAACCAAATGATATATCCTTTAAAAAAATCTAAAACAATACTGCGAAGTTGTGCTCCTTAAACTGTTCACCAGGAAATACTCTCACCAGAAATGTATGACAGTAACATGAACAAGCTTTAAAATCTTTGCCAATGTGAGAAATGAAATAAGATATTACACTGCTATTTTATTTCAAAGTCACCGATCATTAATAATGCTGAACAGTTTTTCATGGTGCGTAGCTATCCATGTCACCTTTTATAAATTCTCCATTTTTCTCTTGTGTCCCTTTTTTATTGATTTGTAAGAACTCTTTATATATTAAGAATATGAAGCCTCTGTCATATTTGTAAATAATTAGCTCATTTACTTGCATCTTTCCAAAGCTTCTTTTTCACATTTAGTCTCTGGATGGAGAGTTTGTGATGAAAATTTAATGTCTTCTTGTCTACACCAAGCTATTTTGCTAAGTTTGGAGTTAGATACCATTGACTTGTGCCTTTAATGATTAGTAGGTGAAACATATGATCGAATATGGCTGCTATATTAACTTAGGTCTGCTGATGTGTCTGTACTAAGACAGTAGGAAGATAACAGCAGTCAATCATAATCACTCCTCTGCCATTTGATGTCCATTTTTTTCCTAGTCAATAAACCTACGTGGCACAAGATTTTCAGCATAAACCGTAAATTGGGAACCAGAAAGGGGAAAAGGAAAAAAAAAAAGAAGTGAACTGTAAATCTAGCTTCAGGAGTAAAAATTAAAAGCAATTGCTGGGACTGGCACAACAAGAATTATTCAAGGTTATATTAATTCTTTAGCCTCTTGGTAAAAAAACAAACAAGAATGCAGTTGAAAGTAAGGAGAAATGGATTATAAGGAAGGAAGACTCAATATAATGCATGCCAAGTTTCCAGTACAAATAAGATAAAAATAAGTTATCATCATGAAAGAATCACCTTTAACTTTGAATACAATTGGCAATACATATTTTTTAAAGATGGTCTCTGGAACATGACACCTTCTCGGCATTTATAATAATTCAATAATTCATTGATAAACTCCAGTTATTCACTCAGGCTTCCTTTACAATGTCTCAGTGACTTGAGTATTTACTTCCTGGATTCCATGCATCTCAAAGCGGCTTCAGACATAGACCAGAACTACTTCTGACACTTAGGAACAATATTTTGATGGATATGTAAATCAGAAGTCATATAAGTGCCTTATTTAAAAATTATTTTTCACTCTTTTGGATTCTGGCCCTGTTGCTATTTAAAGAGATACATGTTGTTAGAAGATTTTCTAAGACTCCCCTTAAAAGTACACAGATACTTTATGATGACATTTGTTACCCAAGGTTTATGAAACCAGCATTATTATAGTCTGTAAAAGGTTCAAAGAAGAAACTAATATATCATGGGAGAAGGGGGGTAGAGATTTCAGTAGTTGGGAATCTGGCCTATGGTTGTGTTTACAGAACTGCCAGTCAGTCAGTAAACTCTAACCTGCAGGAACTGCGTGTCCTGTCACTGGCTGCGTATTTTTTTCAGTTCCTAGATGCTGGGAGCAGGGAGAGTTCTAGAACTTGTTAAGAGAGGAGGCTTAAGGAGTTGTCTTGAAGATGCATTTGCTCTGTAAGCACACGTTTTCCTTCTACTTATTTATTTGTAATGACTCTGGGGCAAGTAATGACGATGACGGGAGAAGAATGGGCAATGAGCGGTGATGAGAGGAGCATACAAAGAGGAAATGGGAGAAGAGAAAGGAGAGCGAAAGGCTTTCCTTCTTTAATATTTCTTCTTTGTGTTTATACTGATGCCAAATCCATGGGCCATAGAGGACAGGCAGGCCGGTTTCACTGAAGACTGGAGGGATACAGACCTGGGCTCACATACTAGATGGTTACATTGGTGCTCGGATCCTGGGGAAACAATGTGTCTTCACTTCTGTGAGACGCAGTTGTAGCGTCTGAGAAGCGGGACTGACACCTCGGAGAGTAACTGTGAAAATTAAATGTCAGGGTATTTTTGTTTTTTCAACCGAGGTTCTAATTTATGTTCTTCCCTATGACCCTACAGTTCAGATGGAGTTCTTTAACCTCCAACTTTAAATGACGTTCTTCAGGTCATCCAACTTCAAATAGCCTCAGTCCTCCATATACTTCTTCGTGACCAGACAAATGGCTTCATTACCGAGTCAAGTGGTTTCCTGCTCCTATCACGGTTTACGCACACCGAGTGACCACACACTATGCCAAGTAAAAACTCTATACTTCTATTTTCAAGCTTCTACAAGAACTCTCCTACAAAGCACCTAAACGTTTCGGTAGATGCTTAATATTACTTAAGACAAGACTCCTTAGCTCTTTGAGGAAACTAGCCTATGGCCAAGTTTATACAGCTGTTGCTTTATAAACCACCTTGTGCATTGTACTGAAATCTAGAATTTTTAAAATGTCTTTTAATAAATTTCTGAAAAACAAATTGTTTAATAGAGTTTGAGGGTGCAAAGGAAGACCCTGAAAAAGCTAACGGGAGGAAAGTTTTAGCAAGATATGGCCGGATTTGGTACCATCTCAGTGAAACATAATTAGAGCGATCAGAAGGGATCGTGACACCATTAACTGGGCACGCAGAGCAGCATAAATAGTCCACCATGTATAAAAATTTCTCAAGAAGGGAGAAGAAATGATGAGGCGCAGTTCTGCTAATAGCCCTTAATTTCTGAGCTAAATGTAATGGGTGTCAATTATCATCATCCACATCAAAAACACTTACATCCTGGAGCTTTAGTAGATATTACAGCAGGAGATCACAGAGTCAGCACCTTCCTTCCAAGAACCCTGTGGCTCACATACACTTTGGTCTCACAAACTCTGGACTGGGAACCTCAACTCTTATGACTCTGAGCGGTCATGTACCGACGAAGATTAAAAACCACCAAGACAAAACAAAACAAAACCCACACAACTCCCTACTTCATTTAACAGGAAAAGCATCATATATGCTGATGATTAAATCAGCTTCAAACCACTGCTTCTTCACTCCTTCATGATCCTGAGGGCTCA
The DNA here is from genome assembly GCF_017311325.1 of Ursus maritimus. Taxonomy (NCBI): domain Eukaryota; kingdom Metazoa; phylum Chordata; class Mammalia; order Carnivora; family Ursidae; genus Ursus; species Ursus maritimus. The sequence goes on along the minus strand of NW_024425341.1, from coordinate 33,213,741 downwards.
TTACTCGACTACTGTTACTCAACTACTGAGTAACAGTATCTTTACAAAGATGCCTTCTATGGAACAGCTGTATGTTTAGGGCTCTTTGAAATTCCCACCGTATCTATACACATCTATGTTTAAATGCTTACCTCTGATTGCTTTTTATGAAGAATAAAACTTGACTGACTGATAATGGGCTGAAGCAACTGCTAACTATGTCTAATTGTGTCAGATGCATAAAATTGCTGCCTATATTTTTCAAGTTAGGTTGCCTACGGTCAGTCCTCTGATATTAGAAATCCAATTCCAGAGTTCAGTGCCTGTTTGAATTGATCGGGAAAATTGCCACTTGTACGAACATTCAATTTCATACCTTTAACCACTAAACTGCCCTGTGAGACTCTATATTTTTAAGAAACTAGTTTTAAAAAGGTATGAAAAGACACACCTACACCCAAAGAATTTTCATTTTGTTATTCAGCATCCCAGCAAAAATAAGTTTCTAGAATGGGGTATGGTTGAAAATATTTCAAAAACAGCCGTAAATACACCACTCCTGGTATATTTTAATATAACATGTAATTGCTTTTTGAAAACCCAGAGTTCAAAACCACTTGTCAATTCTTGAACAGTACTAAGTTTACATTTTTTCTTGATTCTGTTGTATTCTACAATATACCTCATTAGAAAATCCAGAAACCATTCAGGATGGGTTTTGACTCAAAATTAGCCATTACCCATTAATGACTTTAGCTGCTTGTTTGCACAATAAAACCCTCTTCTAGTTACTTTATCCCAGGAATTGCTTCAGATCCTAACACATTTGGCCTCGATTTGTCCTATCTTCCAAGTTTTATGATAAATCATGAACACACTCAGCAGGACCTGCTCTGTGAAAATAAGTAGTCATACTTAACATTTTTAAGTTTCACCGGTAATAGACAGACTTTAAATGAAGCTGCAACTGAGGAAGGAAACAAAGTAAATAAAAGCAAGTAGCTACGTATGCACTAAAATTTACAAGGACTGTAACAAGCAGAAATCAATCAAGTCTCTGTCTAGAAACTGTCTCTGTTTCCTTACAAAGCACAAAATCACTTGAGCTAAACAGATAACAAATACTAAAAGACACACACATCAACTAATTAAAGGCCGACTTTCCACAACAGGAAAAAACAGTTCTTTTTTATAGGTGTCTAAAAGCATTTTTTTCCCCTCTGAGAAAAATACACTCTTTCTGCGGCTTGAATAAATTCCTGTATCTCATTTGTGTAAAAGGGGGTATGGGGGAGGAAGGCAAATAGCATTCCTAGTCTCTAAATAAATTAGCTCTGTTTAAAAGGGCAAGACTAATTCACTACTTTTATGGTGGCTTCCATTAAGCTGGAAGAGTAATATTAAACCACTTCAGACTACCGGCAGAATATGAATAAAGCAAGAACGCTGTGACCGGCCCGTTTAAAAACGGGGTCTGGACATACACACAAACTTTAATTCCATCATGCCATAAGAAAATGCTGAATAAATTAACTTTTCCAAAGGGCCATTATACCTTAGTTCCTCATTACAGATCTCATTACAGACTGTCTTTATAATGCTCACCTGACAATATCATGTAAAATGCTTAGCTTCTAAGGTCAGTCTAAATAAGAGAACAATTCTCCTATTTATAGCAAAGGATGAACTTTTCTCATTTAGATGTTTAAGCAACTAACCCCTGAGTTTAATGTAATTAGGGAAGGGATATTCAATTTACAGTATCCACAAGTAATGATAATTAAATTGATCCAAAAAAGCTGTTGGTAAGCATAAGATACCTTTGTAATTACATCCCGTTTTCAAAATGACTTCAGTGCTGTGAACTTGAAGCATTTCGGCAAATGAAGGCCAATACACATAAAACGAAAACTACAGTAGCTTAAAAGCTAGGCTGTTTGACATAATGAGCAGCACGACCAGAGGGAAATCTGGAAAACATTCTATAACTCACCACGACAGCCTATGCTTTCTCCTTTCCTCTTACAAACATCCATTAAAAACATGCAAGACAGTCTTCATTTTTCACCAAATTCTTCATTAACAATCTTTTTTTTTTTTTTTTTTTTTGCACTTTTAAAGGAAACTAAAGAGCCCGTTCTCCTTACTTCTCTATTATCAAAGTGGCTGGTGGTGAGCTTCAGGTTTGTGTTTATTTGAGAGAACAGACGAGAGCTATGAATATGAAACTATTTTCCCCGGGAGTCCTGAAGATTAGCTAGGTCAGCATTCCACCAGGACCAAGGTGAAAAATAAACAAATAACCATGTTCACAGCAGCTGCAGCGATCAGTCTCCGGAAAATTATTCAGGCATTATGAGAAAGACGATATTAAACGCTGCCATTTGCAGCTTCACGGCTCTCTGAATATTCACATCAGAAAAGGGATGAGCACTTAAGGGGTATCATCAGAGAGCTTGCCCATCTGAGCATCTTCCATTAAGTTTTTGTCTTAAAGGAGGAAGGCGGGAACCTCTGCCTGACAGGCAAAAGGCTTGTCATAATTCATTAATATCACAGCTTTGCTCAGCTTGCCCTTCGATGAGCCCGGCAAGAAGCCTGGGAGAAAGTGCTGAACATAAACTTCTCCAAAGATGCTGTTTGTAACGAACGTGGTACCACTTGGTTCTGCACTGGAGGCTAAGGACCTTCAACAGTACTTCCTGGGAGAACGGTGATCTAATAAACATTATCACACCTGTGTATAAACCGAGACTTTCTGTATCAAGTTCCAGAAGGACAGGTAAGAGAAATATTCAAGATGCCGCCCAAACAAGGAAGTTACCAAGTTCCTGGTACTATTCAAGGATGACTTCCAGTAAAACACAAGGTATAACGGATTTGTGTTTCAGGAAAAAAAATGACTGGTCTTAAAAAAATGACAGAAATCAGAAAGAACAGAATTCTCTAGGTTGCCATTTCTTCTGACAAAATCCTTTCGAGGGAGTGTAAAGAAATATCAATTCTACCTCATTTCAATTAAATGAACGACTTATCATAAAATGAGTTCTGTAACAAAAACCATGTTGTGTTATCCATCCATGTTTTTGGAACAGAATATCATATACTGATGTTTTCTTCACCGTCCTCCCCATTTTCTGGCTTAACACTCCAAAGACCCAGGAATCTGGTTAAGTATTACTCTTTGTTTTTGTTTACAGGGCAAAAAGTAGGGAATTGTTAAGATGGAAGAGCACTAGACCCATCTGCAAATCGGCAGATAGTAGTGTATCCAGTTACAAAAATGGCAGCAGTAAAAAAGTATTATAAAGACCCGTGTTCCAATTTTATTAATTTTACTTAATTTAAAAATGAGTAAAAAGTTCTCTCTTCACTATCTCGCAAACAATACACTTCAGATGTGTAAGTTCTTTATTTTTAAAAATCAATATCATTTTTATAATTCTAATACACATGATCCTAGTTAGTGATCCAATTACAGAATTTCTTTCTCGTAATTGTTACTATTTTAACTTAATTTTAAACCTTAACGTTAAATATGATAATATCTATTATTGAAAGTGCATAAAATCAACACTTAGCATTAATGCATATAATGATCATAAAATGAAGGTACAATCTAACTGACTGAACAGAAATCAATAATGGTATTTAATGACTTCATGAGGAAAATAAATGACCCTCGCACCCTTAATGGATTAATGTCAGTTATGAGCAACACAACATCGCGTAATGCTGACACAGGCTCACTCAAAGTGGTATCACTTTTCATATGAGTGCCTTAAAGCCTTATCAAAGGAAATTGTGTTTTAATGCTATTTCAGATGCCACTTTTGAGAGGATTTTTACAATCCCATTTCATAAAGCATAAAGCATGCTCTGAATTGTTACAAGGAGCTTTTGTCATTGGCACGTGCACCAGGTCACCCTTTGAAAGCTTTCCAACAAAATGAAATCTTAAATATATAAAAAGGATCACAACTTATAATATTACTCAAAAAACTAGTATGCTGTAATTTGTCTTCTTGGGATACATATTCCCTTAGTGTTACTGCAGAATGTTCTTCCACACCCCCCACACCCCCCAGACGAGGAAAGAAGTCTACGCTACCTACATGTCTTGTGTCTGATGCCACAACACAAGCCACAGGGGCTGCATTTATAAACAGCTCCACCGTCAAAGCGCACGCAAAAGAAGGTCTCGCCAATAACCTGACATTCCGCTCTTCATTTGTAAAGTCATTAAATTTTCGAGGAACTTAATACGAGGATGGGTTTTTCTCTTCTGCTAACAACGCATGCTCTTAGAAGAAGGAAGAATGTAGATCTCATTTCCTTCTGCCATAAAATTATCGAAAAATATAAACTACTCCTTTTCACTTCTTTAGGACATGCTCACATATGCAGAGGCTCATTTGCAGGGACTTCGGCTTTTGTCTGTAAAAAAGGAAATGCTGACCACCATGAGATAAAGACGATAAATACGCAAGATTTTGGATTTTTAATTTCTGTGGAGTATTTGAAACCATGACTAATAGGAATAACAATGGCATTCTGATGTTGTAACTTAGATTAATTATTACGATTTTCCCCGGCACAATTTAAAATTCGCTTCTGACTGATTCAGCAGTCGTTGTGAGAACTTCCAGTAACCTCTCTGAAGATTTGGCACAGCTAAGAAGTTCAGAAAAGGAACAAATGTGCAACGACGTACAGAAGCTACTACAGTTATTTCTAAAAATAGCAGGGTTTCAGGCTTTCAGTGGCTTAGGATTCTCACGAAACGAAACTGAAGGATTCTTAAGATAGAACCAGGAAGCTGTAGTGAAAGATTCCTGACTGACATGAATATTACTTCCTTTATCCCAAAGGATAGAATAACTTCTCAAGTAAATGTAGCATTATAATTAGTTATAATTGACTTCGTCTTTTAATTTTTAAGGCAATCTATAAATTATGGATTGTTGTGTCAACTGGAAGACAGTTTTTGACACCACACCGTATATCTCATGATTGTAATCAAAACCAAGTTCCTTATCAGGATAACTTCACAGTCAGCTAGATTTTCAAATTATTTCAGGAAATGTTAGCTTTATATTACTGAACCACACTGCACAATTTTAACATATGCTGTCATAATTCTAATATGGCTTCGAATGCTGTAAGAATTTGTAGTACCATTAGGAATCGCAGGAGAATTATTAGAAACATAAGCTTCTTAGGATATATCCTACCCGTGCCGTCCCTTGTTTTGAGCACCACGCTATCTGGGGTACCGCTTTTCTGCTCTATCCTCTGCCCTCAGTCCATCTTCTTCCTTCAGCTCATCACACCTGCTGAGTGAATGCAGTCCACGGACACTCTGAAATTAATGCAATGCCAGCATCTACCTGCTCTTCTCAGACACTCAGCAGGTGCACTTTACCTGGGACATTGGGAATCAGTGAAGCACCTGAAAGGGAAGGATTTATTTCTCTCTTTCCAATTACTGTCCCGCATCCCGGTCCCTTCCTTCTTGCTTTACACCCATGTCCATGGTGGCACCTGCTGACAGTGTAATGTAATCCTATCGCAACATCCCCCACATCAAAAGTGGATTCTGTAGGTGTCCCACATTAAAATCTATGGTAAACAATTTAAAGCTGCCAAAAAGCACTCCCCTGAGACTTCTCATGAGCAACTGAGTGTAATTCACCTCTAAAAGAAAAGAATGGGGAAAAAATGACAACACCATTTTTACTAACCTGTTTCACAAATTTAACATTAACAAAATACTCTGACAAAAATATAAATAGGAATACATAGCAAAAACTAACAAAGTATCATGTTGTAGGAGTTAATGAAAAAAAAATCAGGATCTGAGATTAGATTAGGAGCATGTACCAGGACATGAAAAATTATCAAAATGGTACAGGATAATATCAGGCCATCAAAATGCCTATAGCTAATAAGTTTGATTATAAGTTGTAACAACCTTTTCATATATGGAAAAACATATATGGGATATACATTTATATACATAAATTTCACTGAATTTTTTAAAAGATTTTATTTATTTGAGAGAGGGAGGGAGCCTGCATGCACGAGCCAGGGGCGGGGGAGAAGGAGAGAGAAAATCCCAAGCAGACTCTGCACTGAGTGTGGAGCCTGACTTGGGGCTCGATCTCACAACTCTAAGATCATGACCTGAGCCGAAATCAAGAGTCAGCTATGAAACTGACTGAGCCACCCCTGAAATTTTTAATGTGACAAAATTAAGCAGATGGAGTTGTTTAAAAACATTGGGGACATACATGTGGTGAAATTCATTACTCGTCTGACCAACATCCTTTGTGTCCCAAACTGAACCACAACAAGCAAGTATCTCCCAAAGTTTACATAAAAATATCAGTCCTTTAATCATTATTGTGGGTAGTTGTTTGCCTCAAGGTATATTTTGTTAATTAGAAAACATACTGACCCTATTGCATTCAAAGAAAAACCTCATTATATATCTTTCTTTACAAAACAGTACTTAAAAACCAAGGGCAGGCTTACTAGTCTCCCAGCGGAGGTCAGCAACATTTAAAGTTCTTGTTGAATCGCCAGAGTGTTTTGAAGTCACAGATGCAAACTACCACACACACCTGCACGTGTTCAAGTCTTTATCTTTCCTCTCGAAATTGTTCCTGCATCTGTTATGTGCATTATACTGGCAAAAGGACAAATGAGAAAAACACAAGTAGGCATGAGCTGAAACCACAGTGGGCAGAAAAGGTTCAGGGAACCGAAGGTTTGTAGCTCAGGGTCAGTTTGAGTGCTGACGCTCCAATGCCAAGAGCTCCCAAGTTGAAGCTCCCCGCGATGGCTGGATTCCGCTAGAGTTGCCGAGGAGTCCTTTCATTTTGTACTGAATGTGCCTGGGGACCATCTCGGAAACCCCATCATTCACAAAATCATTATAAACGTATTTCTTTTGGTATAATTAAAATAAATAACGGAGAAATTTAACGTCCCACAATACTCCAAGCACAACCCATCCCATCTTCCTTTCTACCAAATCAAAAATTATAACCAGTTTTTTTCCCCTATAATCTGATGTCTTTATGTACCAAGTACAATATGACAATATGACCTACTATTTGCTAAGCTCTTGACTTGCAAGGCCCACTAGAGAAGAGCATTAGGGATGCTGTTACCCAGCACTACCTCTCGCCAATACAAAAAAAGAAAAGGACAGCATTTTAAAGATGATACAAAGTACCTTATATGACCAAAGGTGCAGGAATTAATTACAATTAATTAATTACTTATGTAACTCCTATCAACTTCAGGTGGTCATCATGGTTATTTAATCATGACAAAAACAAAGCTACATTATATCTTTGGTAAACACTCTTATAGGTTAATGAAATATCTGACCATAATGAATCAAAAGGCTAAGTATTTTATAGAACAATATAATAGTTACAAAGATATAGTTCCCCAGATATTAACAATTTCTAATACTCTGTTGTCGGTCTGGTGGTGAAAAATCTCTAGTGGAACATAGTGAGAATTACAGGATTGTAACGGTGCTAGATGGTGGTGTCTTGCTGCTCACCATCAGCGTGGTCTGTGGTAGAGGAACAGAGGTGGGGAACGGTTTACTAACTTCTAAGTAGGGGAGAGGGCCACGGTGCGTGGGCTGCAAGTAACAGTGTGAGAACCAACAGCAAATCCGTACAACTCCGACATGAGTGCCCGGGTTAACTAACATCTTATATGCTCCTCTTTTAGGTAATGTCAACAGGACAAAACCGCTATTGTAGAGAAAAATCATTGTGTTCAATATTTTGCATTTTGCGCTAGGAAAACATGTATTTGGAATCTTTGCCCAGCAAGCATCACAGATTTGCTGTTTGAAAGGGAGACCCACAAATATAAGGGCATACAAAGCTGGGGAAAGGGTAATAAAGATGCTCCATAATGATCTCATCTAATAATGCTGTCGGCAGTCCTTCTCTGTAAACTAACCCATTAAAATGATGAATGCATGAATTTTTATTTTTTATTTTAATTCCCATTAGTTAACATACAGTGTTATATTAGTTTTGGGTGAATATGTGATTCAATGATACCATACATCAGCCAGTGCTCATCATGACAAGGGCCCTCCATAATCCCCATCTCCTATGTCACCCATCTCCTACCCCCTTCCCTCTGGTAGCCATCAATTGCTCTTTATAGTGAAGAGTCTGGCACGGAGTCTGCTTGTCCCTCTCCTTCTGCTCCTCCCCTGCTCTCTCTCTCTCAAATAAATGAAATCTTTAAAAAAAAGGAGTCTGTTTCTTAGTTTGCCTCTCTCTCTTTTTCCCTTTGCTTTTTGCTTTGTTTCTTAAATTTTACATATGAGTGAAATCATACGGTATTTGTCTTTCTCTGACTGCCTTGCTTCACTTAGCATTATACACTCTAGCTCTAGCCATGTTGTTGCAAATGACAAGATTTCGTTCTGTTTTATGGCTGAATAGTACTGCATTGTGTATATATGCCACACCTTCTTTATCCATTTATCAATGGATGGACACTTGGCCTGCTCCCCTATCTTGGCTATGTAAATAATGTTGCTGTAAACATAGGGGTGCATGTATCCCTCTGAATCGGTGTTCTTGTAAAAATGATGAATGATTTTAAGTGCCTTGTACTTAAAAAATATTGGGGTTTTATTGAGGGGTGGTGCCTGGGTGGCTCAGTCGGTTCACGTGTCTGACTGTTGATCTCGGGGTCATGAGCTCAAGCCCCGCATCAGACTCCATGCTCGGTGGGGAGTCTGCTTAGGATTCTCTCTCTCCTTCTCTCTCGGCCCCTTCCTTCACTCCTGCTCTCTCTCAAATAAATAAATATTTAAAAAAAATATATTGGGGGTTTTTACCAACAGAGACCATAGAGAGCACCTAGTTTAACCTCATTTCACAGATGATAAAGACAAAACTAAATAAACTTGGCCCAAGGCTGCACAGTTAGTTAGTGGCAAAGTTACGTTGAAACCTCTGCAATATTATTTTATACACAGATTCCAAATTAGTGTTTGTGAGCCACTGCTGCAATTAATTTCTTCCCTGGCAACCCACTGCTTACAGCAAAGTTCACATTCTTAATCCCGAGTTCAAGGTCTTCCATGATCTGGTTCCGAAATTACTTTCCACTAAGTTCTAATGAAACTGAACTACTCACTAGATCCCTGAACCTTTCTTCTAGGTGTTTTGTCCATTTTTTGAATACTCGTCTCTTTTTTCTAGATATCTAAATTATTCACACCTTGAAACATGTCTCCACAAAAGTCTTTTCTGATCTAAATAGCTAAGCCTTACACTGTCACTGTCTCAGACTGAATCTGGTCTTTACCTCATGCAATTTACCACTTCCTATTTTGTATTAGGAGACCTACATGTTTTGAGCTTACCTGTTACACTGTAACTTCTATTAAGGCAACGTCTATTCAATCTGTACCCATCAGTCAAGAGTGACAGATCTTTTAAAAAGATACACCAGACCCCATCAGCACCTGCTGAAACCCAAGGCCATGCACCGAAACCGTCAACACCCCCGTGATTAATCCCCTTCCTACCTCGCCCACCTCACCCCATACCACTCTCTGCCTGGCTCACTCATCTGGAGCCACGCTGGCCTCCATTCTGATCCTTAACAGGACCAAGTTCTTCCTCATTCCAGGCCTTTACATATGCCTCTGCCTCCTGCTCTGAGCACCCCTCTCCCAGACTGTGGCTTGGCTGGTCCATCTTCTTGTCCCAGGTCCAATGTTGCAACCTCAGGGAGGCTCTGCCTGACCACTCCATCCACCAATGGACTCTCCAGTGGCTCCCTGATGCATCACTGGTTCAATTCCTTCACTGCCTTCCCCCCTCTGTTACCGTGGCGTATTCCTCCTTACACAATTACTTTATTATCTGATTGCAGACCTGGAATATAAGTTTCCATTACGGCAGGAACTTACCCTGTCTTGTTCAATGATAAATTACCAATGACTAGCACCAAGCAAGCACTCAAGAGACTGTGTTGAATAAATGAAGTAATGGAATTTTCTCACTATCTCTCACCGCTCTTGGCATTGTATTTCATATACATCGGTACTGAAAATAAATATTTGCGTAATGAAGGAAGGAAAAAAAAAGAGAAAGGAAGAGGCCAATCATTCTAGTTTCCTACCTTCTATTCCAGTGCATTTTCTGTTACGTATAGTTTCTTTCCTATAAAACATTTAATGACTGAAAACATTTATCAAATTGTATTCTTAAAGACACAAAATAATTTTTTTAAAAAAACCTCTAAAATCAGAAACAAGGAAAGAAGGGAAAAAAATGACAGAATGGGGCAATGTTTTGCTCAGGGAGCACATACTGCTATCTTTACTGCAAACATTTTGGATTATTTGTAAGTGGTAAGCAAAGGTTTTGCGAAATTATGTTAGTCTGTTACATGTGACGAGAAAACCATCAATCATTCCAACAGCATCGTGTTCTTACTCATACTTAACTCAGTAAAGGTTAGTTTTTCTTTCTATTAAAGTCTAAATATTTTATACATGCCCACTATGTGACTTGGCATGTTCTCCCCCACCATGCAAATTCACACGAACCCTGAATGTGTAATTTACTACTAAAATTACCAAAGGCTATTTCACAGTTCACGGTTACAGAAAGACACAATACTGGTTTGGAACTTTCTACTCTACATCACTTTAACTCATAGTAATATCTCTCTGGTAAATATAATTACAAACATGTAGGTTTGGAGATCATGTAAACACGAAAAAATTAGAGAATGAATTACATTATTTTGCACGGATACATTTTCCCTTGGTTTATTAGAGCACATTATACAATGTAGTACCTTTCATGAAGTCTTGCTCTTTAGAAATAAAATTGTGGCTCCAAGAGTCAATTTAATGCTCACCAACCAATTTCAGAGTCTACGATCACCTTAAAGATGAAACTCTTTCCACTGTACAAAACAAAAACTAACCAGAATTCCGAACATATTATGTTCATATTATATTCATGAAACTGTGTATGCTTTCAAGAGTACGTAATCACTTTCCAAAAAGTAATCTGAAATTCACTTAAACTAAAGAGAATACAAAATGATCTTTCAACCGTTGAGGAACATTTATGTAATTAGAGTCATTTAAAAGTGAAGATGAAATGAATCCTTTTTTTTTCAGTAGTTGCAAAGTACTGTTAGGGCCAATTCCTTCGATTCCTCATTTCTTGCTACCTCTGCTGACCCCTGCCCACCCCCATCTCCCCCTCAGTGAGCACAGACTTCCAGAACTTTCACATAAATCAATCTCTGGTTTCCCATGCATTACATTGTCTATTACAAGACTTTATGCAGTCTCCATGCAAAGTAAAAAAAGATAGAGAAAACACACAAAATGATAACAACGGTAACCAGCACTTACAATGGAAAAGCACTTTACATTTTATCAGGGGGCTTTTAGTACAGAGATACTCTGGTATCAGATGAGAGGAACACAAAATTGTATTTCGACACTGGTTTGCAGCAGCCATACTAAGGGCTATCTCTCTTCTCCATCATGTCCCACAACCCAGTGATCCTTCAAATCCTAGAAGCCATGTGCAGGACTCAGGAAGTTAAAGGAAATATCCACTATGGATTTCCTTTAGCACTGCTGACGTCTGGAACAAAGTTAGGCTACCAGGTGAGGTGCAGCAGCAGACAAATTACAGAGAGGAGGAGAGTAAGAAGACAAAGGCCATGTGCCTGATCATGGAATATAGTTTTTTGTTTGGCTTTGATTTTGCCTGGAACTGGGTCTCTTCCTAGGTGCACTAACACCATCCGGAAGACCTCAAGGGACTAGACTGGCCATGAAACCAGCTGAAGACTTTCAATCGTTTTGAGGGCAGGGTAGTATACATCGCGGGCCATCTGCACGAAGGGTAGCCCTTAAAACTGAGACCTCAACCGGACCACCCTGATGCACTTGGCTGATAAGAGAAGACACGGGGAAGCTGAATCTCTTTGGGCTCTGCTGAATGAAAGTGTAGCATGTGGGAGGGACTTCTTCCACCCTCGTATTTTCTCAGTGGCGTTTGCAATCCTGAACTCTACGTAACATTTTTATTACCACACTTTTTGTTGGTTTACTTTGATCAGCCTAATTCTTTTTAAGAGTAGCTGTTCGCTGTATGAGAATTGCATTAACTACTTTAGGTCGCATGTTGTATCATTGATTGGTAGCTGCGAACCAAAACCTCCATGCTCCCCTTTCCTAGAATAGAGGGGTCCTGGGGATGTAGTAATATAGTTACTTGCTCTCCTGTAATCTGGGAGCTTATTACAGCAGCTAGTATTTCTCATAGGGTTGTCCCCCAAAAATAAGCTAATTCTTTTTTTTTTAATTAATTCTTAAGAAAGAAATGCAGCAAGGTAAAATACTGTTTTCTTCCCTAAATTTCTCTTTTAAGGTTTATTTAAAATGGTTTTAAGTAAAGCCTTAAATGGCTGCTTAAAGATCCTTCCATGGCTTTCCATCAGCCTCAAGATAAAGTCCAAGCATCTCAGATTGGCTTACGAGGGCCGTTCTCTCCAGCCCCATCCCTGCCACTCTCCCTTTGCGCGGCACTCCACACACAGTTCTCCCACCCTCTGTCCAGAGGCAAGCTCTGCGCATGCTGTGTCCTCTAGGAAACTCACAGCACACACACGTCCGCACCGGCCTAACTTCTCTTCCCTGCTTGGGTCTAACAGCCATGGGATTTCCTGCTGCAGGTGCGTGGGGTCCTCCGAGGCAGGTTACAGGCCCACCTCCTGTGTTTCCACCGAATCCTGCACTTAACACTGCCGTCACTGTTGTCACCCTAACATTTCCTGGTTACTTGACCATATTTTCGAACAGATGTGAAGACCTGGAGAACAGGGATTCTGTCTTCCTCGGCCCCATATCCCAGGGGCTCACACAGTACCTCACACCAGCAATTCCTCAATAAATACTTAATACACCGAAACGCTGTTTGTTACATTTGCTTCCAAAAAACCAAAAAGACAAGTCACATCAAATTACATCTCACTTTTTGGGCTCTATGCTCACTCTTCACCTCTGGAGTCAATGATCAAATATTGAAAATTTTAGTGAGATTCCAGTGAAACATTTATTTATAGTTAACTTGATTCACTTTACTGTTTGTCTGGTCAGGACTGAAATTGGGTATGACTGCATATGTTACTGGACAGATTTGCTGGATTTATAAATGATACTTTTTGTTCGTTTGGGGGGTATAAAGAAAAAATAATCTGAAATGTTCATTTCCATAATGTTGCCCTTAGGAAAAGGGACCTTTATCACTCTCATTTTAAAAATTAACCAGTTAATACGGTTTAAGATACAAATGAAGCCCTAAGAAGTTCCTCTTACAAGTCCAATATCAGCAGTTTTGGAAAAACACTTGTAATTAAGGAAATTTGTTACATACATTTTTTACGTTCCTCCTAAAAATATAAATGTGGTCAATGAGGTGAAAGCCATTTGCATATCCATTACCAAAAAATACTGATTTACATACTGTATGGAAACTTTTCTGAGTCAGAAAAAAAACATAATTATAACTATTTATAGCACATGTAAAATAAAATATGTTCTTGAAAGCGTTTGAATTACTAATATAAAAAACTATGAAAAACACGTGAATTATTAATATAAGATACTATGAAAAAGTAGTACTTAAAATAAAAGTATTATTTACCTTTCTTAGTTAAAATGAAATCTGAAACTTCTAATTGATGGCTTAAAAGAGTATTCGTGGTAATTATATAACTTAATTATCACTATATATTTAATAATAATAATTGCATTATCAACTATGCTGAATAAAAAGTTAATTTTCATTTATGAGTTTTAAAATAAATAAAGCAAAGATCATACAAACTGCAGTAGATTTTGAGACTAACAGTAAAGCAGACAATTTTCTGTAACTCAAATAAGGAACAATTTGCAAAAATTTTAATACATTCTAAAATGGCTACCATACCCAGAAATAATACATGACAGATTTTATCATTATTATTTCCATTAAAAAGGTGATATTTCCTGATCTTCATGACCTATAAAATTTTAACAAACATTCTCATCAGTAGGTACACAATCAGATAACTGAATCCTATTCAGAGGGCACTTTATATCAGCTAACAACTTTCTTCCATTCTCTCTCTATGCATGAAAAATCACCAGGTAGAAAAAATAAGGTAAAATAGTATCATTATTTTAACAGTTGTGAAAGGGAAGACCAGTAAACCAAGCCTTTAAGCTTCTGTGGAAAGGGTTCACTGCAAAAATATGAGAAGTAACAGGATAATAATAAGAGCACAAACCCTTAAACCACACTGCCTGGACTCATAGCTCCACACTTCTTGTAACCTTAAACCAGTTACTTAATCTCTTTGTGCCGCAGTTTCCTGTACAGTAGATGATGTAAATAGTACCTATTTTATAGGGTTGATGTAAAGACTAAATACATGAATCTATGTGGGGTACTTAGAATAGTACCTGGCACATAATATTTCATATTATCATTTCTTTTCTACGGTATGTTAGGTATTGTGCTGCTAGAAATAAATTGCCAGCAAGACAAACATGGTCCCTGAGCTCATGAAGTTCTTAACAGGTGTACTGATGGACACACTGACAATTTTTTCACATTGCTACGTGTTTCTACGTATATCTCATTGAGGTATACGGACATTAACTGAGTACAGCACATGACACACTGCTCCTTCTGTTATCGGCAGTTCCAGTTCTGATTTCCACAAACAATGGTCTGATCGCCTCTGTGACAACTGGGGTCTAAATGGCCCTATTATTAAAGAAACTGAGTTGCTAATCACTTAGGCTTATTAATCTATGTATTCAGCTACAAACTAACATCAAGCGTGGGTTCCCAACTGCCCCTCAATATGGCATAAAGTGTTGGTATTAAATAAGGGCTCTGGAAATTTTTAACTGTTACACACATACACACACACCCTACAGTCCAAATGTACTATTTATTCCTAACATCTACTATTTCTACTGCAAAGACATATGTTTCATGCTGCATGGAGACAACCACACTGCTATTATTCCACTTAAAAATGCCATCACCAGATAAAGCAAGTAAACAACTTTGTGTTTGGGGAATACATATATAACACACATTAATGGGTCCTGCTTTAAAAGCTTGAATATGAAATCATGGCGATGTACTCATTCATAAAGAAAAAAATTACCTGAGGAACAAACAGGTGACTTCTTTTTCCTGTATGTGTTCCCAAAATAATATAAAAATTTGCATGATATTCTTAGCGTCAATGAAAACTTGGAAGCATATGACGTGTACAAAGCCAAAACAAATTTAAAAATATTGAATTTAGGGGCACCTAGGTGGCTCAGTCATTAAGCGTCTGCCATCGGCTCAGGGTGTGATCCCGGCATTCGGGATCAAGCCCCACATCAGGATCCTCCGCTATGAGCCTGCTTCTTCCTCTCCCACTCCCCCTGCTTGTGTTCCCTCTCTCGCTGCCTGTCTCTCTCTCTAATAAATAAATAAAAAATCTTAAAAAATAAAAAAAAATATTGAATTTAGAGATGAATCTAAAATCCTAATGTGACTCATATATTGAAGATCTGCACAGGTATCTGCTTCCTTGGCTCCCTTTTATTTTAATAAAATGACCTCTTTTAAGTACATTGTCATATGTTACACAAAGACGGGATCCTATGGGAGAAGACCATAAAAATAGATCATATTCCTGTGTAATACCTACTTGTGGTTTCTGAAGGGAGCTGACATGAATGTATACTTCTCGAATAATGTGAATCGCTCATAGCCAATTCTACCCTCCCACGTACAAGATAATGGTCTATGTGTAGATATTTTTATAGGTTAGCAATGAAATTCATGCTAAAATTACAAAAGTTAAGAAAGACTATCATCCTAATCTACAGTGTACTGAAGATTCTGTTCTGCAATGCCGAAATTTAATCATATTAATATTTCAACAATGATATTTGCAGGATTAGACTATTTTTTAAAACTGCAGTTAGTGGTGGTCTCTTCACATTATAGTCTCTCCATGTTCTTGGGAAAAAACAAAATCAGTCTTTATTACTATGTTCATAAGAATACATAATACATCTACAATGAGGGTTTAGGCATATTAATTGATTGAGTTTACTTTGTCATTATTTTGAAAGAAGTCCTAAAACCAAGAGCATTATTGTAACAAAAAAATGTGTATATAAAATAAAACAATAATTATCCTCCGAAACCTAGTTTTCAGTGAGTGCTTCTAGTTCAGGATATCCACAAGAAAACTAATTTATATTATTTTTGATAAGATATAAATATATTTCTGCTAGTTCAAGTGTAATATTTCATAAAATTCAGTTTATAATTGATGGCTTTTGTCTTTAGGTTAATAAAGCAACAGTAAAGTATAAACTTAATTTACACTGCATTTTAAAAGTATTTCATTAAGATACAGTATCTGCATTTACTAAGATGTTGTGAATTGTGCAAGACAAATTTGCTTCTTTGCTGCATTGTGTCTCCTT
Organism: Ursus maritimus; assembly: GCF_017311325.1. Classification (NCBI taxonomy): domain Eukaryota; kingdom Metazoa; phylum Chordata; class Mammalia; order Carnivora; family Ursidae; genus Ursus; species Ursus maritimus. The sequence continues at coordinate 33,197,168 of NW_024425341.1, read as the reverse complement.
CTCATCAAAATAACCACGGAGGGGAGAGAATAAACAACAAAAGCAAATATCACTTCCTAAATTCTGATGTAAAGTTAAAGAATCACTGAGTTATTTTATTTTTTTTATTTTTTATTTTTTTAAAGATTTTATTTATTTATTTGACAGAGAGAGAGACAGCCAGCGAGAGAGGGAGCACAAGCAGGGGGAGTGGGAGAGGAAGAAGCAGGCTCATAGCGGAGGAGCCTGATGTGGGGCTCGATCCCAGAACGCCGGGATCACGCCCTGAGCTGAAGGCAGACGCTCAACCGCTGTGCCACCCAAGCGCCCCAAGAATCACTGAGTTATTTTAAAAATAAATTATACTTTAAAATAGAATAAACTATCATTTAAAAAATCCCCAACATAAGTACAAAGTTAAAGATTTACCCAGTATAATGAATCATTAGCACAAAAATTTATTTGAAAACCACAGAAAACAAATCTGAGGAACATTTACTATATAAGAATTTAGGAAAGGTCAAGGTAAAGGAGAAGAGATACTTAAGTGTCTTTCTTATTGTTAAAAAATAAAAGATGAAGGAAAACTACTTAAATTTTAGGTTTATATCAAGACTTTTTTGTCTGTTTATTGTTACATTTAAAACTTAATTTAGAAAATCTTAGCCTCCCTCTGAAAATATTTTTCAGTCTCTATTTTAAGCTACATTTAAATCTGGGTTTAGAAAATCTTAGCCTCTCTTTGAATTATTTTTCAGAATTCGTTTATAAATAATCAATTACTCACTTTGACAAAACAAAATTTCTCAATTCAAAGCCCGAGGAAATAGAGAATTCTTAAAGGTGACTATGTTAAAACAAACAAAACTGTTCTTCAAAAAGGCAAATATTTAACAGAAAGAAAATGATGTTTCCTTCAAAATCAATAAAATGGTAGTATATACCTCAAAATCACTCCTTGAATACCCAATTCTCCCCTCTCTGAAACAATTACCCGAAAAGATGTTGGGTGACATCTGACATATTAAATCCATACTGGAGTCATTGTGCAAGAATTCATTTTGCATCTGGAAATCCACCACACGAATCCAGAGGCCGAATAAGAAGGCCTAAGAAAATTTCGCTCAATATTTACGTATGGTTTTTCAAAAATGTAACAGAGAAATAAAAATGACACAACTAATTGTTTGTTATGGTTTACTCATGTGTTTTCGAAGGTAAAAATTTCTGAGTACAATCAGAACCAAAGTTTTAACTTTTCATTTTTACTAACACAGCTTTTTAAATTAAAAAAATATATATATACAGGTATACATACATACCTGTATATATATATTAAAGCAACTTTGTTACTTAAGGCCTTCAAATTTCCCCACTTTAGCAGAAAGGAAACGCAATTTTTGAAAAATACCATTAGGACGCTGGCCTGCTTGTATTCCAGGAAATTTTGGCAAACAATTAACTACACCAACAGCCTCTTCTAGCTTCCGCTGCACAAAGCTTTACTCTGAGAGACTGAAATCTATGAGGTGCTGTCACATTAGTATAATACTCTGCATTTCGCCTAAGATTTTATTTGTTAAATTATTATTGGTTTTTTGTTTTATTTCTAGTACCAATTTCACAAAGAAGCTTACTAGCCTGACGAAAATAAGTGAATCTTCTACACAACTTAGAGGGAATAAAAATGTGATGGTTTGAAAACCAGCTTAAAAATTCTGCAGTAATATAGAGAATATTTCTCAAAACGGAGTAACTGCTGATATGATTTTTGAAAGTATATGGAAATACTTTCTGGTGCTATCAATCATATCCAAAAAAGAACATGATGTAGATTTTATTTTAAAAAATTTAAAAAATCACTACACCTTGCTTTTATCTTCTTTCTTTCTATTTATTTTCTAAATGTGCAGGCAAAAGTCAGGGCAAAAGTCTTTTTTATAATTCTGTCCATTTATTTAACCTCAAAGAATTAGTATCGACAACATCACAAGACAGTTTCTTATGTACCAGAAATCCTAAATCAATATATTGTTATTTCCATCAGAAGAAAATGATACCCCATTTAGAGATCAAAATGTTTACTTCTAATTTTGGAGTTAGGTAGAATTCTCCGTAGAATGGAAAATGACAAAAAGCAATTTATCAGTAGACACATAAAGTAAACCTATTTCTTTCAAGCATGGACTCCTGTGTTTATTTATAAAAAATGAGAGTACAGTAAAAATAATATTTTCAACACTACAAATGAGGGTTATTACCTCAATTTCTAAAGAAATGCCTCCCTCAATGCTTTCTTCAAACATTCAAATCCCAGCTTAATAAAAACAAATGGCATTCTTCATTTCTTCAAAATTGCACATTCGATATCATAAGCTTTGCTTTTTTTTAGCAAGACACTAACACTTTCAAATTTAGTAATTAAGTATTCATAAGCCTGAGTTTAGGCGGTAGTGTTCTGGGGGTGATGGCTGACTCTGATAAATATATTTCTCACTTTCAAATTAATGAATTTAAATACATAAAAATAAAAAAATAAGAAGATAAGTTAAAATAATACAAAATCCCTAAAAGAGGCCTGTGGTAGTTCATAACAAGACTAAATAAATGATAAATGTCTGTAGTATCATTGGAGAATTTTAACATTTCTATTACCCCGTAATTCTATCCACTTCTGAATTAGAAAAGCAGTAACAGTCAAAACTTAGAGAATTTTACATTCTCAAGCTAAACATGTACATTTTCGTGTCCAACAAATTAAACTGGCCACTTACTGTATGAAGTTATTGAAAAATATGGGCAAGTGCTTTTACTTTCTAACTCTGATTTCCAATAAAATGGGAAAATATTTCATAAGACAAATATTCCTTCAAGTAAAATATGCTAGCAAGTAAGATGTGGCAAATTAGAATCTATCCAATAAAATTTAGTCAACAAGCATCAACCACGAAGGTTTTCTATTCCTACAGTAAGCCCAAGCATTAATAAAACAAAGAATATTTTAAATCATAAATTTCTAGAAATTCTACATGATTAAATAACAATTGGTCTAGAATCATAACTAATTTAATACGACTAACAAAAAAGGGAAGATTTTAAATTACAATTTATGAAGGTATGTAGATAAACTTTACTCGGGTTTGTGTATTTCCTTTCCAGTTAGACATCTAGATAAAATTTTCAGGGTTGAAAGTCTTGAACAATAGTAGAAAAAAATTTTTTTTTTATTTCTACAATGATGTTTATTAACATCAATTTTTTTACTGCCCTCTAGTGGCAAAGAGTCAAGTCACTGTATGAAGATCAAAGCTTATGATTAGGAAGACACATGACAGGGGCTATAAAAAGATCTTGAAAAGCAGAACAGTAAAATTTTACACCATATGTCATACTTCTTTTCTGGAGATTAAATATTAAACAAAAGAAAACTCTATATATGAAAGTCAAATTCTATTTGCTGAAAAAAATTAAAAGAACTACACGAGCAGCATGAATAAAGTCACAACAGCAACCATTAAATAGAGTCAGTCGAAAAATGAAAAAAAAATCAGTCATTTTTTTCTATATGACATTAGAAAATACTTGGCTAATTATTTAATTTTACTGGACTGGCTATCTTTAGACCTTAGAGGTGAATTTACAAAAGTTACTTTAAATGTTCTCTAAAATGTAAATTCTAAAAGTGTGAAGTAAATTCCACAGAACAAGGTAAACTAAATTAATATTCAGATCTGTGCATGAAAGACATTTTACAAAGGCGGTTTTAGGCAACAGTTATACCATGTATAAAACTGACAATTGGCAGGATATGAAAGTATATATAATTTTAAACTAAATTAACTTTTGTTTTTTACCAAATTAGCCCTCTCCAAATATTTTCCAGAGCATCTGCACAATTTTATTATTTTGCTTTATTTTTCAATATTCATTTTCCATAATCAGAAATAATGGTATTTTTAGGACACAAAACACTTAGGATGATTAAAATAGCTATTGAAAAATAAAGTATTAGATGAACTGTGATCTTCTGTGTCTCAGATATAAAATCTGCCAAATAGCTTTCCTGTATCAAAAAAAGCGTGATCTTGGAAGTGTATGTAGTTCATTCACATGACTTGTCTTAGAGGAACATTGTAGAATGCAGGAGAGAAATAACCCCCAAAAAAGAAAAAAACCTCTAAACGTTGACAGAAGAGCTACCACAGGACGGATCCCAGAGGCAGGAAGGACAGGCCCGGTGCATGTCCCCCCCTTCTCAGTTTTTCACCCTTAGGAGCCCCATGATCATGGGAAACAAAATTGTGTGCTTGATGATTTTTGTTTATTTGTTTTTACACAATGTCAACAGTGCCTACAAACCACAGCCACCAGGCCCTTCTTTCTAGGGATTTCAATAAATGTTTAAGTCTTGTTATGTGAAAATGTGGAAGAAAAGTGTCTTCACACTTTCTTCTTGGCCCAAACATGAAAACCATCAGGAGGGTCACGAGGCTCTTTCTACATGGGAGGTGGCACAATCTTTAACAGCCATTGAGTCATTTCAAAGGTTCAAGTGTAAAGTGCTTCAAGAGTTTCATCAAATGGAAAATTCTGAATGAAAAAGACCATTTTAAAAGCACTGCCTTGAGCAATGCTAGCAATAATATACAGCAGACGAGGACATGAATAAAAAAAAAATTTAAAGAATATTAACCATGGCACAATCCTTGAAATTAATATTTAAAGTAAAAAATATCTCACAGAAATATCTGTCTCATTCCCATCCCGCTAGAGATAGCGGCCGTCCTCTGGTGTGGAGAACCTTCTGAACAGTTCTACACAGACGCATTACAACTGAGTTCCAATGTATGTTCAGAAACGGAGCAAGACTGCTTTCAAAAACCAGATTATTTTTCGGATGTAAGTTTTCTAAGAAGTTGGCCAGAATTAAGAAATTAGGATAATACACCTCAATAGTAACTAATTTAATTACAATTAGTCTTTGAGAAGAAAGAGTAGAAATCAGTTACCAGTTGAACTGAACAGCAAAGAGGAAATAACGACAGGAAATGAGCAATGAGTAGCTGAAAGACCAGAGATGCATCAAGGACAATTTTGCTCTCTCTTCACATAAATTTTGGCAAAATAATTTAATTTCAACCTTACGTTCACTTTCTAAGATTTGGCATATGTCACATCTAAAAAGGCTTTAAGAGTAATGAAGAAAAATGAGTGCTCAAACTATCATGTAAATGGTTTCACTGAGCTAACAGTCACTATATCTCATAATCAGAAACATAAAAAAATATATATAAACATAATAAATGTTACTAATATCTTCGCCACCAAATCTTACGCTAATTAAACGCATAAGCTGCTAAATGTGATGTTTGAAGAAATGTGGCTTTAGAAATGGCGTCCATCTGAAACAGCTTAAGCTTTCAGAAGGAGACATTAGTAACCTTTCTGACGATTTGAGCAGCTGCCTGAGCCACTGTCAGTAATGACCTACTGGGAGTCAACTGGAAAGCTGGTACTCTTCAGCTTCTCCTATCAGCGATATGCTCTTGTAACATTTAAAACATCTGATCTTCCAGACTACACACTCTGTCCTGGGAAGTGTGGTTCAGCTTCACTGTCAGACCCGAAAGTTCACTTCTGCAGTTGATACGGGGTTACTTAAGGAAGGGAGTACATTGGGAGCATTAAATCAGCACAATAAAAACCTAAGAAATTAAACACGCACACGCACAGGTGCACATAATTTCAAAACTTAAAAAATACAATGGGCTGCTGAGATTTTCTGCTTTTACCACCACCCTTTGCCTTAAAAATTAACATTTTCTAATTCTTGAAAAAAATTTCATGTTACATTCTCCCGACATCAAGGACATCCACAAGCCAGTCTTAAAAACTTTATTTCTTCATCAGTTTCTTCTCCTTGCCAAGCCCAACCAGTTCAACTTAAAACCATACACAAGAAACCACTGGCACGTCATCTCTTTTTACTGACAGGGGACTGAAAAAAGAAACCTGTTTTCTCAATCTGAAAATGGGGGGAAAATAAAGGTTTGGTAAAGACTAAAGTGGCTTTACATAAATGTAGTCATTTTAAACACCCACTAAAAATCCCTGTGCAGTTTCAGCTATTAGATGAGATTTCACTTAATCAAGTGTAGGTCATTTTGGAATGAGTCAAGTAATACCACCAAGGACCTGGCTGGGAATGGTAAATGCCATTTTTAGAAAGCAAAGCGGTTCCACCTAGGGCTTCCTCCCAGAATCCAGTCCAAGTAATTTACATGAAATAGTACCATGCCATGTATTCCACTGATGCTGGAATATATTTAAATGTACAGGAACACGGAGCACAAATTGTGAATAGGACAGTACCTACAAAACTTGAATTCTCTTTTGGAATTCAATTATCATAGTCACATGAGGGATACTGAATTATTATTTATCTAATAAAGACAGAGATGGACATATCTGAGTGATTGTTCAATAGAGACAGATATTTAAGCCATCTGTGACTACAGAAAGGTAAAACGTCTGATGAATTAGTCAGTGAAGATAAAACCCTGGAGTGTGGGCTTGCTACTACTTGTCATTTACGTAAGTTCAATTTATGAAGAGAATAAAGAAGTATGCATATGGATGTACGAAGAGATGTTAGGGTTTCTAATGATATAAGCCACTAAAGTATCAATCTTGTAAGAACTGCAAAATACTTCCTGCATTTCCTCCGGTGCTATGGCATTTCAGTCTAATGTTAAACATATAAAAACATATCCTCTACCATAAATGTGATTTGTTCTCTGAAGCTTCTGCCTAGTAATTTTACAGAATACTTAAACTTTCATAAGAGTGGAGCCAAAAAAGGGACCAGTCTTAAATACGTAATATACATAAGTGGTAGACATACCTATTCTCCATCCTTTGTCCAGGACTCTGAATTTACTTACATTGAAAAATCACTGATATATTTTTAAAAGAATAGAATTTTCCAGTAACTGACTTTCAAATAAGATGGTAATTGAAGAGGTGCCTGGGTGGCTCAGTGGGTTAACTGCCTGCCTTCAGCTCAGATCCTGAGATCAAGTCCCACATCGGGCTCCCTGCTTCTCCTTCTCAGAATGACAACTGAAATGGCTAACGGATATAAAGCCAGGAGATAACCCAGCACTGAAGGAGCCCATCACATTACAAAACCTGTGTGGGTATCTCAGCTAGTTCTGCGATAGCTGTGACCACTTAGAAGGAAGATTCTTCTAATGAATTTGCACTGCCCATCCTGAGAAACCTCTGCTGAGTCAGAGAGCTCGTAGAGGGGAAATCCTGATGAAATGTGGCTCACGTCACCTCCAATGAAGGGGAGGTGTGTAGATGGGGGCAGGTCTAAGAGAAATGGAACAACATGACTTGCAACCCATTCTCCTCGTGAGGACCAAAACAGTACAAAGCAGCAGCTACGATGGGAAGGTTAAATGTAAAGCTATAGGCACACATAAACCAGGAAAGCTGAATCAAAAAGAAAGCAGGGGATACAGTATTAATATCAGATAAGGTAATAATCTCTGATACAAAAAAGCATTAATTTGGATTAAAAGGATCTATTAAGGCTGCAATCTACAATGAAGACAGAGTAGGCATGAACTCTGTAGCAAATAAAGCAGAAAGTAAGAAACTCATTAAAAAATGAACAGAAACAAAACTATAGTGGAAGACTTCAAAAATTTAACAGGTCTTTTAAATACATGAAAAAGCCAACAGACTTTAGAAGAATACTGGGGATTTCAATCAGTGATTTTCAATCAGGGATAGTCCCTCTTGCCTGAGAATGTGGGAAAGGTGGTGTGGGAAGGAGAGGTGTTTGGGTCACCACAAAATCTGTTTGGTGTCTATGGACAAGAGGTACAAACACTAGGTATCTTAAAACACAAGGGGCAGGTCCTCAAAAAGAAGACCTGCCTCATCCACAATGCTAAACAGTACCCCAGTGGAATCACACTCAGTCATCTAAATAATTAATAAATTTGAATTTGCCTTAGTAGATACAGAGCAAATGTTGATATCTACAAATAAAGAATATGCTTTTTAAGAAATATAGTCATTCATGGGGCACCTGGGTGGCTCAGTCAGTTAAACATCTGACTCTTGATGTTGGCTCAGGTCATGACCTCAGGATCGTGAGACCAAGCCCTGCATCAGGCTCCACTCTGGGTGTGGAGCCTGCTTAAGATTCTCTCTCTCCCGCTCCCTCTGCCCCTTTCTCCTTTTCCAAAAACAAAACAAAACAAAACAAAACAATCATTCGTAGAAACATATATTAGATAAAAGGTCTTCAAGTTGTGGTATCTGTAATTCTGGGAGTAAGAAAAGCCATTCTGAGAGTTGTGCATGCCTGAATAGCTTTAAAGGAATCAATTTCAGGCCTTGATACTGATTTGCCTGAAAAGGTAGCTGCAGAAGAAATTTTCATTTCTTACCTATACTCAAAAAAAGAAAAGACAACTATCCAAAACCTTACCATGGGGCAATGCCCCAATAAATACTATAGAGCAGCAAACTGAAGAGCAAAGAACAATTAAAGTGTACCCCAATAAAACAAAGTATTACAAACACTTTTAACGTCCCATCTCAATAGGAGATACATTTCCAATAGAATTTTATTTTTATGGTCATTTTTTAAATCAAATATGCATATTTGTTTTTGGATCAAGTGTGTACTGATTATATTAAAAACTAAAAGCAGAAATTTGGTTTCTAGCTCTTAGAAACTTGTGGTTCTAGAAAATAATTTTAACTCCAATTTTTCTTTACATATATGGCTGCAAATAAAGAACTTTCAAGAATAAATAACATTACTTTTAAATAAAAGTAAATTGCATTAAAATAAAATATTCTTGGGAAAGTAGAATGAAAATATGTCTCGAAGAGAACATAAAATATTTAAAGTAACAAATTGTCAGTTTCTTAATTTATAAATAAATGATAGCATAAAATTGTTAGGACATTTATCATTTATTAATAGTAATGCACATTTAAAATTGTGATGTAAGTAGTTTTATTCAAAATATCAATATTTGTCACACATGGAAATTACTCCTTTGCAACTGTTATTACTTGTGATAAAAAACATTAGATTTTAGCTAAAAAATGTGTAAGGGGATATTTAGTTTTTCAAAATTCTTGTAGTGAAAATGTAAGCCAAAAGTTTGAAGACCACTGTAAAAAATGCAAAGAAAATCTGAATTGATCTTTTAAAAGCTAACATTCTCCATCACATTATCTGATTCAATTGCCTAGAAAAAACCTAGAAAAATAAATCTGCAGTTGCAAAATGTACACAGAATAATGATTTAAAAAAGAACACCTACACATGGAATAGGGACAAAGCTGTACTCGCCAGCATATTAATAGCCATAATTATGTTCAAGGAAAACAAGCAAAGGTGAATCAATTAGATTGAGCAGAGGTTACTAATTAGAAAAGAGAGAAAAGAAAAACAATTATAAATTATGGGAGGTAAGATTTGAAAAAAATATGTAACAGAGACCTACTTCTAGTCTAATCAGGAAAAAAACCCCTGAAAACAGAAATATAAAAACCTTAGGATAAGAAAAAGGCAGTTACAATTATATTTAGGCAGAATAATATAAAAAGCTCAAGGTTCTAGAAAGAATGGAGGTCTTAGCCTCTACTCTATAATTTATGTGCAAGACAAAAAAATCCCTCGAAATTTCTAAAATTAAGGAATTCACTGAAGGAAACCAGCCCCCCACCCTAACCTGGGTATCTTTAGTAATTAAACTACTCTAAACTTTTCAGGCAAGTTTAATTGGAAATAATGATAGAGAGGAAGAGTCCTGACAGCTGTATTCCAATAAAATGAAATTTAACCATCTTAATGATGTATGGTTGTAATAATGATTTAATGAAGTTTTAAAATAAAAGTGGACTTGTGAATATAATTTTTAGAAACTGGGGGAATAAGGGGTGCCTGTGTAATTCAGTCAGTTAAGCATCTGCTTTCAGCTCAGGTCATGATCTCTGGGTCCTGGGATGGAGCCCCACATCGGGCTCCCTGCTCAGAGGGGAGTCTGCTTCTCCCTCTGCCTCTGCTGCTCTGCACAGACTAAGATGCACTGTGCTATCATTAGGAATACTGCTTAAATTATCTACTCATCTATGATTATCTCAATTTCATTTTTATTTCTTCAGTACTTATTTTTATGAGTAATCTACTTAATTTATAATAATAGACATATAAAAGTAATAATAGATTTATTTTTATACATATGAGAAAGCTCATCCAACAGACACTATGCAGTGGCATATTTGCTCTCCTAACAGTGGAAGGCCACTTTAAAATGCTTTTACATAGTCTGAATGTTCTTGCATTGTCCCCATTATAGTCAAGATTTTATTATACTGAGGATAATTAAGTATGTTTTAGATTATCTTTATTGTCCTCCCCCTGGCTGTCCACCTTTTGGTCATTTTCACTGCTCATTAAAATTTCCACAAGAAAATGGTCAGTGAAAGAAACCCAAATAAAATTCAAGGCTAGTATAATTTTCTTCTTATTGATAGATCTGGCAAATTCTGTTACTAGAGGATTTCTGCACAAGAAGAACAATACCCATCGTCATTTACATGGCTCAAAATATGGCCCCAAGTCTAATTTACTTAAAACACTGTAATTGTCTTATTCAAATGGAAAAGTTTCAGGGCTTTGCAACCAAATGTGCTGCAACTTACCTGGGGGTCAAGGGGAGTTTGGCTTTGAGGGTAGTTGTCTAAGGACACGCAAGCTTCAAAAAATCTCAGAACTGACCCACTCTCATGGTGAAGAGTTTTGAGAGCCCCCTGCAGGATGGATATACACCAGAGGAAATCTCTAATGTCAAACTCTCACCTGGTGTTTGCAGAAGCTCTAAAGTATGGTAGTGTTACCAATGTATTTTATTTTCACTTCTGGCAAAGATTAGCCAAGGATCCTTTCAATGTCCTAGGACCCTTTCACCTCTTTGCAGTCATTAAGGTTTGCTGTTCCCTTTCCTTTCCCCACACTGAAATGATCTATATACATCTTCTAGATGGTGTACTATAGGAAGCGGCAAGTAAGGTTCAAGTCCAAATATTTAACCAAAGGAACTGTGTTCCTGGCCTTCAGGACTGAGAATGAATATTATAGAATAGTTCTTCTTCTTCTTCTTCTTTTTTTTTTTTAAGAATTGGTCATCTTATGTTATACTCTGGGTTAAACAAGATTTTGCAGGTTATCCTGTGAAACCTACAGTATTTTGAGGAAATCGTTTTTGAGTTCCAGGCACAGTTTTAAAATAGAGATTTAAATAAATTAGGGGTTGCCTTCATCTGTTTGGTCTAAATATGGTTCGATTATCAAATTTATAACATAGCATTAATATATTATTCCTACTAGTTAATAAATAAGTCACTTAGGACAATATAGCCAGATAAATGACATTAGGGGCCCAGCATGAAACTAGTTCCAACAGTATATAAGAAACTTCCATACTTTTTAATGATGACCTTACCCAAGGGATAAGTTAGTATTCACAGCCGTTTGAGATTCATTCCAACTCTATGATTCTATTACTCATTTCTAAAAATGGCCCGGTCCCAGCTGGATATTTTGTAATTAAAAAATTCAAATTTATAGGAACTCTTCCAAATGTCCGGGGATATCTGACACAACAGAAGAAAAAAAAACATTATTAAAATCACTCCTTTATATTTAATATAAAGCAGGATTTTACATATATATTACACAGACAGAAAGATAGCTATTTTATTTTTTCTAAGGCCGATGCTATTACTTTAACAAAATACTGGTCCAAGGGTAAGAATACTAGGTAAGAATCCAGAACTGGTTTCTGGGTCTCTTTCCACCAATATCTACAGATATCCACAGTCAAATTTCTTAAATTCTCTGGGTCTTGATTTTCTCATGATCTTGGTAAGTCCTTCACTATCTAGCGTTACATAATTCTTTTGAACTGTAACACATGAAATATGAATTAGGTGAATCGAAAATGTGGCAGTTAAGGTTTTAATTCTATTTTACTACTGTAAAATTATGAAATTGGGGCATATGGTAGCAGAGCTTAATACTAAACAAAACAGAGATAAAAATCTCAGCTTGTTTCTTTATTCTAGTTTGAAGAATTCATTTATGCAGAAACTCAGATGCTTATCCATATTCAAGAATGAAAATTATTAGAAACAATGTTTCCATCAGATATTTGTACAAATAAACACAAACTTTAAAAAAAAATCACTTGCTGACTCTTCTGGCTAACTGTATAAAAGAAATACTAAAATAATCTCATCATCTTTGATTTATGGATCTTCTCTTTAAATCACTTATTTTAAATATCCAGATTACTTTTTTCCCCAAAGTAATTGTCCAGTAGCTTAAAACATAGATAAATTAGTAACTATTATTACTGGAAACAAAGAAGAGATAATGTTAATACTAATGCTAATTATAACACACACACACACACACACACACACACACACACACGAGATTTTGTTTTCAATTCACTTAAACGCTCCTGGGAAATAATTAAAGAATTTGTTGCTACAAAGCCTAATAGAGGACTGAAGGGGGATCTAATAAAATTAATACATCAAACTGGGTTATTTATTCCTAAACAAACCAACATAACTGAAAAAGATCATAAAAAAAAAAAGGAATGCGTTATTTTCATTATCAGGAAAATTTCCATGTAGGTACAGGGAAAGAACATAGTTGTAGTTTACGATAATGTACACCTGAAAAGAGGGGTGTTACGTGTCAGTTTAAAGTACAATAAAAGAATTTCAGAGCTGAAAGAATCTCTGAGATCTTCTATTCCAAACCAGTCCTTTTTTAAAGGTCTTTTGAGTTGTTATTTAAGATTTTGTTATCCAGCCCAAGTTAGGCAGTGGACAGTGGGGCACAGACTAGAACTCACGTCTCTGATATCCGGTGAGGTACACCTTGTCCTTATGCTCCATGGCCCATGGGAAGAGAGATCAGACCACTGTCAAATACACTGGGGATTTTAATACTATAAGGAAAACAAGTTAACAAAGTAATTTGGTTCTGAACAAAGTGTGAGAAATTAGGTATTTAATGAAATAAATGACAGTGAAACATTTTTATGCCTTTTATTTGTTGCCTCTGAGCTCCAAAACATTTTAAACTGGCAAACATTTTTTTTAATCTATGTAATGACTTGATAATATTATTAGGAATTTAAGTTTTATAAGTCAGATCATCACTCCTTCCTCTTTCTCCCGTGTGACCTGAGGAACTCATGAGGTGAGTCCTGGGTCTCCCTGACTTCCTTAAACAGCAGCGTACCTCAAGTTCATTTCAAGGAAGATGGTGTCAATTCCTACAACAGAGGAGGTAAACTGAGCAACAGAGTGAGGAAGGCGTACCCAACCCAAATCTTCCCAGGCCAGTCATTTTTGGAATATCCTCCATAGAAAAATATTCTGCAATAAGATTCAGATACACTTTCATATGGTAAAATATATGTTAGAAAAGCTGTCAAATATTTGTTTAAAATGCATATTGTTTTATAAAAATCAACTGCGATTGTAAATGCCATGTAGACAAGAAAGACAGGGAAAGGTGTGTAATTTACCCATGGCTCTCCCCCAACCAGCCTCTGGGCTCACGGTAAGTTGTGGGCAAGTCACACCTAGGGAAAACATGTATGTACTTCAGAAATGTGGAAATGTAGTAAAAATATCCCGCCAGTTGAAGAGAAAGCTGAGTGATTATCCAACAAGGTAAGTAGATATGCTTTCATGTCTAAATGAGAAATCTCAGTAGGTGAACCCCATTGACAAACACAGCAAAATATCTGACTGGTAGAGAAGTTCCTGATTCAGAACCCCTTCCCATTCTCCACCCCTCACCTCCCCAAAGGGGCAGAGACCACTCCAACACTCTAAGATTGGGTATTTACAGGGAGTGAGTTCACAGAGAAGGGTTTAAGCCATATTCCATAGTGTTCTATTTTATCTCTATCTCTATCTCTATATCCTCCTGCTGGCGGGGCTGACCTGCCCCGGAATTACAAGCCAGGTATATACAGTGTGAGCACCAAGGCTCTTCCCTCACCTGCAGCCTCCCTACGCCACTGCCCTGAAAGGGTCTCTCCCATCTAATTAACCAACAGCCGCTCCCAAGAAAGGATCTCATCCATCACTCCTTGGGAATATAACACTTTAGACTTCAGTGTATCATTTATTGTCTTGAAAGATGATGATAAACCTCTTGAAATTCCTGACCTAGATATCCATTTTCACAGAGAACTATTTCAAGCGTTTATTAAAATATGGTTGCTATTTTAAAACAATTTCCTGGTATGTATGGATATTTCCATGTTGCAACTTAAATGGAAAGCCAAGGGTAATTTTTTTGAATAAATTACAAATAAGCTTTGCTGATAATCATAAAGTTCATTTATTATACCACTTATTTTTTTCATTAAAAAATAGTTTATAAGTTTCAAACATAGAGGGAAATTGGGAGGCACAAGACCATACCCACATAATGTTCATTACAACTAATAACCACACCATACACTATAAAGCTAAATTTACAACTAGAAAGTTTATATGTTCTGAGTGCTGTATCTATAGTATGACAGTCTCAATAGTTTTTTGTTTCTTCTTAGATTTTCAAATTCTGACAATACACAAGAAGCATAGAAACTAAATTTTCATTTCCTCTATGACTGAACAGCAAGCACTCAATATTCTATGGCTCTCTTATTATAGTTTCCCATAATGTGAAACTCGGGAGAAAAGAGGCAAATGTCAGTTTTGGCAGATAAAATATCTTCTTTTTTTTTTTTTTTTTTAAGATTTTATTTATTTATTTTGAGAGGGGATGATGGGCAGCGAGAGGGAATCTCGAGCAGATTCCACACTGAGCACGAGCCCGATGCAGGACTCAATCTCACCCCCTGAGATCATGAGCTGAGTCGAAATCAAGAGTCAGATGCTTAACCGACTGAGCCACGCAGGTGCCCAGCAGATAAAATATCTTTAAAAAGAGTCAGAGCACGAAGGTATGAAGGCACAATTGTAACTTATCTAAACCCACCAAGAAATGAGAAAGCAAAAAACTGAGGCCAGCAAAGAAAACCATTTTTTCCCTGCTTCTCCCATGCTACTTTCTATCCCTCTGTAGTAGGTTGAATAGTAGGCTGAAAACACACATCCACCCAGAACCTCAGCATGCGATCTTAGTTGGAAATTAGGCCTCTGCGGGTATAGACAGGTAAGACGAAGGCTTACTGTGCTGGGGTGGGCCCTAAGTCCACCAAGGACTGGTGTCGCGGTTACATGAATACATAACAAGGTGAGGAGAGGACATAAGCAGACAGAGGTAAGACGACCATGTGAAGACAGACGCGGACACCGGCGTGATTCAGCCACTAGCCAAACAACGCCTGGGCCACTGGAAGCTGGAAGAGCAAGGAAGGCTCTCCCCTCAAGCCTTCAGGCCAACCACGGCCTGCTGGCACTGTGACTGTTGGACTTCTAGCCTCCAGGACTATGAGAGAATACATTTCTATTGTTTTAAGCCACCTGGTTTATAATCATTTGTTAAAGTAGCCCCGGGGCACCATACATCCTCGAAGCCTAAAAACCCAACCAATGAAGCATTACATCTTTCTTGGGCCAGTACAGGGCCTTGTTTTTTGTTTTCGTCTATTTCGTGATTTACACTAAAATGTGAACTTAGCCATCAGCCTAACAGTCTAGCACTATCACTCAAAATGGTATTATGTTTTGGTTTCGACCTTCAGTAATGATTTAGTTTTGTCTATGTTTCGTAAAGTTCAATATAGAAATGAGATCTGGATCTCCCTCTGGCCTATAAGAAATAGAAGAGAACATTCTCAGTAAAAATTTAAAAACAAAACCATTTTATTTCTATAAGAAACTGGTCAATACGTATTAACAATATGTACTATAAGCACTATAGGGTTATAAGAACTATTATTTACTTTTTTACTATACAGTGTACTTGTGAGTGAATTTCTTCTATCTTATATTAAGCACTGATGCCAAACACATAGTAGGTACCCCATAAGTATTTCTTAAATTAGAGTGACTACTCTAGCAGTGTACTACTGTTATAAATACCTGGGGACAGTGATTTCCAATTTCCTAACACGTTCATAAGGCATTTATTTGCCCCCAAAACATTTCAGTGTTTTATTTTACTAGTTTGTATAAAACCACCTCAAACATTTGTTTTACTATAAGCAACCTCTTTCCTAAGAAAGACTTAACTATTAGAAAATAACTTTAATGGGTTATGTAGATATTTTACTCAACTCTCCTAAGAGTTTTTAATCAATATGGCTTTCCCCCTGCCCCACCCTCTAAAAAATGTCAATAGCATTACAAAGAAATTCTGTCTCTAGAACATGCTAAGGGATGTTCAGAGACTGAAAACCAGGTAAATTCAGGGAGAAAGTATCAAAAGAATACACACACTTATGATATGGAGTACTGGGGGGGGCAGGGAGGAATATATTCAAAAAGCTTCGAATCAACAAACAAAAAATACAAATATATTAATCTTACCTATATACAAAATGACATTAAATGATTATAAAGTAGTAAGATTATTAAGTAAAAACAGAATCTTGGTTCTCTCACAGAATCCATCCGAAACGTATTATTTCTTTGAAATCATCTTTCTATAGCATGAAAAGCTTAAAGGCTTTTATTCTGTAATTTTATAACTTTTGAAATTCTAAATCAGTATCACGTAGAAATACACACTATTGCCATGTTCAGCATAAGCCTGGTTCATATTTTAGTACTTTTAACTCATTTTGAGATTAAATTTATTGTAAAATTTTCTTTAAAATTTTTAAATCTGGCAAGTGTAATGATATCAGGACTCCTCTGAATCACAGATGAATATTTTATATTTTATGAAACTCATTATTTCATGAGTACAGTATTTCTGGCTTTTATCCTTTCAACTGTGAGGAAAACATCTCTAAATCTAAAGGTTAATGATTTGCTGACAATTATAAATGTTTATAAAAGAGTGGCAATTTCTTGGTCTATTTAAGAACATTCATTCCTTAATATTTTATTAATCACAGTAAGAGCCTCTGTTACATTTAATGAATAGCACTTTTTTCAGGAAAAGGCTTACACAAATAAGAGATACTTGGGCTAACGTACTCCACCAATTGCACTATTCAACTAAAGTACAGCAATATGCCGGCAATGGATGCAATGACTAATACTCTGAGTAAAGTTCAGACAATAGGGGGTCACCTCGCAGTTTCTGAAAAGGCTTCATATAATAATGTCCTTTATGTGACGTCTTATTTTAAGGTGGTCTCACAGCATCAGACAGACTAACACAGTGAATTTCTTTCCTTTTGCTTTAAAGAGACAAAATGATAAACCTGTTTTTTTTTTAAATTCACAATTGCTTTCCTATAGAGCTAGAAACCCTTAAAAATTTCACTTCACTGTTTTTTTCCAGTTGGTACAAAAATATCAAGTAAATGTAAGTGGCCCTTTTCTAGCCTGACAAAAGTAATTTTAACTGCGTGTTTGTCACTTCTCAAGAAAGTGGACTAAAAGACAGACGTGAAGGTTAAGCAGTCAGTCAACAAGCTTCTCTGCTCAGACAAAGGTGTTCTGAGTACATGTGTTCTGGGAGAGGAGGCCTGCTGTAAAGTAAAACAGCAAACAAACAAAACCCCAAACAGAAGACATAGTCTCTGACCTTGAGTTTGCCATCCAAAGAAAGCAATAGAATAAAGAGCTTAACCAATTATATCAGGACATGAAGGCAACCGATTAAGAGCCCGGGGAGGCTGTAGTGAGTACATAAGACATGAGTAGTCTGCAATCATCTGTTGGAAAGAATGGTTGAGAACTTATGAGTTGACAAGGAAGAAAGGAGAAGCTACGGGGAGGAAACGACCTGTATGACAGCTTAGCATGTCATACTCAAAAGAACACCAAACGTGGCATCAGCCGCAATTTTTAGTCCTGGATCTCACTATCAGCCGTGTCAACTCAATAAAGTCACTTAATCTTTTTGCATCTTCATGTCCTCATTCATTCAATTCAATAAGGATTCACTCAGCACCGAGTGCTACCAAGTGCCAGGCAGAGTTCTAGGCTCTGAGGATATCAAATTTAACAGAAGTTCCTGCCTTTGTGCAACTTACATTGATAAACAGTTAAATTGAAGGAATTTAAGAGAAAGCCATGAATTGAAAACGCTGCTAGGAATAATCCATAGCTGGTTTCTCTCTTTCAGCTATCTTCTTTTTGCCATTCAACGACAAGAGAGATCTTCCCGCAAATATGTTCTGTTCTATCACTGTGTTCTGTGTCAAATCCCCAGGGGACCCCAGATGAACACCTGAATCCTTTTATCTGAGATTCAAGGTCTTCCATGTCCTGGCTTCCACCGATTTTTTTTAGCCTTCTCTCCCAAAATTCTCTTTCATGAACTTCAGGCTTCCAAGTAGATTATCTGGTATTTTTTCAAATATACTTCCCACATTCCAACTTCTGCAACTTTGCCCATGTGCCTCCCTCTGCCTAGAAGGCCTCCTCTCTGTCACTTTCCATAATCCTACCCCTTCGTCCATCGGGCTTGATATTTTCTTTTTTTTTTTTTAAGATTTTATTTATTTATTTATTCGACAGAGACAGAGACAGCCAGCGAGAGAGGGAACACAAGCAGGGGGAGTGGGAGAGGAAGAAGCAGGCTCATAGCGGAGGAGCCTGATGTGGGGCTCGATCCCATAACGCTGGGATCACGCCCTGAGCCGAAGGCAGACGCTTAACGACTGCGCCACCCAGGCGCCCCCGGGCTTGATATTTTCTTGATACGACACTATGAGTATGGTGCTACTTTCTGAATAGGAGAGACAGAAGAGAGAGAAGATCCCCGAGAAAGATAATTTGTCTTTTGGGATTGAGGAGGAAAGTTAAAGGCAGGGAAGCTAATGAGGAAGGTATTATAAAACATGACTGTGATTGCATTATAATAGGTAAACCCAAAAAAAACTTCTGGTTTGTAGCATCACTACGTTATGACTGATGACTGAATATACATAAATAAACGGAAAGAAGCTAGTCTAAATGGACGAGGAATTACATGATTATGAATAGGACGATAAAGAGCATAGTAGTAGGCTTTCAATAAATGCTGATGAAATCCACTTTTTTAAAATTTATGAAGTAATTTTCTTTAATAAATCAATAAATTCCTAAAATACATGACAGTTAAATATTATATATTGATTTCTGATTTTACAGAGAAAAACACTGCTATACAGTAATCGTGACAAAGTACCAGCGACTTAACACTCAGTAATTACTGGGTTAAAAATCTCATTCTATAGAGAAATCGGGTTCACCACTAACCATTTCACTAACAATTTCCCTGCATTTAAGGGAAGGAGGAGTTGTGTAATAAACAGCACATACAGAATCCGTCATAAAAGGTTGTTAACTTCAGATCTCTTGCTTTGTTTGAAAGAAATCAAATGTTACAGAGAGAGCGAAACACCACTGCCTCTGCTCCCAACTCCCTCCCCCTTCCCTTCGTCCGCCCTTCCACAGACCTCTGCTCCGTGTGACTGCTCTTTATCCTTTCCAAGCCCACAGCTTCAGTATTTTCCTGTGGTTTTCACTCGCCACCTCAAATATGTTAGCCTATAGGAAAAGCAGGCCTACTTTCGTGGCTGACGTCTATCAGGGACTCAGACATTGACGTTTGATTGGATTATGACTGACTAAAAAAAAAAAAAGGTGTAACTGAGGAATTCTCCTAAATAGAACAGATATATCTATCTGTGTGTGTGTGTGTGTGTGTATATGTGTGTGTGTGTGTGTGTGTATGTTTATATGTATGTATATAATTTTGCTCTTGGTGAACTTAAGAAATAGGGAAATCATTTAATGTACTATATCAAATTTACCTTTATTCAATCTTAAGGTCCTCTGTCCTAGGGTCACAATGGTGACCTATTGTCGTGTCAGAGCCTGGAACTACTTATCTCTGCTCCGGTGTTTCTGTTTCCACACCGCAGAGATTAATCAAATCTTCAAGTGGTCTCCTTCCAATGAGGTACCTCATTAGAGTTTAAAGTCTACCCTAGGAACTTAGAGGTAGATATATTGGCATTGCTAATTGACATATTCCTGGAAATGGGGGATCAGAAAAGAATTTTACAAAATATATACAAAGGGATGTTCTTTTAAATGTAAAGATACTATCAGCTGTCTTTCTCCATGAATATACTTTAAAAATCTTTAATATTGAATTCTACCCATGTTCTGCCTCAGCGGAGGGGGGAAGATATTCTATGTTTACAATTCTAATGCCTACCTCTTGAGAAACTGAGGCACTACTGAAATAAACATTATTAATAAGCATTTTAATAAACCAGGTGTTTATACTGATATCTGAGCATGAAAGTAAATAACTTTTTTCGATTTATGAAAGACTTGGCACCTGAATCCCCTATTCGTAACTGGAAGCATAAAAGGAAAGATTGAGCTTAGCTTTCTGTATGAAATGTAATATGCATGAAATTTAAATATACTTTAAAGAAATCAAACATATTATCAGACACTCACAGACCTTAGTAGTTTAAAAAAGTCTCAGAATCATTTAAAATAAACAACTGTACATTAAAATCAACTATAAAGCTTTAGTTTCTGAATTTTGAAATTTAATTGTTCTACCCATTAAGGGCGCCATTTGTGGGCTCAGCCCTTAATCCTGACATGTAAAAAGGGGCTCTAATGTAATGCCACTCAACTCTTAAAAATACCACATTTCACCCAGATGAGTATTATTGCCTTCAAACGGCCATCTCAGGGGTTATCCCCTTTTTTCCTCTTTTGAAAAGGACTCACAGAATACATTTAACTGTAGTAAATACTCTCTCTTCTGAATATAGATCTAATTTTATGAAATACCCAAATGTTGGTCAGTTGACCCTGCGAAGAAAGTAAACAATTCAACTAGTCAAACTGGTATTTGATCAAAATGAGACATGCCTATAATGACAAGAGCTAGTCTTACCTGTGTCTTGCAAATAAACTCACTTTCAAAAGAGTAGTTTCAAAGAAGTTTGGTTAAGATACTAGGAGGGGAACATGGGAAGAGTAACAACCTATTTATAATGAGGACAACCACCTTCGCTTTCAGGATCCCTATTACAACTAAGACCAAATTAGCAAGCATACATGGCCCACAGTACATTAGCCACGTCCCTGGAAGCTGGTGAGCAGGGTACCCTTCCCCCAGAGCTCCTCTGCAGGGGACGCCTTCTCTTCTTATTCCTTAAGCAAGTTGAATTAACAGAAAAAGCCAGTGCAGAGCCCCAAATTCCCTAACCAATGACACCTTCACAAAAAAGGCAAACATATGCACAGAAGAAGCAGGACGTGTACAGAGAAATAAGCTAACCCTGTAGCACAATACGTAAGAACTTACTATATATTTTATCATGCATAATGTTTTACTACCATTTTAAGTGTTTTCCCCAATAATTTTGAATCCACTGAAGAAATTTTACAGAACCTCTACTCGAATCCATAGTTTGAAGCCACTGATCTGGTTTATCTCCTTTCACAAGTACAATTCCGGCTCCGGCACCTTTTCCAAGGTCACACAACCAGATCATAGTTTAAATGCTAATTTGTTTGACTCCTAAGCAGAAGTTCTTAGCTATGAAAACTATGAAAAAAAACGAGACCACCAGTAGATTAGCCTTGGGCACAAAGGAGTAAATACAAATATAATTTATCATTTTGCCAGGTTCAATAAATACCATTTTGATATGTTAATAGCCTTTAACAGTGAAGGCATTAGCCATCAATTAAATAAACAAACCATTAAATAGGGAATAGAAGTGTCAATAAAGGCATAATCTACTAGTTTTCTAATCAATGATGCTAATCATTGCTGGATATTAATCAGGGAGTGGACATTAGCCATAGCACAGATGATCATTTATGATTATGGTTCACTAAAAAAAAAAAATCTAAATAATATTAAAAACACAGTACAATACTAAACACACATTCCCTCAGTAAGTACTTGTTGATAAATGCTTTACCTTGAACAAATGGAAGTATTTGCAACACTCATTGATTACGACATTTACGGAAAGTTGGAAACAGCCATATTTCTCTCCTACAACAGTAAAGAGAACTTACACAGGAAGCAAAGTCAGGACTAAAGTCGAGACAAAACCCAATCTGACTTAAGCTGGAAGCAGAATTCAGTCATGAAGGATGGAACTTTGAAATTAGGACCAACCTGCCTTTGTATTTAAGTAAATGAATAACCTTACACAAATTACTTCATCTCCTTAAGCCTCAATCTTCTCATCTATAAAATAGAGAGTAAGAATATTGACTTGGTAAACCGCCCGCTACATCTTGGGTCTTTTAACATGCCATAACAATAGTTTCTAATGTAAAAAGCAGACTGGAAGTCAGGGACTCTGGGGCCCAGTTACTTCTTAAGGGAGGGACCTGGTGTCCTTCCGTCATTTCCAAGGGAGGCAGGAGCTCACCTCAGGTGTGTGCTTTACCTCTAACCAGCAACTTACTCACCTGTCTACGCCTCGATTTCCCCATCTTTAAAATGGAACATTGAACTCCCTGAGTTGTTCTGAAGATGAGATAAAATAAAAGGTTTAAAAGCATGGAGACTAGCACTTAGTAAACAGCGATAAACGTTGGCTATTACTAGGCTTTGCTTCCCCACTTTATAAAATGTGGAGTCTGGATGAGGGGATCTCGAGCTCCGCTTCAGTTCTGAAAACATCTAACCCTACTCACTTTCACAGAAGTTAGTAAAACTGGTTTTTAAAATTTGGCGGGTCTTTTTGCTCCTACAGTCGATGAAGATGGGGCAAGAGAGCAGAAATAGGACGTTTCTTTTCCAACATTCCCCATCTATTAACCCTCCGGGGCCAAAAACCCTGAAGGTGTACTAGTTCTTCCTTCAATTCATCATTTTAAAGAACACGTCTTCCCCACATTAGTCATTTAGAAGAGTCTCATTAGATATGACGTTTGCCAGTTAAAAAAAAAATTAGAATCACAGATATCTTTATCGATATGTTTAAGTTTCAAATGTATCTATGCATAGCAACGTCAGCATTTTTTTCTTATTCAAATGTAGCCAATGAACCATTGGCTCCTTTTAAAAGTCCTTAATTGTGGAAATTAACATTCTGCTTCACCTAAACACCTAACACCTACGGTACCCTGCTACCCCAAAATCTCACCTGACCATAAATGCAAAGAAATGAAAGTACTAAGCCAAAAAGACTTTTCTGAGAGACCGAAACTAATAAAGCTAATAAAAATAGCTCTGAGAATAGTCTTTGCTCACAAGGTTCCTATTCCTATTTTATGCAAAAATTACAATAACAACAAAATAACCTTGGCTGTTTAATGGCAGGGTAATGAGAAGTGAAAGTAGGCAGCCTGACAGGAGAGAAAAACGGAAAACCCATCTTAAAAATTACACCTGTCCTGGAGCTGCACATGGAATTAACAATTTTTACAAGGACTGTGGTATCTGAAACAGGTCTGGACTCACACAATACCTCATTCAGATCACTGTTTTGCCATTTGAGACCTGTGCAACCTTGAATTAACTTAACCTCTCTGCGTAACAATTTTCCGATCAGTAAAAGGCAGAAAGCCCTTCTAAAAGGAGGTTGTGGGAATTAAATGAAATGATACGGATAAAACGTTGTGCATGGTAAGGGCTCCAAAATGATACATAATGGGAATATTAAGCATTGTTATCCAGTGTCTTAGATTGGGACTACTTATCCCTCAACAGCTCCTGGCTAAATTATTGTACTGGGACATGCAACAATAGAACTGATGTTTGCGATGATGATCTTCCGTTACCGAGAAGTTAAATTATAATTAATATACTTTGTTCTATATGTAGTCGGCAAACCTTTGTTGAATGACTACTGTTTTCTCAGCGTTGCGGTCAGTGCTGGTATGTAAAGATGAACAAGACACAGCTGTGACCTGAAAGAACTCGTCCCCCTAGTGGGGGAGAGAGAACCCTAAACAAATGATGACAGTACGATGTGTTACGTGCGGTACGGAAACATGCACCAGGTGCTCTGGAAGTTTTAGAAGCCAGCTTGGCTGGACGCGGTCAGTTAAGTCTTCAGACGCAAGATGCCACAGAAGTTGGCTCTTGAAAGAGCTGTGACAGGGTAAGAAAGGGCCAAAGTAGCACGGACTAAGGGAAAATGCTGAAGCACGGATGGAGAGGTACGAACCCACAGGAGAAATGGAGGGAGAGGTGGGGTCATGAAAAGAAGTCTGATGAAACACACTAAAGAATCTGGACTTGATCTGAAAAACATAATGAAGACGTGATGCAGAGCTGTGCCATGGTCAGAGCTGCGATTCGGAATGACAGCTACGATGACAGTTTGGAAGCTGGATGAAAGAAGAGACAGAGGCGGGGGAGACCAGTTTAGGGCTAACAAAAGAATCTAAGGACCAGATGAAAAGAGCCTGAATTTCGGCCCTGACAGTGGGAAGAGTCAGCGGGACAGGGGAGTTTGTAATTCCTTTCAAACGTATTTCAATTCAGTATGTTTGTTTTTAAACCAAAAAAGTCCTTAAAGTACTAAATCCCTGGATCCATAAAATCTGACTCTCCTGTCATAACTCTTTTTGGCGATTTTGAGTTCCTTAGATTTAACTGTTACATAATTCATAGCAAGATGATAAGGCGATATCTCTGATAAGGTTTGAAATAGTATTCTAGGTATTTTGATAATGGGCCAATTTTTTTTCTTTCTTACGATAAGATCTGTGCTTCGTTCTGATTGAATAAGAAAAGAGAAGTCAGTAAAAAAGTAAAGCATAAGTTAAACTCCAATCAGTAAGGTCTGACAGCTTTGCCTAGGAAAACAAAAAATCTTGTATGCAGCACTTAACTGCTCTAACTGGGGCTTCCAAAAAGGTTAGATCTTGTGCTGTGTTTAATAAAACTCTTCCTATTATTGAACAATACTTGTTCAAATATTGAAGCAAGAATTTCATTTTAATGGAGTTGATACAAAATACCTCACAAGGGATATATTGACCATAAAGTTCAGAAATACAAACTATAGATCTTTTGGTTCTGTTTTAACTTTTTAAGCAAAGTGATGAGTCTAGACGGCAGCAATAGAACTATTAAAAGTTGAATAACCTTCAAGTAAACGTACATAGGCACTTGTTAAAACAAACATTATTCCCAGTGCTAAAATTGAGGCTGGCAAGCCTCCCCTCTTAATAGCTTAAAAACAGTTTCAAAAGTAGCAGGATAGCAGCTTCTTTGCAGAGAGACTAATCATGATGATTAAAAGATCTTTAAAAGCGAATACAGAATGGTCAGTCAGCCTGATCGCCTTAATTTTTAATGAAGGAATATCTTCAGATATATCAATGTATGAAGCAAACTTGGGAAGGGAAATCTGTCATGCAAAAGAAACTAATTCTAATTAGTTTGTGACTAATGTTTCCCTTCACTCTGATGATCCACAATTGCAGGCAGTAATATTTGAAAACAGAAAAAAGAGGAAATACGATAAAGCAGTATCAAAGAATCTGCCAGTGATAAAACAAGCAGGGTGGCTGTTATAAAGTAGCCACATGGCTTTTTCCACCTCCATCAAGGTCACTTTACTGATGACGGGCTCAATAAGATGATAATGCATTTAACCACTTTCCTTGCTTGCATCTGACTTCGACCTCACAAATCCAAATGGCCTTGTTTAACTACCCTGGCCTTTCAGCATTTCCCTGAACAAAGATAATTAAGGAGATGTACTGCCCCCTACGATCACAGGAATTGAAAGACAAACTTTTAAGAGCACAGCCAGGTGTCTATTCCACTAATGCACAACTTTTAAGCAGGAGGTAAAATGAAATAATGGGTAAATAATTATAAAAGGTTAATAATGTTAAATTTGTTATATACGGTCATTGTTTTCTTTAAAAGAAAAAGCACAAAAAGAGTTCCAGGCTACATTTTACAGGTCTCTAGACAGCAGGTCCTCTCTCTCTCTCTGCCGGAAATAGCTGGAAGATTATGGAGAAAACAGTTGTAAGACTATGGTACTGTGCAGAAACTCACATGAAAAAAATTCATGAAAACTCCCACACGTCATTTTAATTTTAAAAATTTTAGGCTGATATATATGCTTATATATATTTATACAAATAAAAAAACCTGAAGTGCTTTTCCATATTAGTTCTATATTAGTCATTTTGGTACGCTCTCTAATCCATTTTGCCTTGGAAATGTACAAAATAAGATGTTTATGGGAAACAGTATTTAATGTTAAGAGAGGAAAATAACTCTTAGGAGAGAAACTCTTTTTTTTTTTTTAAATACTGTGGTATGTGGTTTCTCAAACCTTACTATTATTTAGATGTGATGTACGCTCAAATATCTGCGTGTACTTTTCAGTTTTCATTCTTCCCTTGTGAAATGAATTTATCGTCAGTAATACGTATGCCATAAACTGTTTCTGGGATACCAAAGAGGTAGTTCTTCTCACCCTACTGTATTAAAAATTAAGAGTAGATATTTCAAAACTTAAATACATAGGACTTGTAATGGAACAGAAAGGTTTGTAACTAAAATCAACATAGAAATTTTAAGACAACTGATTTCTTATATATTAAAATATATACCGTTTCAAATCTGCTAAAAACATACATATTCAAATAACTGGTACACATCAAATTATTATTCTCTATGGGGAAAATTTTTTTTGACATGTCGTAAAACAATACATTCCCAATACCTAAACCACACGGGTTAAAAGGCCTTAGACATTATTGAGTATTACAATAACTTTATATTTAAGACAAACTATTACCAGTCCTATTACTTTCATTTATTCTGTATTATTTATAACTAGAGAAATCTGTAATGCCAAACAGTTGGATAAATGTAAAGAATGTCTAATGTAAAATACCTTATTTGAAGAAAGAATTGTGTTATTTTTGCTTCAAAATATTGACTATTTGAGGATATAGAATCACTTCAATATGATTATAGCCAAAACAGCACTTAGGATTGATAACTTAACATCTATATTTATATGCTTGAGACTCTTTCAAATCAACGTGACACAGCAAAATCTTGCTAAGTAATCTTCATCTAAAACTGTGGGAACCTTAACCCCCTTGCTCTTCTCTCCTCTTCTTCTAACCTGCCCATCCTTCCATTCCTTTCTCTCTGCCTAGAAGTTTCATCACCTTTATTTGTGACTGCCCTTGGATTAGCTAAACACCAGGTCGTTGCAAGATCTAACTCTTTCAACACTCTCACAGTTGTGACTTAGGTTTTTTAGCCAAAACTATGTAGAAGTTCTCGTCTAACCCAGAAGGGTACAGCTTACATGATGGTCAACAAACAAACAAATTATGGCCTGTAATCACTTACTTTTTCACTTGGACATATCACTCGATCTCTTCCATGGTACCAAATTCACAACATCCAAACATCCTTAAGGAAGAGTATCCTGTTTCTCAAGAGTTTGGCACAAAAGCACTCACATCCAGGATA
Organism: Ursus maritimus; assembly: GCF_017311325.1. Lineage (NCBI taxonomy): Eukaryota > Metazoa > Chordata > Mammalia > Carnivora > Ursidae > Ursus > Ursus maritimus. The sequence continues at coordinate 33,169,528 of NW_024425341.1, read as the reverse complement.
AGACAGAGTAACTTCAGCCATACTTTAAACTACCCAAGCATGTAGGTATGCACGTATACATGTATATATTTGCACAGAGAATAAGAAATCCATAGTAAAGCAATAATATATTAGTGTAAAATTTAAACTTTTTTAATATGAGGAAAAGTCAATAAAAATTACTTATTTAGATAAAGATTTAAAACAAATGTAATGTCCTATATTTAGCTTTTACATCTGGATCGTTAGAAAGATGGTTAAAAATCTTTATTCACAATTGTTTAAAGCCCCAAAAAACAAAATAAATTATAAACATAGAGAGACTGATGTTCCAAAGCCCAATCTCTTAATTGCTGATCAGAGCTGAAAATAGATCTTTTTTTCTCCATTAATTGAATGAGTCTTGTTAAACCTTTTGAAATGCACTTCAGAAAATGCAAGAATACAGCTTAGAACAGGTTCTTTAATTTGGGTCATTTTCTGTTACTTGCAGTAGTGACGGGTGCTTAGCAACGCTGTTCTGGTGGCCCTTTTAAGGAAATGAATACCTGGAATACAGAATTTTAATCTATTTTATGGCATTAATTATCAAGATCACTGTATTCTAGACAGTGCCTCCTTTGCCACTTTCCTACGTTATGAAAGAAAGGAGTCCCATGATTAATTGAATGTATTATTTCAGATGACAGAACATCTTCCGCACCCCCTTTCCAAGTAAGAAAAAAAAACAAGGACATAAAAACTAATAATAGTAGATAGAAGTCACAGAGAGGGTTAGTTTAAATGTTTAGACAAGGATCTTCCACTGAAAATTAGGAGTCCATATTAAGTCACTTTTATTTTTCTAAGTCTTTAAGGGGAATTAAATTCTATAATGCCACACATTAGGCCGTTGATATCTAGGAAACGTGATGCGACACAGCCAACACGTAATCAGATTTTATTTGGTACTTAAAGATTTGCAGAAGTTTTTAAATACTGATTTTACGAAAGAGGACTTGTACATGAGAAATGTTAACAAGAATATCATTTAAATTATGACCGAGTTATTCACTTTATGTTTATTTTAACATGCTCAAACGATCAACTGCCAGGAAGACGAGGAAGCGAGGTAAAATAGAAAGCTACCAAGTAGTTTTGAAGAAATCGAACTGCCATGTTACACTCTGTAAATACGTCCATTCACCTCTTATTGATAATTAGCACAACAGGTTCAAGAAACTAGTAATTAAAAACATTTGGAAGACTCCCTTCTATTTTGCTCTGATCTCAGTTACCATTGTTAGAAGTACAACTCTCCTAACTTTTTCCTCCTGATCACACAATTCCTTCTAGATTCCATGTGCTGGAGAAGGAAGGTGACACTCTTCCCCATCACCATTCCTGTCTATGTTCACAGCTAATAAGACATCAAGTGACTCCCTCTTTGTCTAGAATGTACCCTAATTTCAGTCTTTAATGGCCAATTTTTTAAAGCTTTTAACACTTAGCCTCCAAAGATGAGAAAGAAACCAGGTTAACAACCTGAAATCAGATTTTTAGAGGTTTCAGTGTATCAGTTACTATATAATCAGCATCTCTTTAAATTAAACATAATTCATACTTGATGTCAAATTTATCACCAAATTGTGTAAATCACCGTCTAAAATAAGTGACACCAAAATTTCACAAGTTTTTTAACCTCTTAAGACAGATGGACGTTGCTTGGGGTTTGGGGGTTTTGAAGAGTACAGCTGCATTTTAATGCCGGGGAATCCGCTGGAAAAAAACCCAAAATGTGTGGCACAGACAGTATTATGCTGCGCTACAATATTCTCCCACCGAGAGGGAGGCTTACTAAGTTAGCTGTATTTCTAAAATGCCTTCTCGGGATATTTTCTGTCCTTTCTTAAGGACTACTTTAACAATTAGCACACAGAGGTCTCTGGATGAAGCTCTGAAACATTTAAAACCAGAGAACAAAAGGTTTATTTTAAAAATGAAAACCTTGGCTTGTCCAACTCCAGACGTGAATCTGCTTTCAATTACTGAAAGTATTTCCACTTCAGTGGAAAGGGATCAAATCTTCAACTACACCATCTTAAGGCACTGAATTTGATTATATTAGGCTTTCAGAAGACAGAATGACTTTGTGACACAGGCACATATATTCTGTACATATCATTTCTGAGATACTCCAGAGATAGAGACGCCAGCACGGAAAGGCAGGAGATGTGACTTCTCCTTCTGAGAGCCGCCACAGATCTTTGTTTTATTTTATGGGACTACACACATAAACGGTAAAAAATGATTTTTACTTTCATAGACAGTGCACACGTTTTTCCCCGATCAGCACCCCCAACTCTTTTTCCAGGAGTAACCTGCATGGAAGCATCACAGCAAAGTTGGATTTCTTTTAGAGACTCTGCTGTAGAAAACCCTCTCCTAGCAAAAATCACACACTAAGTATTCCGCAAGAGAAAAACCGCTCTTTTAATTAGCACGATTATTTTGCACCTCTTTCCCCATTAAGCAATCAGTATGATGGATTTTAGTTAATGGAACCAAAGGGCTGATTAATTTAAGCTCAGCGCAGATTTTTAAACCTACCCAAGACATAAATTATCAAAAATCACTACTGCTCACATTTGCTCCCAACGAATTCAACAAGATACATCGCAAAAGTCACAGAATGCAAGGGAAAGACAGATTTACCTCACGGATTAGGACCGTATACTACCCATTAAAAAAAAAAAACCCACCTAATTAAAAATACCGGGAACAAAAGACTCCATTCTCCCCGCGGCTACCTGCACCACTCCGAGTGACGAAGAGTAATCGAGAAAGTTCAGCCTTTACCTCCTCTAAACCCTTAAATCTGGTCCTTCAGGGGTTAAAAAGCCACCTCATTTCAGATGCTAATGTTGCCTCTGCAGCGATTCTAACCCGCGCCGAGCCTCCTCCCATTCCGACACCACCAGGGAGAAAAGCGGGGCCGCCGCCGCCGCCGTCGCCGTCGCCGCCGGCCCCGAGTGCGGGCGAGCGAGCGAGCGAGCGACCCCGCGGCGCGAGGAGCCGCGCGAGAGCCGCGCGGGGAACCGCGCTCGGAGCCGCGCTCCGCCCGTCCGCCCGTCTGCCCAGGCCCCGGCCCCGGCCGCCGCCGCCGCCGCTCACCCACCTTGCCGCGGCGCGCCCTCGCTGTGGCCGTGCGGAGCCGAGCCCGGCGCTGCCAAGTTGCCTCGGTCTGGAGCGTATCATGTTACAGCGCCGGGCTCGGGGCTCCGGCTGCGAGCGGCAGCCAGACATGATAGGCTGAGGCTCCTCTGTTTACACCCGGCCGCGGAGGGGGCGGCGGCGGCGCTTAACCCCTTCGCGCCGGGCCGGGCCGCCGCCGCCCCGCCAGCCCTGCGCCCAGCCGCCGCCGCGGCTCGAGGCGACCCGGACCGGCCGCCGCCTTCTGACCCCTCCTTCCACACAGACCCACACACAGACATGCACGGACACACACGCACGGACGCACGCACACACACAGACCCACACGGGCCGGGGCATTTTAACGGCCTTGCCCCAAACGAAGAGTGTGAAAACTGCACCAAAAACTGGTTACAGGCATGCTTTAAAGACCTTGATAGGAGGTATTCCACACACACACGCGCGCACACACACACACACACACACAC